>NC_041411.2:63692538-64292538 GCF_900747795.2 Erpetoichthys calabaricus | reverse complement strand
CAGGAATGTTGATCTGCTCTTATAATAGAGAAAATCAACAATTTCGGAAATGTCTGCTATTGCACAATGGGAGCAGCAACAAGCCATGGAATTAAAGAATGGGTTTAATTTTAATTCAATTTTAATTTTAAGAGTTTAATGTGAATTTCCCTTGGGATTAATAAAGTATCTATCTATCTATCTATCTATCTATCTATCTATCTATCTATCTATCTATCTATCTATCTATCTATCTATCTATCTATCTATCTATCTATCTATCTATCTATCTATCTATCTAATTAACGACAAGAATTGGCTCAAAATTAAGCAACTGGTTGGAGTTTGAGGCCCTGACTTAGTTGGTCTTCTGTTGGCTCACTCACTTCACATTTAATTTCTGTTTAAGGAAAGAAATGAAGCAATTCAGAGGAACGATGAAGAAATTCAGGGGAACAAATCTTACAAAAAGCTAGTCAATTAAAATGAAAGGAAAAGGAATTAATTAGCAACAAAAACAGGTCACCAATTAAGAAAAGCATTAGAATGAAAACCTGCAGCCACTGGGGAACCTCCAGGACCGGAGTTGGGGACCCCTGCTCTACTGACTTCCAGGATGGCACCAGCTTTACCCACAGAGACTGTGTTACATGTTTTACATGCTTTAGTTCTGATGCAAACTGTTCTCAAAAATGTTTTCAACTCAAAAGCAACATTTCAAATCTCCATTTTGGTGCATGAAAGACTTGAAAAGGTGTAGGCAGCTGTCATGAGCAGGGTGTGTGGTCTGGCAGGGCAGAGGAGAACAATAAAGATGAATCAAGAACCAGGGATGAGCGAATGATTTATGCCTTGATGATAAGTATGAAAACTCCCTGGCCAAAGGGCTTAGTGACCTGAAAAGGTTCAACAGACTCATCAGATACCAGCTTACAGTATATAAAGAAAGAGCAGAGGGAGGAGAACGGAGAACGTGTGTCTGTGGCAGTAGAGGACCTCCCTTGAATCAGGCCTTGGTATCAATGCCAAGTATGGGTCTACAAGCAGGGAATGAATGTGTTAGACAGGGGAAAAAAAGGAAGTGTGCAATGGACTACAGTATGCTGATGTACAAAGATGAGTAATAATTTGTATGTGCCATTCTCAGCCTGCAAGAAACAAAACTGGCCATGTTTATCACTGTCCATTAGCAGATGTGTCATTTGGAAGGAGCGTTTCACAAGAATGACAATGAGAAAGCTTCATCTCCTTGGGGGAACAGAGGAGGAAGTTGTGACACAAAAGTATTTATTAGAGTGGTGAACATCAGGAGCCATTAGGTGGAACTCCTATACTGAAGCTATATGTCGACCTGGTGACAACAGAGGAGGTCAAGCATACATAATCTCCAGTGACCTGAGGTCAAGGCTGGAACATTCCAGAAAAGTACAATAAGTTTAGCAATACTCTAAGAAAAAGAGAAAAGACAGGAGCAAATAGAAGATGGAAATGGAAAAAGATATATATAGAGGTGTGACACAAGAAGGTTCAGAGAGGAGAATACTAAATGATTTAGGGCATCTCAAATGACTTGTTGTTTCCTGGGTTCTCCCTGTGACTAAAACGTTCCTACTGTAGGTTGGTTCCTGCGATAGATAGATAGATAGATAGATAGATAGATAGATAGATAGATAGATAGATAGATAGATAGATAGATAGATAGATAGATAGATAGATAGATAGATAGATAGATAGATAGATAGATGAAACTTTGAGCACCATGGGTTTAGAGCACCAGCACACGCCAGCACCATAACAAAAGGTGCCAGCACTTTGGGTAGAAACTGGAAGAGTACAGGGAGTGAGTGCCAACTCACTTCAGGCACTGATACCAACAGATCAAACACCTGAACTTAACTTGTGTTATTGTATGCACCATTTAAAACATAAATCCATTGCTATTTCACAAATTTGTTACACACTGTAAATTGTCAATTGTTGAATCTCTTACAGATCTAAATACATGAAGGTTCTTCCCCGATCCTTCACGTAGATGGTTGACTGCTGAACCAAAAATGGTTCCCCTATGGCATCACTCTGGAAAACCAAAACAGCACCTTTTAAGAGTTTAACAGCTAATGTAAATCTTATATATTGTGGCGACCTCCGCGTCAGGCTCGAAAAGAGAAGTAAAAAAAAAAACAGACGGACGTAGTAAAGTCTCACAAAACTTTTACTTGAACAATCAAGAAAAAGAACGTAACCCCAAACACAACCTTACGGCACCCACTCCAACCCCCTCCTCCTGTCCTGGAACCCAAACACCAGCCCCCGGGTTCGGGTTCAAGGCTACAACAAACCCGCACCGGACACCATTCCTTTAACGAGCACATGTACACGACTCACTCACACCGGCCAATTTAGAGCAGAAAGTATGAAGTATTCAACAACAATAAACTTTATTTCGTGAAATACCTTTCTATACGCTTTATTATTGTTGGACGATTGCATAATTGCAAACTGATTTGAGCGCACGCGGCTTTGACATCCTCGGACCCGCACAGTGAGGATGGCGGTGAATGCAGTAGGTCACATGACGATCGCACGTGCTTATTATTGGTAAGCATAATTGTGTTTTAAATACAAGCAAATCATACGGGAGTCCTGCGATACATTCACGTTTAGAATATACAGTAGCGTAGCGAGCGCGGCTATTCATCCCGTTTTCTCTGCTCCATTATTGGTTTCTTAGAATAAAACGCCACCTGCTGGGTAAATATTTTATTGCAGCATTTTAATGTTGAGGAATAAGATGACAAACACCACGGCGGACCGCACGACGAAAATCTTCACCTTAAACTTCTAATTCAGCCGAGGAAAGTGAGGACTGCTAACTAGTTCGTCTTTCTCTCCCACTCCTCCAACATTACATTTCTCCGCCGTCTCCTTGGTGATTTTCTAACATTTCTCTCAGTAATTTCCGTGATTCTTTATTGTTGACTGATATGCAATGTGCGTGCGTGTGCGTGTTTGAGCTTACTGGTCCCTACCTAAAGAACTAAAGCGATGTTTTAGACGAGTCCAAGCCATCCTTCCATCCATCCAACCTTCAATTTTCCAACCCGACTAGCCAGTAAAGGTTTGTGGCAACACAGAGACGGGAAAGGAACCAACCATCGACGGGCTCCGTCCTAGAGCAGGGCGCACTCACACTGAGAACATCGAGTAGGTGAGAAGAGAAACATCAAAATCTGGAAATGGAGCTTCGGCTGCTGAGCCCTCTTTGTGTCATCTCGCCCGTACAGTGACGTGTCTCGGTCGCTCTTTTCATTTTCAGTGTTGACATCATTTGTTTCTTTATGATGAACACTAGTAAAACTAATAGAGCCAGAGTGGTTTCTCATAGTCATGTCATAGGGGAACCGTTTTTGGTTCCTTAAAGAACAATCCATATATATGTTTTAAAAAGATCCTTTATTTATGAGTGATATAGGCTCCATAAACAAATGATATCAGATTTCAGAACAAATCAATTAAGATCGCCATGATTGTAGGCCTACTGGGCGGCACGGTGGTGCAGTGGGTAGCTGCTGCCTAGCAGTTAGGAGACCCGAATTCGCTTCCAGGGTCCTCCCTGCATGGAGTTTGCATGTTTTCCCCGTGTCTGCGTGGGTTTCCTCCGACTACTCCGGTTTCCTCCCACAGTCCAAAGACATGTTGGTTAGGTGCATTGGCGATCCTAAATTGTCCCTAGTGTGTGCTTGGGGTATGTGTGTGCCCTGCGGTGGGCTTTGTTTCCTGCCTTGCGCCCTGTGTTGGCTGGGATTGGTTCCAGCAGACCCCTGTGACCCTGTAGTTAGGATATAGCGGGCTGGATAATGGATGGATGGATGCTTCTGAAAACAAAATAACACAGGCAAGTCAGGTTTTCTGTCAGTATCCTGCCTGGTACACGTTCAAGATTTCTGTTTTATCCACATATTGGTAACTTTTTAGCAGAAAAGAACCAATTTCATATACGGGGTGGGTATTGGGAGCTTGCGCTGATAGCCACAATGAGTGAGGCCACAATGATATATATATATATATATATATATATATATATAGATATATATATATATATATATAGATATATAGATATATATATATATATATATAATGATTCTTAGCGCCTTGCAATACGAGGTCCGCTACACGAATAAGCAACATCCATTTGCTCGTGTTCGTAGAAAATTTTAAATTTCCTAATCTCTTAAAATTTGTAGAATCTTAATAGGTTACTTGACGTCTCCGGCTGTGTGGAGTCTTCATGTTCTCCAGTGCAGTCGTGAGTCCTGCGATGGCACGTCACCTGCTCCAAGTCTGCTCTACATTATGGATTAAGAAGATTAGGAATTACCACAAATTGAGATGTCAACATATGAGGTTCATTGTGCAAGCCATTTCTGTCTGACAGATTCATTTCAGATTTGTGAAAATGACTTTTCCTTCTTGCTTTCCATCCATCCATCCATCCATCCATCCATCCATCCATCCATCCATTTATTTTCGAATGAATTTATAAAAAATGGTAAACAGTTTCATTATGATTCCCATTTCTAAACATAACATAGACAATGGCTCATCAAAGCTGTGGGGAGCCAATAGTGCTGGATATAAAAAGAGTCAGTCCTGGACAGGCCACCAGTCCACAGCACAGTTAATGCTTAAATATTCGCCCAGATTCCTGACCTGCTTATCCTGAGCCAGGTAACGGTGGGCTGGTACCATACCCTTGCAAGCAGCAGGCACAAGGCAGGAACAGTCTCTGGACATTGTGCCAGTCCACCAAAAGGAGGTGAACACCCCCAACAATCTCACACTCTCTAGGGCCAATTTAGCGTCACTGGTCTTCTGCATGTCTTTGAAATAAGGGAGGAAACCAGACAACCAGGAGGAAGCCCACATGGACACTGGGAGAGCAAAAAAAAAAAGTCCATACATGGAGAACACACGCGTGCACTGGGACCAGTTCAGTAACGTCGGTTCACCTAATCTGTATATCTTTGAACTGGAGCACCTAGAGGAAACCCATGCAGGCATAAGAAGAACATGCAAACTCCATGCAGGGTGAACACACACACACACACACACACACTGGGGTCAGTTCAACAATGTCAATTTATTAAATCTGCATGTCCTTCTTTACTTTAATCAAAGAGATTTGCATCAGTGGCGGATCAGAAGAGCACATTCCCTGAAATGATAAGGGCTGAGTGCCTGCAGGACTGGGTGATCACATTTAAAATGTGACTTTTTGAATCGTTTAACTACGAAGATCGGGCAGCCCTGTGTTATTACATTTCCTCGACTGATTCACCACTGGCGTCCCTCTGCGGGTATTATTATTATTATTATTATTATTATTATTATTATTATTGTGTTATTCCTTGGTTTAATCGAATCTTCTCATCAACCTAAGTTTCCCTGCCGGAGCCCAAAACCGCCGATAAATGTTTCCGCTGTGCTCCGAGTGTGGGCGCACCCTTCAATCTCCCGTCCAGGTCGGTGCTTAACGCTGTAGATTTACCACACACCTGCGGATGATTAAATGGGCTCTAAAAATTAATACAGATGGAATGTTTGTTGCGAATAATAAATTAATGGAGTCCCGAATCAGGCTCATTACCTGCATTATGAGGGAGCGTCAGTTACGGCACTGCGGCCATGTGGCGCGCTTCCCCGAGGGTGATCCAGCTCGTAGGATCCTCGTTGTCGGGGACACCGAGTGACTGGACCAGGCCAAGAGGTCACCCACGTAACACCAGGCTGCAGCAGATAGAGGGTCATTTCCCGAGGGTGGGACTGGACCGCGTGTCTGCCTGAGGGGTTGCCAACTGGGACTGTTTCGTCATGTGGTGGTGCGGCGACGCGCTGTACCAGTGCATGGTCCCCGAAGAGTAGTTTTTCTCTCTCTCTGTGTCTCGTTTTGGGAAAACGAGCGACCATGTCGAAAGGCCCAACAAAAGGAGGAACGCAACCAAAGGCACCGCGTGGGGTCGGCCGGGGTGCCCGGAGTCGACCTCGACACCTGCACCCGCCGGGGCGGGGAGGGCGAGGCGCGCGCACCGGGTCATTGAACCGCGTCGCCGAAGCAGACAGATAGGTGCCCGGGTTTTCTCCCCGCCGGCCGACGGGGGTGGGGAGAAGGCAACTGGGTGACCGTGTCCCGGCCGTGCTTGGTGACGAGAGGTCCGGGAGGGTAGCGCCTACCACCCGGGCCTCTCCAAGGCCACGCACGTCCGGGCCGCGCCCCGGGGAGGACCGCCGCCGCGCCACCCACCTCCCAGAGCGAGGGACGGTGGCAATTGACTTGGAGTGTTTGTGGAGAGCCGGAGCCCAGCCCAGCCTGAATCGCAGGGCGCACTTGTCCACACACTCACAGCTTGCCGCTGACCATCCGTCTGAAAGACAGAGACCACCGCTGGATTGGAACCCAAGTCCTAAGGGGCGCTAGGGCTGACCCCCCGCCCGAACGCCAATCCCCGCAACGTAAAAAGTGGATGTATAGAATTCCATCTCGACACAGCTAGCCAAATGTCAACGACATGTTAAATGATCCGGGAGACACGTTTTACATGATCTCCTGATACAATCAGATTGTTCTTATTGGCTTTGAATAACTGTGTGAATCCCATAGCCGCTCGACATTGCAGCACAGTACGCGGACTACTTAACCCACTGAAAGCCCACTAAATTGAAAGCGGGCTTCTCTGAGGGGAAGATTGTATTTCAAATTGGACATTAGCAGCTACCGCTTGACACCGATGGCGAGCAGCGCATCCTGTTAAAAGCCGTTTAGCTTCGCACGAGCCGTAGAAGGGGTTCGCACCTGTTAGCAAGAAAAGAAATAAATAAAAGCTTAATGTCTGTGAAATTATAGTGAAGTGCAGCTTGTCCGACAAGAGTCGAAAAACCAACTGCGACTGGTGATGACACATTCCGGCTCAATTGTACTTATCTGGAGGATTCCATTGCTTAATTTTATTTTATTTTATTTCTTCTGTATGTCTGGGTGCAGTACAGTCAGTGTGTGGGATCGACTGAGACGCTGCGTTTAAATCACTCGGGTATGCGCATGTGTCATGTCGACCCTAACCCTCTCCCGTGTTGTTTCTAATCTAACACAACGACTGATAACTCGCATTTTCCCCAAAAAGCAGACAACCCGCAACAGGAACAACAGCAGGACAGGGTGCCAGTGGAGGAAACGGACACTCGCTCACACACTGGGGCTGGCATTAGTTCAACATTTACATTAAATCGCTTAGCAGAAAGCGACATATCAGGTCAACACAAAGGAGTGAATGAGTGTTACAGGACAAGGGTAAGAAATTGATCAACACCGATGAGGTGCTCAGAATGAAACAGATGCTACTTACAGTTCCATGGTTTTAATAAACTAACATCTAAAATCAGTTAGACAAATTCACCAAACAAGAGAGTATTTAAACACTTTGAGATACAATTAGTTCAATTTCTTCTGCTGTTCCACTTGGAGCACAGGCGGGTGAAGAGCCGTACTCATGGTCAGTTGGTGGCAGAAGTGGGATTTGAATGCACAACCTCAGACCTTGAGCTTCAAATCCTTAACCCAGGGGTCTCCAACCTTATTTCCCCCCTGAGAGCTACTTTTACAAAATGAAAATGGCAGAGAGCTACTCATGTTTTCTAACATTTATTCTAATAGCTTATTTCAACCCAAACAAACTGAATCAGCTTGTTTTGCCTGAACATTTACAAAATGTTGGTGTCCACAACTCACATTTTGATTAAAACATCACAATAAATATTTAGTTCACCTTCAAGTGCATTTTCTATGTCTGTATGTATTTTCTAGTGTATCTCACACCATTGAATGCTGTCAAAACAAAACAATGCAATTCCAAATACACAGATGTGACTTCTTTATTTGTCATTTTGTTCCATGTCACTGTGTCACTTTATTCACAGGTCCAGTTGGACGTCTGATGTGTTTTTTAGTCAGTCAGATGACTGGCACTGCATGAAGTCAACAAGAGAGGCAGGTGTATGGTGGAGTGGAGCCACTTAGGTTCACTTTTATGGAGTCATTTAAATGTCCGTCTGTCAGTCTTGATCTGAACTTTGATTTCATGACATTCATGTCAGACTCAGAGAGGTATGGAGACCCAAACAAAGCAGACATTTTCAGAGCTGCTTGGTGAAGATTCTTCTAGTTATCTGGCTCTACTAAGCTCCAGCAATGCTGAGAATGCTGGTGAGACTTTAACTGCACATTATTTTGAAGGTTTACTAATATATCATATATAAAATACAATGTCTGTCTGTATGTCTGTCCGCTTTTCACAAGAGAACTACTTCACAGATTTAGATTGGGTTTTTTTCTATAATTTGCTTGAACATTCCAGTTGATTTTGCGACTTCTCTCATTTTGCTATCTATATATATAATTCACTAAGCTGACAGAACAAGCAAGACAACCATGGGATACGCACGGCATAGCCACGCCCGCCAACTCACAGAGACCGGCCCACCAACACTAAGACCATGGGATACAATGACAACTCACAGAGCCCCGCCCACCAACAATTCACTAAGCAGCCGACCATGGCACACGCCCGACAACAATTCGAGTGAGAGCGAAAGCATTTCCCAAGAATGTTTTCATTAATCAAGAACGAAAGTCGGAGGTTCGAAGACGGTCACATACTGTCGTAGTTCCGACCATAAACGATACTGACAGGCGATCCGGCAGCGTCATTCCCATTTGACGCCCAACCAGGTAACCAAAGTCTTTGGGTTCCGAGGGGAGTATGGTTGCAAAGCTGAAACTTAAAGGAATTAACGGAAGGGCACCACCGGGTGTGGAGCCTTTCGCTTAATTTGAATCAACACGGGAAATCTCACCCGGCCCGGACACGGAGAGGATTGACAGATTGATAGCTCTTTCTCGATTCTGTGGGTGGTGGTGCATGGCCGTTCTTAGTTGGTGGAGTGATTTGACTGGTTAATTCAGAAAACGAACGAGACTCCCGCCTGCTAAATAGTTACGCGACCCCCAAGCGGTCAGCATCCAACTTCTTAGAGGGACAAGTAGCTTTCAGCCACATGAGATTGAGCATTAACAGGTCTGTGATGCCCTTGGATGTCCGGTACTGCACAGGCGCTACACTGAATGGATCAACGTGTGTCTACCCGAGAGACGTGGGTAAGCCGTTGAACCCCATTGGTGCTGGAGACCGGGGCTTGCAATTGTTCCCCACGAACAAGGAATTCCCAGTAAGTGCGGGTCATACGCTCGCACTGATTACGTCCCTGCCCTTTGTACACACCCCCCCCCCCCCCCCTCGCTACTACCATGGTCGGGTGACTTGGTGGATTATATATAGAAAAGCAGCCAGAACCACAAAGAACAAGGAAAAGACAACGTGGCTCAGAGGTGCATGTGGACTGTAGCAGAGACTAAAGCGACTGAGGCGGTGTTTGGAAAATGAACAGTCAACGTGACTCAGAGGTGCATGTGGACTGTACACAGACGAAAGCCACTCAGGTGAGGAGCTGGGGGCGGGCACATGAGCAGGCAGTGCGTACTGAACGATGACTGTATGTCGGTTCGTAGCGTGCATTGTTGCAATGTTACTTTTCTTGGTGGTTTATTAAATTACGGATTTTTCAAATGTACATTTCTTTCCCTGTGCTTAAAAATCATTTAAAAAGCGTCGTGATTATGTGGCGTATGCTACGCTGTGGGTTGGCTAGTGTATCATATTTTGCTTGCGTTACTGTATTATTATCGTGAATCTGAGATCCACGCAGCGGGCCGAGGAGAGGGGCCTTCGTCACTCACTCGCCAGCTTCAGGGTGTGGTCCTTAACTTCACTTAGCTAGCGAACGAGAGAACAACTGAATTCAACTTTGTTTGTTATTTTAAATAAAGTGTTACTTAGGTCTTGATGAGTTTGAGTCCGGATATGCTCAAGTGAGGGTGGCACGGTGGCGCAGTGGGTAGCGCTGCTGCCTCGCAGTTGGGAGACCTGGGGACCTGGGTTCGCTTCCTGGGTCCTCTCTGTGTGGAGTTTGCATGTTCTCCCCGTGTCTGCATGGGTTTCCTCCGGGCGCTCCGGTTTCCTCCCACAGTCCAAAGACATGCAGGTTAGGTGGATTGGCCATTCTAAATTGGCCCGTGGGTGTGTTTGTGTGTGTCCTGCGGTGGGTTGGCACCCTGCCTGGGATTGGTTCCTGCCTTGTGCCCTGTGTTGGCTGGGATTGGCTACAGCAGACCCCCGTGACCCTGTGTTTGGATTCAGCGGGTTGGAAAATGGATGGATGGATGGATATTCTCAAGTGCATGACACATTAAAAAGATAGATTGCAATTCAGATTGTGGATCGTGATTTGATTTTTTTGGAAAGATCGCCCACCCCTAATCTGACTAATCAAATTTTCAAATTTCTGTAGGATTCATTAACCCTTTGGCGAGCTACTTGGAAAGGGGTCGCGAGCGACATGTTGGAGACCCCTGCCTTAACCACTACACTACATTGCTCTGTTGGCAGCAGGATAATGTCCAGCTTACCACAACCTTGAAGTGACTTAAGTTTATGTTTATAATTAGATATTATAAAGAAATTATTCATCATTTCATTTAAAAACTATCATAAATTCATTGTCTCTTTAAAGAGCAACAATTTAGCCCAATCAGTATATACAGCAATATATAAAATAAAGACAGAAATGGATTAGAGAAGAAACGTCCCTTCAAGCAACATTTATTACTTCTGCTTATCTTGTATCCTCTTGAGCCGCCATATTTTCAATCGCTTTACAAAGAAGTGTAGCATAAAAAAAAATAAAGCTCACAAAGAAAGGCATCTGATAGAAGAAGCTGATTCATGAACTCATTGGAAGGCTCTGGCTAATAAAATCCCCGTTGCATTAGTTAGACCTGCTGATTTATTTGGTTACAAGTCAATTTGCTGCTGCCTCCAGCTGTGGTATTATTTGCTCCTTCAAGTGGTCTGTCTTGTGCCCGACCTTATTCGATTCCCTGAACACGTTTTATCCGCTACAGGATTACAGAAGTTGGACCTAGCAGTGATGAAGGAAAAAGGCAGGAACCGACTCAAGAAGGGACATGAGCCCATCACAGTGGACACTCACTGTTCCACATGTCAGCTGTGTATCAAAGCCATCAAGCAGCGTGGATTAGGAGAGCAGGCCACCACGGGTCACCGATACTCATCATGGCCGTCCATGTGTTTACATTGGACGGGCTCACCCCAAGGTCCACTCACTCCATCTGTCAATTTGTTTTCTTAAGTAGTCTTCTCCTGCAACAGTTTCAGAATCAACTGGCCCAAGGTGTGGACAAGATCTGGAAGTCATGCATGGAAGTTGCATTCTCACACACCAACAATCATTCTGTCCATTGATGTCAATTTCTCTCTAACAGAAGGTGTATGAGAGGAGCCAGTCTTAGACAAGACACTCGTTCATCATTCACATTCATTCTGTCTGTCTGTCCATTTTCTTCCCCAGATGTTTCCCACAGCAGTAAGCTGGAGCCTATCCTTGTGGCAGTAAGCACAAGGCAGAATTAAACTTTGTACGGCATGCCAGTCTATTGCTGGGCACACTCACACATTATTTAATCCATTTTCTTTACCAGACTCTTTCCGAAGAGGTGGCACAGTGGTGGTACTGCTGCTTAACAGTTAAGAGACCTGGATTCGCATCCCAGGTCCATCCTGCATGGAGTCTGCACGTTCTCCATGAGCTTTGGTGGGTTTCCTGTCCAAAGACATGTAGGTTAGGTGAATTGGCCCAAGTGTGTGTGTGTGTTTGCCCTGTGATGGACTGGTGTCCTGACCAGGGTTTGTTCTTGTCTTGTACCCTATGATAGCTGAGATAGGTCACAGCCCCCTGTGACCATCACTCAGAATTAGGTGGGCTTTGAAAATGCTATGGTAGATCAGTTCAGTGGTAGAAAGCAGTCCCTTTCCACTTAGGATAATAAGTGAAACAAAATCCTTCCTCTCTCATACTAACCTAGTAAAATAAATTCACATTTGTATTACTTCTCACATAGATTACTGTAATTTCCTTTATGTAGGTGAGAACCATTCAACTCTGTGACGCCTACAACTGCTTCAGAATGCCGCTGCACACTTGCTGACTGGCACTAGGAAGAAAGAACTGGAAGAATCCCACCCCACCCCTCTCAAGTCAGTGGGTAGCTGATGTTCTATACTATTTGAAATTGGAAAAAGTCAAATTCATCCTTAGAGGATCTGTTCAAATTTTTTTTTTTTTAAAATATGATAGGAGCTAAATAATAACAGAATAAGCTTCCATTTTGGGGAAAAGGATACTCTTCCTTTCTTGCTGCTTTTGAAAATTAGCTTTGGTTGTTGGCTCTCTTCTCTTTCTCTTGGCTGGCGGTTGAATTTTGCTTTCTTAAGATTGCCTTGATTGCATGAAATGTTATCGGCTTCTAGTTAAAATCAATTAAAAAAAAAGAATGAACATATCACTGCAGTGTTAGCCTCATTGCACTGGCTTCCAGTACATTTTAGGATGTAGTTGAAAGGGCTTATTGCTGTTTTTAAAGCTCTTAATAGCTTGGCGCCTTCTTATATTGTTGATCTGCTCCAACCATAAATCTCGACACAGTCACTCAGATCTTTAAATCTATTTCTGCTCTTCATGCCTTGAAGCATAAAGGTGGGGTGAAGTAACTTAGGGGTCCATGATGGTGTCTAAACAAAAAACAGTTTTCATGGGCGTGAGTGCGTGTCGCTGGAAAGCCGTGCAGCCCTGGGGTGTTTAATGGGGAGATTGGCTGATCGCTTCTTAAAATGTAAACGCAATCAGCACAGCCATTCCTTATTGACAGTTCATGAGGTGTTAATGAAAGCACCTTCACCCACAAAGTATAAAAGGGTCTGCGTACAATTTTGTGGAGGGCAGATAAGAATAAAAACGAAAAAGACAAAGAAGAAAAGAATGGGAATGGGAATCAAAAGAGATGATTGGAAAGGACACACAATTCAGTGCCAGCTAGTATGGTGGACAGGAGGCAAGGCGATCAGAAGGTCCCATAGTGAGAAGGAGCAATGGCGGTCTTGGCCATTGAGTATTAGCATGAGCAGGAGTGGGATCATCCTACAGATGCCTGGAGTTGTGCTGGGATGATGAAACTGGGCTTTGGGCACCCCAGTGGGTACAGACAGGGGTGGCTGGGGTGAAATCTGACTGATGCAGGACCATGCTTGGTGGGATCTCAGCCTCACTTTGGGAGACCCCATGGATGAGCAGAAGAAGATAGGAAAGAGAGGTGCACTGGGGCTTGCAGGAGAAATTAAAGGAACGTAACCCGATTTTAACTTTGTGATTTTATTCCTGTTTTTACTTTCTTTCAGATCCGTTTACTTACTTATCGATTGATTTTAACTCCCACACTGGTTTGTACGGATTAATTTGCACCACACTATCTATTGGACTCTGCTTTACTTGATTGTTACGGATAAACTGGACTAAGCCCACCATCTTACATCATCTTTGTTGTTTGTGTCCTCATTGCACAAGTCCTTCCTTGGTACATGACTGTCAATGTCCCAGGTAGTGCCAAGGCTGTGGGCACCTGGAGCATCACCAGAGGCGATCAAGCTATTTCTATCATAGCCCCTAGACTCTGGGATAGCATTCCCTTCCAACTAACATCTGGTGACACACATGTGATGAGTAGGCATTCAAAGGGGTCATTTCATCCCAAGTCAGGAGGGGGCGATTTTATTCACATCTTGTTCTTCTTCACCTACAGACCAGAAGCTCAGAATGGTCAGGACCTGTGATGTCAATTTCTCCTCTTAGTCCCACCTTATCTCAGGGCTGTCTTAATAGCGTCATAGGCCCCCAGGCAAAGCAGTGCACTAGGGCCCCTGTTTTGATAGCAAAACAGAAACATACATAAGCATTAAAAACATGGTGTGCCACTATGCTCCTTGGTCCAGTGCCGATACGTTAAGACCGCCCTGCATCCAGTCAAGAAGCCATATCAAACTCCTAACCTGCCATTTTGGAGTCAGTCAGTACATGGCCACATATCTGAGAAGACACCTTCTTTTTCGTATTGCCTCTTAGAATTTTTTTCTACAATATACAGTGTGGTGGATGGCCGGGGCCCATGCCCAGCTGGGACGCCACTTCAGTATATGCTCCGGGGGAGCAAGCATGGGTTAAACACTCCCCCGGGTCACTAGATGGCAGCCCCCCTGGGTGGCAGTGGTGCCTCAGATTCCTGCAGGGCTCCATGGGAAATGGAGTTCCCCAGAGCCCTGTTGGGACCCGGGGTGGCCACCCGGGGGCACTGCAGGGGTTCCTGAGCCCATCTGGATTGTTCTTCTGCCACACCCGGAAGTCCAGCCGGATGCTGGTCATCAAACACCTGGGGCCTCATGTATAACGCCGTGCGTAGAACTCACACTATAACATGGCGTAAGCACAAAAGCGGGATTGTGCGTACGCACAGAAAAATCCAGATGCAGGAATCTGTGCGCACGCAAAATTTCACGTTCTTCCACTACATAAATCCCGATCAGCGTGAAAAGTAACGCACGTGCACGCGCCTTCTGTCCCGCCCCAACTCCTCCCAGAATTACGCCTCTTTCAATATGCAAATCGATATAAATAGCCTTCTGTGAAAAGACAATGGGAAAAGCACAGGGAAAAAGAAAAAAATAAAAAATTTCAGCGAATACCAAGTGGAGGCAAAGGAAAAACGTACTATTTGTTGGTTTAAACAGTGGTATAATCAACAAAAGGAAGCTGATCGAGTGACAGAGTGTCAGAGAAACTCGAAAGATCAAGTTCACAAAGTCGCACAGTGCCCGAAATAAAAAAGAAATCACATATCAAAGTCGCCGTGAAAAGGCAAGTCGTAGCCCACCGTCTGAGTGTCATATGAAAGCTTATTAGGGTACAGACAAAAAAAATAGGCACACAGTGGGGAAAAAGCACAAAATGTCAACTTTAATCTCGAAATTTCCACTTTAATCACGTAGTTTATTTTGCCATTAAAGTAGAACATCATAAACTTCATCTTAAAATCGTTTATTTTACTAGTTTCTCAAGTAGCACATTAAATGCTTTGTTCTGTATTTGATCTTCTATGTGCTCTATGTGTGTGAATCACTACGTGCTTCTGTTCTTTCTCTTTCTCCGACAGGACACAGAATCCATTACATTCGTGATATTACAGCTCTCTGAATAATTAAAATACTGAGATGTATATATGATATCATTTTCATGATGATAGGAATGAAAGCATGTTATTAAACATGGGAACACGGTGGCGCGGTGATTGTTCATGTCTCACGCAAGAGTCTTGCTGCGCCATGTGCAACCTTCGATTAAATAATTTATTGCAGCAGTACTGTCTCTTTCAAACGTACTAACCTCCAATTCCTGTCCTAACTTTTCTTTCTCCAAATACCCAATCGCCACACAATCAGCTCTGTAATAGACGTTAAGCCATCTGTAAGCTCAGAACGCCGATTCTTCAAAACTTTTAAGGAACGCTGAAATATCTTCGTAGTACATGTTTAATTATTCTATCCGTCTATCTTTCCAGTGTCGCATCAGCGCAAGAATACAACACAATGCAGGAACAATCCCTGAACTAGCTAGCGCTGCAACACCGTGTCCTCACATGTTTAATTATTAACAATACAGATTATTTAAACGAAGTTAAAGTTTTATCTGTATAATATAATCAACATATTTTGCTGCATTTCATCTTAAAAATGATATCATCATATGTAAATACGCGCTTCATAAAGTGGCTCAGGTTGTGCAATATTATAACTGTATCCCAAGTTTACAGTGGGGTAATTGTACTTATAAGTACAAACAGTTCTACAAGGAGCACTTGATGGACTGATTGAGTGCGTTTATAGTTCTTGGGATGAAACTTTTTCTAAACCGCGAAGTCCGTACAGGGAAGTCTCTAACGCATTTTGCCTTGGCTGAGGCAGCGTCTGCTTCATACTGTGTACCGATAATTCTCTTTCCGATCAGCTGCTGCTGTGATTCCCCACTCAGATACAGTGATATAAATACTTCGAGTGATGCAGTGACAGTAATATGGAAAAAGATGATCTGCTGTTACAACCCTTAACGGGAGCAGCTGAAAGAAGAAGAAGATGCAGTGAGCGTAACAACGCTAAAGCAGTTATGGTATTTGTAATACTATGGCTATTCCCTGGCCCATTATATTGCTACACGTTAATTACAATCAGATGCATTACACTAATAAACAATATGCAGTTAGTTTCAGTGTATTTATAAAGCCGCGTCAGGAATGTGGGTCTAAGAAAGAAAGGGTGACCACACAGGAACAGTAGCACTGCTTTGACGCTGGGTGCCGCCAGTCTGCAAAACCGAGCGGAGAAATTGTGTACGCCAAGGTATGAGTTACCGTGGAAATGTGCGTGGCTTTACGCCAAGTTTAGGTTTTATACATCGTGATTTGAGCGTGGAAACGTTTGTACGCAACATTTCTGTGCGTACGCACCGTTTATACATGAGGCCCCAGGAGAGCTTCCGGGTGGGCTTTAAAGGAGCCAGCAGCCACCACTCGGAGAGCCAGAGTCGGGAGGAGGGAGACAAGGTTGCCGGGAGGAGTGGAGGAAAAGAGAAGAATAAATTTGTGTTTGCTTTTGTGTTGTGCTTATGGGGACTGTGTTGTGTCTGTGGGTACAGGGAAGTGATGTCATCCTCGGGGCCGGGACAGGAAGTGACGTCTTCTGAGTTGAGGCGGAAGTGATGTCTTTGTGGGCTTCAGAACCTGGCGGGATTATCCTGGGAAAGATCTGCAGGGAACTGAGAAAGAGAGTCAGTGGATGTGTTGTTACGATTATTCAAGCCCTTTATCAGCCCCCTACTCACACGTGTGAGACAACGGGAATCGTCGCCTGGTGCCCCAAATATTTTTCTGACTGTTTCCTTATTATTTTACAATCTGTAACATCAGTCATGATTTTGAAGTCCAGCCTTAAGACTTACATTTTTTCAAATGTATTTGAATAAAAATAAATTATCATAAAGTTATTGAGTGGTATGCAATGACAAGCATTGCCTGTGTAGAAATATTATGTTTTGACCATGCATGGAGTTTATGTTTTATATTTTGTTTATGTTCTCCTAATGCAGCATTGAACTTTAGAAGACACTCACATGCTTTTAAATGTGCTTTATAATTAAAATGTGATTTACTTACCTGAGCAAGTTGGTAATGATCACTTATCCAAGCCAGGTATTTCACTAATTAAATGTGGATAATTGTTCAGGATCTTTTAAAACCAGTGGCGTAGCTAGAGGTAGGTGGAGGGGGTGGTCCGCCCCGGGTGGCACATTTTTGGGGTTGGCATTATTGGCCAAAAGGCTCAGTACAATTCATGTGTAAGCAGCAGGGTTTGGAAAAATATAACTCATGAATGAAAAAAGTAAAATTCTCTGATTTTTATCCACAATTTTCAGACTGTCCTTCTGTGACGGCATCAGACAGAGCAGTTGAAACTGATGGGGCAATAACAAAAATAAACATTACACCAATTTCTAGGAAGATAAACAACTGATTTACAATTTATAATTTTGTTTCGTTATCAATCTGAATAAGTTCTTGCTCTGTGCAGAAAACATCCCCACCTATCACTTGTACACTGCACTGGTTCTGATTTTCACAGTGTAATTATATTAAACTAATAATTAGAACACGGCTTATCAGTGTGTCTGTACTATCTTCTTGTCTAGTTGATGCTTATAAATAATTATATGTGAAAAACTATTGCTGTTTCTCTATATATGAATAAATCTATGGAAAATTTATCTTAATTTTTTTCTATACATCATTTTAATACTCGATTTAAATAGGTTAACATATTCAGATATGTTGGAGGACGGCAAATTGAAACCCCATCACGCCCCAAGTGGCACAAACTCTAGCTACGCCATTGTTTAAAATGTGAAGTCCACTTTGATATTAAGTGTTATAATGTGTACATACAGCTGGAAATATTTACATTTAATTTATTTTCATTTCCAGGGTTCAATGTGACAAAGGGTAAGGATTTTGACAGGGTATGATGATTTTCCATAGGCACTGCAGTTGGACATTACAGTAATCCCTCACTTATCGCGGGAGATAGGTTCCAAGGCCGACCATGATAACTGAATTTCCGCGAAGTAGGGACACCATATTTATTTAATTATTTAACGTGTATTTGGACGTTTTTAAACCCTCCCTGTATTGTTTACAACCCACCCTTTACTCTGTTAATAACAGGGACAACTGCTAAGCAATATGAAATCGGTAGATAAGTTTACACTTACTGTATAGCGAAGTACACGTAGCAGCTTGTAGGCAGTCATGACGTCGTCGACCTTGTTGCAAAGGTTCCTAAAGCAGATTCCATCCAGACTACTGCCTTATCACGTCCACTTGCAACTCGTTTTGCGCCCTGGTTAAAGGACACTGCGGCCGTAGATCTTATATGCTTTTCCTCCTTTTTAAATAAAAAGAATCGTGGACTCATTGATGCCGTAATGGTGTCCTACAGCGGTGTAGCTGTTCCCTTCCTTCAACATATCCAAAACTTTTACATTTTCTGCAATCATTTGCATCTTCTGTTGGTGCTTGGACACGGCCCCTGAATCAGTAGCACGTTAATGCTGAATGAGTGAGATGAGACTTCCTGGTTAATGCAGCACTCCGTCGCTGAGCCAATCAGCAGCACACAGGAACTTAACTGCGTGCTCTGATTGGGTAGCTTCTCAGCCATCCGCCAATAGCATCTCTTGTATGAAATCAACTGGGCAAACCAACTTAGGAAGCAAGTACCAGAAGTAAAAAGACCCATTGTCCGCAGAAACCCGCGAAGCAGCGAAAAATCCGCATTATATATTTAGATATGCTTATATATAAAATTCGCGAAGTCGTGAATCCGTGAAAAGTGAACCGCGAAGTAGCGAGGGATTACTGTATAATCCAACATTTTAAAAGGAGGTGTGTGTGTTTGTTCGCCAACCCCTACATTTTGGAATGTCACTTACCCAGTGGTTTCAGACCATGCCACTTGAAAAACTACAAGCTGTGTGCCTGTATGTGTTTATGACCCTCTTTTTCTTCTGAACTATTGAACCATGGGATGGTGGTTAGTCATGCAGGCCAAAATTAAATCTTCCAGTTATAAGACTGATTTTCATCTCCATAACTGCCGGCCCAGGGTAACCTTGTAACATCCCATTTGTTGAGTCGGCATGGCTGTGTTGCTGAGTCTATTGATGTACCTGCACCTTTTTACCTGTCAGCAGAACGACCTCACAGGTTAACAAATGCCATACCATAGATAGCGTGATGTATTGTATTACCTGACTTGGCTGTTCCATCAATGATACCTAAAGCCAATTTAAAAATCATACCTGCTGGTTGGCATACCCTGTAATGTTCACCTGCTAGCTCTTGCCAGGGTGGATGACAGATAAAGGTACCACTCAATATCATCTAACCAGAAACTTTCTTTACTTTCCTTTAAATCAGGGGTCCCCAACTTCGGTCCTGGAGGGCCCCAGTAGCTGCAGGTTTTCATTCTAAACCTTTTCTTAATTAGTGACCTGTTTTAGTTGCTAATTAACTTCTTCTGAATTCATTTTAATTGACTTGCTCTTGAAGACTTAGACCCCTCAATTGTTTATTTTTCCTTAATTAGCAGTCAAACAATAATGAGATACAAAATGATTCAAAACATGACCAGCAAACTGTGACCTCATACAATATCTGAAAATAAAGAAAGATAAAGGTCTCAGGAAATCTGCTCAGGTCCACAAAACACTTTAACAGAGCTCTGAGAAAAGAGAAAATTAACCATTTCCGAAATGTCTGCTAAAGCACCACGAGAGCAGCAACATAATAATAATTCATTACATTTATATAGCACTTTTCTCAGTACTCAAAGTGCTATCCACACAGGGAGGAACCGGGAAGCGAACCCACAATCTTCCACAGTCTCCTTACTGCAAAGCAGCAGCACTACCACTGCGCCACCTGTGAGGACACAACAAGCCCTGGCCTTAAAGAACGAGTTTAATTAATGACAAGACTCGGCTCCTAATTACGCAGCTGGTTGGAGTTTGAAGACCTGACTTAGCTGGTCTTCTGTTGGCTCACTCGCTTCACATTTCATTTCTGTTTAAGGAAAGACAAGGGGGCCAACCCCCCATCCTGCGCTACACACCAGCCACTTCGTGTCTCTGCCGCTCACGTATGTGGATTTCACTTTCACCAAACAACAAATCTTTTAATTCTCACAGATAGGCCTCTTCATTGGGAAGAAACACTATTATTCCCTGATGGCAACACAAATTAGACGATCTACAAGTCTCTGACTTAAGGTTTTATATATTCAGTCTCTTTTCGCTGTTCTGTT
Source organism: Erpetoichthys calabaricus (assembly GCF_900747795.2). Lineage (NCBI taxonomy): Eukaryota > Metazoa > Chordata > Cladistia > Polypteriformes > Polypteridae > Erpetoichthys > Erpetoichthys calabaricus. Next base: position 64,272,076 of record NC_041411.2, on the reverse strand, counting down.
ATTTTACCAAGTAATAATTTCCATTTGTTTGCGCTAATGCTATGTTTACTATCATTTTTTGGAGACTTTCGAATTTTAGTACTTTCATTATTTCTAACCTGCTCTGCATGTGTATCACACCAACATTTTTTAATTCTTTATGACGTTCTACTTTGTCATCTACTTTTTGTCTTTTATTTGTGTTTTTTTTTTTATAATTGAGAGAAATGAAGCAATTCAGAGGAACGATGAAGAAATTCCAGGGAACAAATCTTAACAAACAAGTCCATTAAAATGAATTCTTAAGAAGTTAATTAGCACCAAAAACAGGCCACTAATTAAGAAAAGGGTTACAATGAAAGCCTGCAGCCACTGGGAACCTCCAGGACTGCAGTTTGAGATCCCTGGTCTGGAGTGTTGCTCCCTGATTAAAAAGGAGACGGTATGGGTGTGAGATAACTCAAACCACCTACACCTGAACACCAGCAAAACCAAGGAGCTGGTGGTGGATTTTAGGAGGACCAGGCCCCTCCTGGACCCCGTGATCGTCAGAGGTGACTGTGTGCAGAGGGTGCAGACCTATAAATACCTGGAAGTGCAGCTGGATCATAAATTAGACTGGACTGCCAATACTGATGCTCTGTGCAAGAGAGGACAGAGCTGGCTGTACTTCCTTAGAAGGCTGGCGTCCTTCAACATCTGCAATAAGATGCTGCAGATGTTCTATCAGACGGTTGTGGCGAGTGCCCCCTTCTACACGGTGGTGTGCTGGGGAGGCAGCATTAAGAAGGACGCCTCACGCCTGGACAAACTGGTGAGGAAGGCAGGCTCTATTGTTGGCATGGAGCTGGACAGTTTGACATCCGTAGCAGAGCGACGGGTGCTCAGCAGGCTCCTGTCAATCATAAAGAATCCACTGCATCCACTGAACAGGATCATCTCCAGACAGAGGAGTAGCTTCAGCGACAGACTGCTGTCACTGTCCTGCTCCACTGACAGACTGAGGAGATCGTTCCTCCCCCACACTATGCGACTCTTCAATTCTACCCGGGGGGGTAAACGTTAACATTATTCAAAGTTATTGTCTGTTTTTATCAACATTTCTATTATTCTTTAATTTAATTTTTTTTGTATCAGTATGCTGCTGCTGGAGTATGTGAATTTCCCCTTGGGATTAATTAAGTATCTATCTATCTATCTATCTATCTATCTATCTATCTATCTATCTATCTATCTATCTATCTATCTATCTATCTATCTATCTATCTATCTATCTATCTATCTATCTATCTATCTACTGTATCTGTAGGTTGATCCTTAGAAAGAGTCCATCATGGATATGAATTTGAGTGAGCAGTGGTCATTCATTATGGAGAGATAAGGTGAGAATAATATATTATTGTTACTGTGACAGACCTGCCGGCAGCAAGTGTTTGAGGAGTTTGAGGCCCTGACTTAGCTGGTCTTCTGTTGGCTCACTCACTTTACATTTCATATCTGTTTAAGGAAAGAAAGGAACGATGAAGAAATTCTGATGAACGATAAATTCTTAAAAAAACAAGTCTATTAAAATGAAAGGAAAAGGAATTAATTAGCAGCAAAAACTTGTCACCAATTAAGAAAAGGGTTAAAATGAATGTTGTTTATTGTAAATCCTTATAATATTGTAGCTTAGCATTCTTATAAGGTTCCTTTCAGCACTACTGTGGCCTAAAACGGTTTATTCAACTGGAAATCGGTTACCGGAAAGTCAAATACCTAAATAATTGTTTCTTCTTTCGGTCTTCATATGGTGGAATTAGAGTGGTAAGGCAAATTCCTGATTTCCACCCACTTTTCAATTCTATTACTATTAAATACTTCTGATTTAAGTCAACATCACATATTCCGAATTTGAGTCAAAGGGGATGTCAAGCTTGCTGATCTTGTTGTCTGAGGGTGTTAGATTACAAGACTGCAAATCGCAGGGCATGACAAATTACTCGACTGCTTGATGATTTTCTAGCACTGTTGCTCATTTCCTAAGTGCCGTGAGCACGCCCCTTTTCCTGACAGCCAATAGCGTGCTGCCTGGTAACGTCTGTGTCTATGCAATGGGTTTACAGGTACAGCTGTAATCTCATCCCTTTTCTTCTTTCCTTTTTGTCCCATTCTGTTGTAGTACATAAAGCATGAGACATCAGACAGACGAGCCTCTCCCTGTTTGCCAGGACCAAAACTACTGTGTTCCTTATTCCTCCTAGCTGTATAGTACAGAGTGGACCTCCAGGTGAGCTGTCATGCACAGAAGCCCACCCCTACAAATTAAAACAAAATCAGGCCTGTTGATTTGGTCAGGGCGAGTTATAGACTGGTTAGAATGAGCTGCTGGGTATGTCAGACTAGATGAGAGACCACCACAGGGACACATTCCTTAAATGAAGTCTGCAGCTGAAAATCGCTAAAGTCTTGTAATGTGACTGAGCTTTTAGCCGTAGGTTCAACTCTTTTAGAGCACAAGAATCCTCAGTTTGGGTTCTGCCTGTGGGAAGTTTGCCCATTCTTTCCAAGTTACTTTGTTTTTTCCCCCACGCCGAATATGACTTACTGTATATGAAAGAATGTGAGTGTGAGTGTAAATTTTTCCCACAACCCCAGAGACATCCTGATAAAGTTAATGGGTGACTCAGAATTGTCTCATTGGGAGTGGGAGTTATTGGGTCTTGTACATGGTGCTCCTTCCTTGTACTTAAAACTGTCAAAACAGATTTCATCCCAGAGCAGCCATGAATTGGATTATGTAAGTTTATGTTACGAGAAAGTAGCCTATTATGGAGTGCACATTGACATAAACTTATAACCACTGTGTTGACTTATGAAGATCTCTTTCCAGACAATCTGCAATGTTGGCGATAGCCTGTAGGAGAGGGATGTATGCGTTCTTTGGTTTTGGTGCATTTCTCACAAAACTTGGAGATATTCCTCTGTTATTCGTCTTTCAGCAGAGTCAATTTTATTGATCCACAAATTCTATCTGTCAGTTTGAGAGAACCTGCCCAATTCCAGAAGCAAAACAGTGACAATGATGTGTCTTCTCTACAGCAAGCAGACGGAATAGACAACTAAGAAAACAAAATAAAATGCTATGCACAAGGGCTTCCCGCTTGCTTCATCTGGCTATGTCCGACTAAAGCCGTTAAAACCAGGCAGGTCTCCTGTCATACACCATTTTGTAGTTAATCATTCCATTATATTAGTATTAATCTTTCTTTGTCAAGCTTTTAATCTATCTGATAATCTTGGCTGCATGCATTGTCTGTGGGGCAGGCACATTTCCAATATGTCTCTGCGGCGTTTTCTGGGGATGGTCTGCTTTTTCTCCCTGTCACACCCCAGTGTCCCTAGAAGAAATTCAGAGACCTGAAGCATTGGGGCCGAGAGTCAGCAGGACAGTAAGGGAAGCAGACACAGCTGATATAACAAGTAAAAAGATGTACTTATTACCAAAAAAAAGTTAAATACAGACAATATAAAAATGTGTGCAAACACTGAAAAACAAGTTTTAAAAAGTAATGTTCATCAAAACCAAAAAAAACGACACGTACCATAAAAGAAAAATCTTCCAAACAGAAAATAAAAATTAATGAATCCCTTTTTATGGGCTCCAAAGGTTTAAAAAAAATTCGGACATGAGTATCAGTTGGCTTTGCACCCTAGGAACCAAGTTACCCAAACTGTTCTATGACATTTCAGTCATTATTTACCACTCTGATGCTGATTGTTCTGATCAAAAAAAGGTCATTATGAGAGCAACTAATAAGAAGAGTTCATAATTATTTGCAGAATTGCAGTATTTGAGGGTTCCTCTAGAGTGCTGCCTCTTTCTCTTGCACGATTTGACTCAAAAACTAATCAGCACATCGTCATCTCATAACAGGCTTAAGTTTTGAGTTTTGGTATTTTTCCATCCAGCTCTTTGAGCTCTACACCATCATCAAGAAACTGTGACACACAGACAGAGACACACCCATCATCGAGATAGCAACGTTTTCAGTATCAGGGGACCCTAAAACTTCACGATCCATCGAAAACTATTTATAGAAATTTTTAACGAATCTAAAGCTTTCGCTCCTCCCCCATAGACAATAGTTTGTCAGGGGGAAGGCGCAAAGCAAAATAAATAAATAAATACATAAAATAAAAAAAAACCTGAGAAGAGAGGCTGGCTTGCCCTGACAAATGAGAATATCACTCTATTAAATCACCCTGCAGCCGCCTTGACATGTGTTGACCCTCACCTAGGGCCTCATGTATAAATGGTGTGTACGTATAAAAATGTTGCGTACGCCCCTTTCCACACTCAAATCGCGATGTATAAATCTTAAACTTAGCATAAAGCCACGCACATTTCCACGGTAGCTCAATCCCTGTCGTACGCAAGTTCTCCGCTCAGTTTTGCAGACTGGCGGCACCCAGCGTCAAAGCAGTGCTACTGTTCCAGTGCGGTTTCCCTTTCTTTTTTAGATCCACATCCCTGACGCGGCTTTATAAATACACTGAAATTAAACGCATATTGTTTATTAGTTTATTAGTATTAGTAACTATATAATGGTCCACGGAATAGCCAAACTGTTCCAAATACCATAACTGCTTTAGTGTTGTTACTCTCACTGCACCTTCTTATTTCAGCTCCTCCCGTTAGGGTTGCCACAGCGGATCATCTTTTTCCATTTTACTCTCACTGCACCACTCGGAGTATTAATATCACTGTATTTGAGTGTGGAATCACAGCTCTACAGCAGCTGATTGGAAAGAGGATTATTGGTATACAGCATCAAGCACACGCTGCCTCAGCCATTCGCTATTTGAACTGCTCTCATACGACAAATGCTTCAAAGCCTTTCCTGTACTGATCTCGCAGTTCAGAAAGAGTTTCATCCCAAGAACTATAAACGCACTCAATCAGTCCATCAAGGGCTCCTTGTAGAACTGTTTGGAGTTATAAGTACAATTACCTCACTGTAAACTTGCACTACAGTTATAATATTGCACAACCTGAGCCACTTTATAAAGCACGTATTTACATATCATGACGATATTCTTTTTAAGATGAAATGCAGCAAAACATGTTTATTATATTATACAGATAAAACTTTAACTTCATTTAAATAGTCTATATTGTTAATAATTAAACATGTGAGGACACAGTGCCACAGCACTAGCGAGCCGCTGGCGCTCCGTTCATGGATTGTTCCTGCCTTGCGCTGTATTATTGCTCGTGCTGGCGCGACAATGGAAGGATAGATGGATAGAATAATTAAACATGTACTATGAAGATATTTCAATGTTCCTTAAAAGTTCTGAATAATCAGCGTTCTAAGCTTACAGATGGCTTAACATCTATTACAGAACTGATTGTGTGGTGATTGGGTATTTGGAGAAAGAAAAAGGAGGACAGGAATTGGAGGTTAGTACGTTTGAAAGAGACAGTACTGCTGCAATAAATTATTTCATCGAAGGTTGCGCATGGCACAGCAAGCATCTTGCGGGGGGGCAGGAACAATCACTGCACCACCGTGTTCCCATGTTTAATAACATGCTTTAACTCCTATCATGAAAATTATATCACGTATTCATCTCAGTATTTTAATTATTCAGAGAGCTGTAATATCACAAATGTAATGGATTCTGTGTCCTGTCGGAGAAAGAGAAAGCCCGTTTTAGAAGTACGCAGTGATTCACACACATAGAAGAACAAATACAAAACAAAGCATGTAACGTGCTACTTTAGTTACGATGGGATTTGAGAAACCATTAAATTAAACGATTTTAAGATGAAGTTTATGATGTTCTACCTTAATGACAAAATAGCTACGTGATTAAAGTGGAAATTTCGAGATTAAAGTTGACATTTCGTGCTTTTTTCCCCACTGTGTGCTTTTTTTTTTTCTCTGTACCCTAATAAGCTTTCATATGACACTCAGATGGTGGGCTACGTCTCGCCTTTTCACGGCGACTTTGATATCTGACAACTTCTTTTTTATTTCGGGCACTGTGCGACTTTGTGAACTTGAGCTTTGAGTGTCTTCGACACTCTATGTCACACGATCAACTTCCTTTTGTTGATTATATCACTGTTTAAACCAACAATTAATTCTTTGCCTCCACTTGGTATTCGCTGAAATTCTTCTATTTTCCCTCGTGCTTTTGCCATTGTCTTTTCACAGAAGGCTGATCTTAAGGGCTATTTATATTGATTTGCATATTCAAAGAGGCGTAATTCTGGGAGGAGTTAGGGCGGGACAGCAGGCGCATGCATGTGCGTTACTTTTCATACTGACCGGGATTTATGGAGCGGAAGAACATAGAAGTTGGTAAACGCACAGATTTATGCATCTGGATTTTTTTGTGCGTAAGCACATTTCCGCTTTTGTGCTTACGTCATGTTATAGTGCGAATTCTACACACTGCATTATGCATGAGGCCCCTGGTCTGAAATGCACTCCTTGGCTAGCAAGAAGATCGGTCAACCATCACCTGACGCAAGTCTAACACCCCTCCCTCTCACTGGTGACGTGCCTAGCCTAAACTTAAGCTATGCCGCTCGCGCAGCGCCCCGCATCAAGTCTGACTGAGGTTGCCAGATGTCCCGATTTGAGCGGGACTGTCCCGAGTATCAACAAACAAATCCTGAGTCCTACAGTGCCTCTGAAAATCCCAACTGAACAAAAATTGTATGTAGAAACGAAAACCTTCATGCAATTTTTGTACTGAATAGTTAAAGAGGCTTGCTAAATTTTTGTGGACAGCCTGATGTACCACCATTTATGAACAGAATTTGTAACTGTCAACTGAATCTGAGTGTTTGTGTACGTCATGGCTGCTCGTGCTTGTGTGTAATCGTTCTGAAAGTGAATTGAAACTGATAAAGACTTTTCGACTAACAAGATAGGTTGTATCTGTATATCTGCATTCTGTTTACTTATATTGTATCATATTATATAAAACATAAAATATGTTACAAGTTATGTCATACCTGTACCTCTGTTTCATATATGTTCTCTTCTATTTATGTACCTATTTAAATATAATTGCAGGCAGGGCCAGCACCACCATTAAGGTGAATTAGTCATTCTCCTAGGGTGCAGATCATAATGGGGGAAAAAACCCAGCCGCATGGGTTAGTTACCGAAAAGTCAGTTAGCGCACTAATAAGCTTGGCCTAAGGCTCAAAATAACCTAGAAGTTATATGTTTAGATTATACTTATTTAAATATCTTGTCCAGGATGCCCGGAAGGACCGGAAGAGGGATTACGCCTCCTCCAGACTGAGAGGGGGCGTCCACCCTGGTGGCTTTGGGGAGCACAGGAACTGAGCTTGGAAGTTCAACCCTATAGGGGCCCATGGTCACTGCCAGGGGGCACTCCAATGCCTGGAAAGCCCTGGTCCTCAGTATTTCCGCCACACCCAGAAGGTCTGGGGGGAAGACAACCAGGGACACCCAGACTGCTTCCGGGTGCGCAGCTGGTACTTCTGCCATACTGGGCAGTGCCGGCGGAAGATTATCAGGAGGCACCTGAAGCACATCCAGGTGATTATAAAAGGGGCTGCCTCCCTCCGTTCAGTGGCTTCAGTCGGGAGCGGAGAAGGACGGAGCTTGGAGGAGAGGAGTTGAAAGGAGGCGGCCTGAAGAGAGAGAGGCATCATTGTGAGAGGCCTGAACTTTGGGGGATTTTTGGGGTTGTGTGGCACTTTACTGTATATATTTGTAAATAAAGCGTGTGTTGGGTGAATCAAACGATGTCCGCCTGTCTGTGTCCAGGCTGCTTACCATAATCTATAATTATAATTTAATTAAAATTATCTATTTTTTTGTCTTCCTTAGTTCCTTGACATATTACCTTTTGGTCACTGAAAATGGTGGCTGACCCAAACTGTGATTTTGGAAATCTGGCCACTTTGCGTCCAACACACAACAGCCACTTCCTTTGCAGAACTGCAGTTCCCAAACACCGTGCTGGCACCAGAATAACAGCGGAAAGAAGCATGATGGGCAGCAGGCACGCACCTCCACCTGAGGGCCCATCGAATGGGAACACGCACTACACCAAGCCCAGCAACACACTGCCACCCTCCATGTGCACCCAGCGAACAAACCAGTAAGTAAACAAGCACTTTTTTTTATTATAATGGCAATGCCTGCAAAAAGTTAAATACAAATGGGGCAAAGTGCTTTTAAAGTATCACATTATGAGGTGTTTCCTCACACTTCCAAAGCCCCAAGACAATACTAAATAGGCAGTGTGAGGGTGGTCATCTCTCTAGGTGAAATTATTAACAATCTATCTATTGTAAAAAGAAATCCTGTCCTGGAAAGCAAACATACGTGATCTTCTTGTAACACATTTTAAAGACCCGCGAGACCAAAGACACACCCTACATACAATCTATCAAATAGGACAATAGGCAGCAAAACATTCAGTCTTGTGATGGATTTGAGCACACACAGATCCAGGGCTCTCAGCGCATATAAAGCGTATAAGGACAGTACGTTATAAATTAAATGTCGACATATAAGCGAAGAAGAAAGCAGCGCGGAGAAAAGAGACTCAAATGCGTTGGACAGAAAAAAGAACAAAAAAGAATAATCGAGGTGCAAATTCAGAAAATAAGGAAAGTAATTATCCGCCCGGAACAAGTGGAATTGGGGAAAAAAAAGCAGGTCCAATCTAGCTCAGAATTAAATGACAGTGAGTAAAAGACAAAGTAGAACTTCATAAAGACGTTTACAAACGTGGGCATTAAACACACGCAGAGCAGGTTAGAGACTATGAAACCAGGGAAATTAGAAAGGCTCAAAAAAAAACACGTTGGCGCTATACACATGTGGAGAAAGTTAAAGGATATGAAAGTAGGAAAATTAGAAAATATAAAAAAGAAAGTAAAGATCGCAGTAGCGCAAACAAACAAACTGCCTCATTTAACTATGCACCAGTCTAACTTTGGTTTTGCATAATAATTACTACAGTATTGCACCTTAACACTTAATTCTACTTTATTCACATAATTGTACTTATTTATTATGTTCTACTATACTGTTATCTTTCAATCTATGATTTTTTGTTAATCTAACTGATATTCTTCTAACTTTGCACAGTTTTTGATAAGCAGATCAGGATGCATTTCACTGCGTGTTGTCCTGTATAACTATGCATGTGACAAATACAGAATCTTGAGAATTTCAAAAACGGAGTTTACTGCACATGCATTTATTGGTTACTTTGTTAATGTATATATATTTATCTGTCTGCTTATTTAAAAAGCTAAATTTACCCCAGGAGTCAAAAACGTTCTGTCTAGCCCTTGTACAAAAACCTAGAGAAAAGCTGGGGTATGACCTTGGTAAACCCATGTACTTTTAGAACTGTGAGAGGAAAATAGCACGACTTCACAGACAGGAGTCCAATGCAGAACTCTACTTACTTTTTTACTTTGTTAAAAAAAAATTATTAAATGCTGATGATGTCGATCGTTTTGTCTGTGCTGAAATTCCAAACAGAGAAACCTATCCTGACCTCATTAAAAAGATTCAGCATATTGGGACTCACAAGATTACAAATATTGTTTTTACAGAAGTTCTGAAATAAAAGTGAAACTAATGAAATAGCAACAATTCAAAGAAAAAAAAATCTTAAAACTGTGTATCCGGAAAACCGAACACGGGGGTTGGCGAGCGAAGCCCCCTAGTTATTAAAAAAAAAAAAAAATTGCCATACAGAATGGGATCTAAAAACTGGGCACCACAGGTCAGAGCAAAAGCCCACCCTAGACTTTCATTTCATGAGTAAGTGTATGCCGTGCTCCCCAGAGAACACTTTCTGTTTCTTCTTTCTTTTAAACAAATGTTAAACACGTTGGAAGCCAGCTCCTCACAATCTGGACACAAGTTCCACTTTTCAATCTCTATTCACATCCACCTGTCTGGAGGTCCGCTGACTTCCTGAGCTCACATCTCTGTAGTCCACAAGGCCGCTTGCTGTTTTCCTTACATTTTCACTGAACAGCTGCAAGCCTGCATATGCCAGTCCAGTCACCTTTACGAACGTCTGCTTAGAAAAAGAAAACTATTGAGAGACAAACAGATGTTTTTTATTTATTTATTTGAACAGTCAGGTCCGTGTTGTTCTTGATTCAGTAAAGGGGAAAAAAAAAGGTACGTTCAAGAACTTCAACAAAAATGAGTCTGTTATACTACTAAAAAGAACTGATTTCTGCCTTTTCAGCATTTTCTTCTGTGATAACTTATAAGAAACATAATTTTTTATTTTTATGTTTACTTGGGGGATTCGCCCCCTGCTTGCTTCGCTTGCCCACCCCCGGGTTTGGTTAACCGAATATACAATTTAAAGAGATTGTTATTTTCATGGGAATTATTACATATGTATTATTTACATTTTTACTTTAAAACTTTAGTAAAAACAATACTTGGAATGAATTTTTCTTCAAGATCGCATTGAATTTTGATTCCGTGTTTGGACTTACATCGTGACAACACAACGTATAACTACCTGTAAGTGAATATCGTTTCTTTCTCTCTAATAAATAAAATGACTTTCTCGAATGTTTGTCCATACTCTTTCTTCTTCGCTTAGTCGTTGACGTGTCATCTCGAACGTATAAAATTATTGTCCTGATAAAATTTATAAGAGCTGAGAGTGCAGGAAGTGTGTCTGACAAAAGCATTCACACGACTGAGAGGTTAGATGACGGTGGTCTTGTTTGAAAATAGTTTGTAAGTAGGGCGTGACTTGAAAGAATACCATGTTAAAAGTCTCCATCTCACAGGACTTCATACCGTGCCAACGTTTTTGGAGTCTTTTAATTCTCGCTTTGGAACACCATTTCAGACGATGTACAAGTCTCCAGCTTAAAGTTTAAATCCGAACAATATATTCAATCTCTTTTCACTGTCCCGTTATTTCACCGAGTAGTAATTTCCATTTGTTTGCGCTAATGCGATCTTTACTATCCTTTTCTTGAGACTTTTGAATTTTCGCACTTCCATTATCTCTAATCTGCTCTGCATGTGTAGTGTGCCAACATTCTCGTGGGATGTATAAGTGTCAATCATGTCTTGTCTCCTTCCAAATTTTTTTTTTATAATAGAGAGTTTTGTGATATGAAATGATGTCAAAAGAAAGGTATCAATCTACATCCCAGTTTAAGTCAAGTCAAGTTGGGGAGCATGCACTGGTACAGTGTGTTGCCGCACCCACTACACAACGAAACAACTCGGGATCTCAGTTTGCAACGGTGCAGTCCCACCCTCCGGAAATGACCCTCTATCTGCCACACCCAGGTGTTACGTGGGCAACCCCTTGGTCTGGTCCAGCCACTCGGGTCCCCAACATTGAGGATCTTACGAGCCGGATCACCCTCAGGGAAACGCGCCACATGGCCGTAGTGCCATAACTGATGCTCCCTCAAAATGCAGGTAATGTGCCTCATTCAGGACTCCATGAGCAACCACTCACTTGAAACAAAGTCAAACCAATGGTACCCAAGGATTTTCCAGAGAGACACAGTACCAAAGGAGTCCAGTCTTCATCTCAGGTCACTGGATAGCATCCATGTCTCGCAACCATATAGCAAGACAGGAAGCACCAGGACTCTAAAGACTTGGACCTTGCATAGATCCCCAAGGTCGACACTCTCTCCACAGACAAACACACTGCTGATGGCTGTGCCCAAGAGGTCATTAAGGGCCTGGATCTTGGTTTTTATCAGAACCTTGGCAGGCCCAGACACTCAGACTCCTCGCTCAGTCTCTCGAGCGCCCCGATCAGAGCCTCCATTGACTCCGCGAAGATCACAGCATCGTCAGCAAAGTCAAGATCCATGAACCTTTTTTCACCAACAGATGCCCCACAGCAGCTGGACCCCACGACCTTGCCCAACACCCAGTCCATACAAGCATTGAACAGAGTAGGAGTAGAACACACCCCTGATGAACCCCAGAATCAACTGGGAAAAATGCAGAGGTCTTGCCTCCACTCTGCACAGCACTCACAGTACCAGTGTACAGGCCGGCCATGATATCCAGCAACCTCGAGGGGATCCTGCAAATCCTCAGGATGTCCCACAGGGCAGCTCGATCAACTGAGTCGAACGCTTTGCAAAAATCGACAAAGGCTGCAAAGAAACTCTGTTCATACCAGTTCACTTTGTCAAAATTCAGAAGGTCTGGCCAGAACTCGTCTATGGTACTCACGCCATGTTTTAGACAGACATGTAATCTGCGCGGGTTTACAGGGAGGTCCTGCTTTCTCGTCACTCTGTACTTTCATTGTTCTTCATCTGAATGTTGTTTAATTGTACAAAGGCTTTTATTTTATTTTACTGTGTTAGTTTGAGAAACAGGCTGGACCTGACAACACCAGAAGTGGCAAGCCAAATTAACATTAAGAGAATGTAATAAATCAGAAACAAAAGATGATAGGTTTGGGCATCGAATGGTGAACCCCGCATATTGCTGTACACTATAAAATAACAGACAACAAAAGATCATAAAAGTTTGGGACACCAAAATGACCCCCGGATATTATGATGTTGACAGCAAAAGGTTTTTGGACAAAACAAATCTTTAGACGGCCATCAGCCAGACTGTTTCGGTTTTAAGGAAACTCAGAGGAAGAGGCGGGTTCAGTAGGCCAGAGACCAGAAGTGACCTCATCGGAGGCCAGTCCATCAGTTATTCTTTCTGGAGAGGGAAGTAGAGGAGAGTCACAATTACTATCATACAGTACCAAATGAGCCCTGAGGTTGTCTCCCGGTCTGCTTGTGTGTGACAACACCAAAAGTCTTTACAGACAGGAGTCTCTGACCAGACAGTGGAAAGATGGTGGTGGTGCCAGTCGATGAGGCAGAAGGGGCAGATTCAGGTGCCCAAATACCTTAAGTGGTGTCATGTGTCATTGGCAATGTCATTCTACAGATCTGTAGAGGGAAGGAAGAGGGGACACATTAGGAGGCTGCACCAGACCCCAACTCGGAGTGGAATTTCAAATTCTAAAGTTGTCTCCCAGGCACATGTGTGTGACAAAATATATCAAAATGAATTGCAGATATCTTAAAATTCAGGTCAGTCTCTCTGACGTACGGTTCATTCAGAAAGAATTCAGACCTCTTCACTTTCTGCACACTTTATTGCATTGTAGATTTCATTATAAATGGATACATTTGACATTTGTGCCCATCCATTTGCACTCAATAACCCATAATGACATGTTTTCAGAAAGGTTTGAAAATGTATTAAAAATCCAAAAATGAAGATTCTCAATTTTATAAGCACCCAGAGACCCTTTGCTGAGACACTCCAAATTGTGGTCAGGTGCCTCCTGTTTGATTTCATTCTCCTTGACTGGAGTACACCTGTGGCAAACTGAGCTGATTGGACATCATTTAGAGAGGCGCAATTCATACTGCATATCAGCACAAAAACCAAGCCATGACATTAAAGGAACTCTCTGTAGACTTCCGAGATCAAATTGTGGTGAAGCACAGATCAGGTCAAGGAGATAAAGAGATTGCCAAGGCTACGAGTATTCCCAGGAGCACAGCGATTATGAACTGAAAGAAGTTTGGAATCACCAGGACTCTTCCTAAAGATGGCCTTCCTGCCAAATGGAGTAATCAGGGAAGCAGGGCCTTGGACAGGGAGGTGACGAAGAACCCAATGGTCTCTCTGATAGAGCTTGAAAATTCCTCAGATGACATGAGAGAGACTATCTGAAGGACAACCTCTCAGTAGCACTCCATTAATCAGGTGTTTATGGCACAGTGGTAAGATGGGAGCCGCTCTTGAGTAAAAGGCATATGGCCATTTAAAGCACTCTGAGAGCATGACAAAAAAAATTATGGGGTCTGATGAAACAATAAATTGAACTCTTTGAGCAGAACCCCAAGCACTATGTCTGGCAAGAATCAGGCATCACTTTTTATCACCTGCCTAATACCATCCTAAAGTGAAGTATGATGGTAGTGTCATCATGCTATGGGGCTGCTTCTCAATGGCAGGGACAGCAAGACTAGTCAGAATTAAGGGAAGATGCCACCTCAGGGTTCACCTTTCAGCACAACAATAACTCTGAGTGCCCTTGAGTGGCCCCGCCAAAGCCCAGAATCAAACATCATAAAATATCATTGGCAGACTTGAAGATGGCAGTTTACAGGCACTTCCCATCAGCACAAATTGCTGCTAGTCATGAGAGAAAGGTGTCAGAACACACAGGGCATCACAGCTTGCTGCGTATGGGGCTACGTGACTGAATATTGGTGTCCATGCTAACCCCTGTCAAACGCCAAAAACACCTACAGTGGGTACGTGAGCAAAAGAACGCGACAAAGGAAGAATGGAAGAAGGTGTTCTGGTCTGATGACTCACATTTTCTTGTATATCATGTGGACAGACAAGTGCTTGTGCATTGTTTACCTGGAGACGCGATGACAGCAGGATGCACTATGGGAAGAAGGCAAGCCACCGAAGGCAATATGATGTTCTGGGCAATGTTCTGATGGGAAACCTCGGGTCCTGGCATTTATGTGGATGTTACTTTGACATGTACCAGATACCTAAAGAATGTTACAGAGCATGTGCACACTGATAAGTTCTGGGTTACTATGCTGGATTTAAGCCACAAGCTTATTCAGTCTGCACTGAAAGTACTGTGCTGTCCGGCTACCAGCTTGGTGTCTATGCCAATTGTTGGTGCAGCAGGCGGGGTCACTGACATTCATAAAAATGAAGGAGTTCTGGATTGACAGAGATTTCCAGCGACCTACTGCTGATTCCAGAGACTACGTGTCCCTCTGTATTGTTGTGGGTTTCTGTAACATGCACCAGGGGCCTCATGCATAACGCCGTGCGTAGAATTCGCACTATAACATGACGTAAGTACAAAAGCCGAAATGTGCTCATGCACAGAAAAATCCAGATGCAGGAATCTGTGCGTTCGCCAACTTCCACGTTCTTCCGCTCCATAAACCCCGTCTCAGCGTGGAAATAAACGCACGTACACGTGCCTGCTGTCCCGCCCCAACTCCTCCCATAATTACGCCTCTTTGAATATGCAAATCAATATAAATAGCCCTTAAGCCCAGCGTTCTGTGAAAAGGCAATGGCAAAAGTACGAGGAAAAATAGAAGAATTTCAGTGAATACCAAATGGAGGCAAAGAAAAACTTATTATTTGTTGGTTTAAACAGTTATATAAGCAACAAAAGGAAGTTGATCGAATGACATAGCGTGTCGGAGAAACTCGAAAGCTCAAGTTCACAAAGTCGCGCAGTGCCCTAAATAACAAAAGTTGTCACATATCAAAGTCGGCGTGTAAAGGCGACTCGTAGCCCACCTTCTGAGTGTCATATGAAAGCTTATTAGGGTACAGAGAAAAAAAAAAGGCACACAGTGGGAAAAAAGCACGAAATGTCAACTTTAATCTTGAAATTTCCACTTTTTTTTTTTCCAAATTTACTAATTTCTCAAATCCCATCGTAACTAAAGTAGCACATTAAATGTTTTGTTGTGTATTTGATCTTATATGTGCTCTTTGTGCCTGAATCACTACATGCTCTTCCTCCGACAGGACACAGAATCGTAATCATAAACGTTCGTAATATTACAGCTCTCTGAATAATTAAAATACTGAGAAGTATACGTGACATCATTTTCATGATGATATGAGTTAAAGCATGTTATTAAACATGGGAACACAGTGGCACAGTGATTGTTCATGTTTTACAGCAAGATGCTTGCTGCGCCATGCGCGACCTTCGATGAATTGCTTTATTACAGAAGTACTGTCTTTTTCAAACGTACTAACCCCCAATTCCTCTCCTTACTTTTCTTTCTCCAAATACCCAATCGCCACACAATCAGCTCTGTAATAGACGTTAAGCCATCTGTAAGCTTAGAACACCGATTCTTCAAAACTTTTAAGGAACATCGAAATATCTTCGTAATGTTTAATTATTCTATCCATCTATCCTTCCAGTGTCACGCCAGCCACAGCATGAAAACAGCGTGAGGCAGGAACAAACTGTGAACGAAGCTCAAGCTCACTAGCGCTGCGGCACCGTGTAATTAAAGTTTATCTGTATAATATAATCAACATATTTTGCTGCATTTCATCTTAAAAATGATATTGTCATCATATGTAAATACGCGCTTTATAAAGTGGCTCAGGTTGTGCAATATTATAACTGTATCATAAGTACAATTACCTCACGGTAACTTGCAAGTACAAACAGTTCTACAAGGAGCACTTGATGGACTGATTGAGTGCGTGTATAGTTCTTGGGATGAAACTGTTTGTGAACTGCGAGGTCCGAACAGGAAAGGCTGTGAAGCATTGGTCGGATGAGAGCAGTTCAAATAGCGAATGGCTGAGGCAGCGAGTGCTTGATGCTGTATACTGATAATTCTCTTTCCAATCGCTGTAGATCTGTGATTCACACTCAGATACAGTGATATAAATACTCCGAGTGGTGCAGTGAGAGTAACATGGAAAAAGATTATCCGCTGTGGCAACCCCTAACGGGAGCAGCTGACAGAAGAAGAAGATGGTGCAGTGAGAGTAACAACACTAAAACAGTTATGGTATTTAGAATAGTTTGACCATTCTGTGGACCATTATATTGTTACAGGTTAATTACAATCAGATGCATTAAATTTATGAATGATATGCGGTTAATTTCAGTGTATTTGATAAAGCCGCTGTCGTGGATGTGGATCTAAGAAAGGGTAACCACACAGGAACAGTAGCACTGCTTTGACGCTGGGTGCCGCCAGTCTGCAAAACCGAGCGGAGAACTTGCGTACGACAGGGTATGAGGTACCGTGGAAAAGTGCGTAGCTTTACGCCAAGTGTAGGTTTATACATCACGATTTGAACGTGGAAATGTTCTTACGCAACATTTCTGTGCGTACGCACCGTTTATACACGAGGCTCCAGGCCTGTTGGGGCCAACCCTTACTGAATCCATTCTTCCTGCTCTTGTTGTCTGCAAGAACTTTTACTGTTCCAATGTTTAATTTTAATAATTTTACCTCATGGAACACATGATGGCAGAGTGGATTGCACTGCAGCCTCACAGCTCAGGTCATATATTTGGCCACACGCTTCCCTAACCATGAGGGACACTTAAAAGTTCTTTGCTCCATTGTAATTCACAACAAAACTAGTTTGGTTTCTCCTTCCCCATTTCCCCAAGTTCAGCGAAATTCCTGGACCTTTCCACAAACTCAACCTGAAGTGAATTCAGCGGGGTTTGCTCATTACTATCGACAGCCTACACCATTCTGCTTCTTACTCCCTTTTTTAAAATTCTCAATGATACAGGCTGGAAAGGATTCATGCTCTGTGCTCTGCCAATCCTAATTCACGGCACCAATTGTTATTCATGGTGGAGCAAGCACAAAATGTACTGACTTGATGCAGCCTTGCCCAAAACAGATTCGTCTTTCAGCTGTAGATGGAGAATGTGAAAGGAGACTATAATAAAAGCACAAGATGACTGAAGCTGGAAGAGATGGATTCAAAAATGGAATTGAGCAATGACAACATGCCTGCAGACTGATGGATCCTTGACAGTCCCTGCTTACTCAGTAATTCAGTATGAAAACACGGCTTTGCTTTTATTTTTCAGTTTGTTTAGAGGATTTCCAACAGCATCCTCCTCCTCAAAGAGTATAATCACTGGAGTGATTAGGAAGAAGACACCGGCAATAAGCAATGGCTGAACACGCTATATTGTATGGACCCAGGAAACAGAGTAGCAGGAGCAAAAAAACAAAGAGACTTCATGGTTTTTGACTAAAACAACAATATATATTTTTTTTTTTTGGTTTGTTTTATCTTTTTTGGGGAAGCAGGCAGGTATTGTTCTTCTTGATATAAAGAGATGGAGTGAGCAGAAGAATGGAGATGACCTGTCACAGCTGTGTTCCCTCCATAGTTTCTTCCTCTTTTAACTCTCTTTTATATTTTACTTAGGAAATTTCACGCATTCGCACATTTTTGTGGACTCATTTCGATTTATAATAACCACTTGAAAGTTCTACATGCAATGTTGGTACAAAATATGGTCAACTGACAAAAGCAAAGAAAAACCTGAGCAAATGAAGGATATTATTTGTACTGATAGTGGTCAGGTCAGGCTGGGGAGCATGAACTGGTACAGCATGTTGCCCCACACACCACATGACGAAACAGTTTGGGATCCTGGTTGGCAACCCCCAGGTAAATACACAGTCCAGTCCCACCCCCCAAGAAATGAGCATCTATCTGCCGCAGCCAGGGGTTACAGTTAGGTCCATAAATATTTGGACAGAGACAACTTTTTTCTAATTTTGGTTCTGTACATTACCACAATGAATTTTAAAGGAAACAACTCAGATGAAGTTGAAGTGCAGACTTTCAGCTTTAATTCAGTGGGGTGAACAAAATGACTGCATAAAAATGTGAGGCAACTAAAGCATTTTATTAACACAATCCCTTCATTTCAGGGGCTCAAAAGTAATTGGACAAATTAAATAACTGGAAATAAAATGTTCATTTCTAATACTTGGTTGAAAGCCCTTTGATGGCAATGACAGCCTGAAGTCTTGAACTCCTGGACACCACCAGATGCTGGGTTTCCTCCTTTTTAATGCTCTGCCAGGCCTTTACTGCAGCGGCTTTCAGTTGCTGTTTATTTGTGGGCCTTTCTGTCTGAAGTTTAGTCTTCAACAAGTGAAATGCCTGCTCAATTGGGTTAAGATCAGGTGACTGACTTGGCCATTAAAGAATTTTCCACTTCTTTGCTTTAATAAACTCCTGGGGTGCTTTGGCTGTATGTTTTGGGTCATTGTCCATCTGTATCATGAATCAATTTGACTGCATTTAGCTGGATTTGAGCAGACAGTATGTCTCTGAACACCTCAGAATTCATTCTGCTACTTCTGTCCTGTGTCACATCATCAATAAACACTAGTGTCTCAGTGCCACTGGCAGCCATGCACGCCCAAGCCATCACACTGCCTCCCTCCACCGTGTTTTACAGATGATGTGGTATGCTTTGGATAATGAGCTGTTCCACGCCTTCTCCATACTTTTTTCTTGCCATCATTCTGGTAAAGGTTGATCTTGGTTTCATCTGTCCAAAGAATGATTTTCCAGAACTGTGCTGGCTTTTTTAGATGTTCTTTAGCAAAGTCCAATCTAGCCTTTCTATTCTGAGGCTTATGAGTGGCTTGCACCTTGCAGTGCACCCTCTGTATTTACTTTCATGCAGTCTTCTCTTTATGGTAGACTTGGATATCGATACGCCTACCCGCTGGAGAGTATTGTTCACTTGGTTGGCTGTTGTGAAGGGGTTTCTCTTCACCATGGAAATGATTCTGCAATCATCCACCACTGTTGTCTTCCGTGGACGTCCAGGTCTTTTTGTGTTGCTGAGTTCACCAGTGCTTGCTTTCTTTCTCAGGATGTACCAAACTGTAGATTTTACCACTCATAATATTGTAGCAATTTCTTGGATGAGTTTTTTCTGTTTTCGCAGCTTAAGGATGGCTTCTTTCACCTGCATGGAGAGCTCCTTTGACCGCATGTTGTCTGTTCACAGCAAAATCTTCCACATGCAAGCACCACACCTCAAATCAACTCCAGGCCTTTTATCTGCTTAACTGATAATGACATAACGATGGACTTGCCCACACCTGCCCATGAAATAGCCTTTGAGACAATTGTCCAATTACTTTTGAGCCCCTGAAATGAAGGGATTGTGTTAAAAATGCTTTAGTTGCCTCACATTTTTATGCAATCGTTTTGTTCACCCCACTGAATTAAAGCTGAAAGTCTACACTTCAACTGCATCTGAGTTGTTTCATTTAAAATTCATTGTGGTCATGTACAGAACCAAAATTAGAAAAAAGTTGTCTCTGTCCAAATATTTATGGACCTAACTGTATATGGGAGTCCTCTGGGCCTGGTTCAATCACTCAGGTCCTCAGCAATGAGGATCCTATGAGCCGCGTCACCCTCTGGAAATCACGCGACATGGCTGTAGTGCCGTAACTGATGCTCCCTCACAATGCAGGTAATGTGCTTCATTCAGGACTCCGTGAGCAACTGCTCATTCAACACAAAGTCAAACCAGCGATACCCAAGGATTCTCCAAAGAGACACAGTACCCAAGTCTTTGTCTCAGGTCACTGGATATCATCCTGGTCTCGCAACCATGCAGCAAAACAGGAAGCACCAGGAGTTTAAAGATTTGGACCTTTGTCCTTTTGCAGAGATATTGGGAGCGCCACACACCCCTTTCCAGGGACCTCATGACCTGTCCACTGACTTCATAGGAAGAGTCACCAGAGACATGAATGCCACTGCCATGGTAAGCAACCCTCTCGACAAGGTCGACACTCTCTCCACAGACAAACACACTGCTGATGGCTGTGCCCAAGAGGTCATTAAGGGCCTGGATCTTGGTTTTTATCAGGACGCTTGCAAGCCCAGACACTCAGACTCCTTGCTCAGTCTCTTGAGAGCTCCGATCAGAGCCTCCATTGACTCCACGAAGATCACAGCATGGTCAGTAAAGTCAAGATCAGCGAATCTTTCTTCACCAACCGATGCCCCACAGCCGCCGGACCCCACGACCTTGCCCAACACCCAGTCCATTCAAGCATTGACCATCATATCCAGCAACATCGGGGGATCCACGAACCCTCAGGATGTCCCACAGGGTAGCTCGATCAACTGAGTGGTCAACTGATAGTGGGTGCTTGTACATTTACAGTATGTGGTCCTTGAAACAACTAAGCAACAAATATCCCATAATGCTTAGATTCAATGTGTTGTTATTACACCTTACAGTACATTTGCTGCTAGTTCTCCTGGTGCAGAAACAGCAATAGAGAGCATAACAGAAAGACAGAACAGCTAGAAATTACAAAACACAGAAATGACAATTTAAAAAAATGACAAACATGCTAGTGGACTTGTAATCTCACTATGTGGACTTCCAAGGCTCAAAGGCAAGATCTCAGAGAGCATCAGAGAGGACGACAACTTAACTGGTTTATTCCTGTGGCTAAGATGATAGAAGTCGAAGATGACTGGAAATGCAATAAATCGGTGGCAACTGTGGACAACTGTGTAGCCTTCTTGACTGGTCATTGGCTTGAGATGCTAGAAAAACAGAAAACTCTGGAAAATTGATTGGTGATTGGTGGGAACTTATAACATCCATTCTTACAACATCACATTTTCTAATTACTCTGATTCTTTCTGCGTTCAGATCTTTTGATTTTTGTACATTTGTATTATTTATTATCATTAATTTGTACATATGTAATCAGTATATGCATGTCTGTCTGTGTTTCCAAGTCTCTCTCATCACAAACATTTGCAGCAATAAAAAGCATTTCATTTGTCATTCCAATAGATGGCGCATCACAAACATTAACACTGCTTTTACAAATCCCATACAAAATGGCTATATGACAGAGGCGTATGCATTGCATGGTGCACTGCAGACACTAACGCTGAGGTCTACATTGATTACTTAGATTTCCAACCATCTTAGATGAGTAACAGAGCAAGTAACACAAATGTTTAAACAACTCTTATGACTGGACAACAGCTATAGAGACTAGAGAAGTTCAGATGCCACAAGGTCCTGCATTGCACAGGTAACCCACAACTAGAAGAGCTGTTTCCACAAGTACGCCATATTACATTTAAAGTAAAAAAAATCCAGTACTTATCATCAAGGATAGTAAAGAATTTGATTATGGAGAAAACAAAATAAAATGCACTTTTATATGGTGGGACTACAAACTAAGAGAAAGTTGTTCCACAATACCATAAGTGTAAAAGTGCCCACACGGTTTCCATCTTAAATGCTCATCCCCATTCAATTCCACTGGTGTCCTTGTGTACGTAATTCACTATTTAAATAAAAGAATACTACAGGGTTCACTTTACTGACGGCCTAGTGAATTTTGGAAACTGGGATTTTAGCCACCCTTGTAAAGACTAAGGCGGTATGACTCCCTTAGTCTGTCAGAGTAGGACAGGCCCTTTTCTTCAGACCTTTGCTCCTCTTCTTTGAACAACTTCAGCTACATCTTTGTATTATCGTGATATTCCCCTCCTACTTACCCTTTACCTGTTTTCTTCAGGGGTAAGTGTACTCAGGTTCATTACCGGGCTGGTCTACTGTCACACCTTAAGATTAACACACACATACATACTGTAGATATAAGCATACACACAGACCCTAACCCAGGGGTTCTCAAACTGTGGGGCGCTGAAGCTGTACAAGGGGGGCGTTAAATAAATGAACAAGACATCAAAATTAATTTACATTTTTATTTCAAATTTAAATTTGAAAGCATATAATCACAACAAATGCATTATAACTAAAATTAAAATAAAACATTTCTAAGGCATAGATCTAATGACTACGAGCGGTACCGCTGCTGCTTTTATAGTCACGTAATTTCAATCTAGAAAGTTTGAGATGTATCGGCATCTGTCGCGAACATTCTGGTAACAGTAGATCAGGTGATAATGCGGCGCGACTGCCAAATATTGCCAAATTGAGTTAAATAATTTACTGCATATTGGGTTATTTTCATGATACAACTAACAGCGGTATAATATTTGTCGGACGAAAATATGTTCGTCCTGCGCAGATTGACTTCATCGGTGTCCTCGTTTACGAGATTTTCAAAATTAAAACATATTTAATCGTTTCTTTACATAAAAAAATAATTAAATAAGAATAAATAATTTATTCGTTGTTTTTGGGATTAGAATTACTACCAAAAACCACACAAGGCATTTTAACAGTTATTAAAGCACTTTAAAAAAAATAAATTGCAAGTCTTATGGAAGTAAAAATGATAGGATACCACGACAACGCACGAATATCATACCTTTGTTAGTTGTATCATGGGTTTTTCTCATCTATCATCTATATATTATGCAGGGGGCGCAGAATTATTCCAGGTAGAAAAGGGAGGGCACGAAATATGAAAGTTTTAGAACCGCTGCCCTAACCATAAAAGTATCGTATGAAAGGCGTATGCACATGCACGTTATTCCCTAGCACCCTAACCTACACAAGTACCATATGAATAACACATGCACAGTCCGCTTTCCCTGGTACTCCAAGAGACTTACTTATCATAGGCTCGAACAATGTGAGATGTCTGAGATATATGTCAGACCTAAATATTACCTTTGGTCTCTAAGAATATATTCAAACATACAAATATTTGTCGGACGAAAATATGTTCGTCCCGTGCAGATTTACTTCATCGGTGTCTTCGTTTACCTTTGTTAGTTGTATCATGGGTTATTCTCATCTATCTTATATTATGCAGGGAGCGCAGAATTATTCCAGGTAGAAAAGGGGGGGGCGCAAAATACGAAAGTTTGAGAACAGCTGCCCTAACCATAAAAGTACCGTATGAAAGGCGTATGCGCATGCATGTTATTCCCTAGCACCCTAACCCACACAAGTACCGTATGAATAACACATGCACAGTCCGCTTTCCCTGGTACTCCAAGAGACTTACTTATCATAGGCTCAAACAACGTGAGATGTCTGATATATATATATATATATATATATGCCCTTTGTCACCGATTCTGTTCATATCTTTTATGGACAGAATTTCTAGGCGCAGCCAGGGTGTTGAGGGGGTCCAGTTTGGTGGGCTCAGGATTGGGTCACTGCTTTTTGCAGATGATGTTGTCCTGTTTGCTTCATCAGGCCGTGATCTTCAGCTCTCTCTGGATCGGTTCGCAGCCAAGTGTGAAGCGGCTGGGATGAGAATCAGCACCTCCAAATCCGAGACCATGGTCCTCAGCCGGAAAAGGGTGGAGTGCCCTCTCAGGGTTGGTAGCGAGATCCTGCCCCAAGTGGAGGAGTTCAAGTATCTCGGGGTCTTGTTCACGAGTGAGGGAAGAATGGAGCGTGAGATCGACAGGCAGATCGGTGCGGCATCCGCAGTAATGCGGGCATTGCATCGGTCTGTCGTGGTGAAAAAGGAGCTGAGCCGCAAGGCGAAGCTCTCAATTTACCAGTCGATCTATGTTCCTACCCTCACCTATGGTCATGAGCTATGGGTAGTGACCGAAAGAACGAGATCGCGAATACAAGCGGCTGAAATGAGTTTCCTCCGCAGGGTGTCTGGGCTTTCCCTTAAAGATAGGGTGAGAAGCTCAGTCATCCGGGAGGGGCTCAGAGTAGAGCCGCTGCTCCTCCGCATCGAGAGGAGTCAGATGAGGTGGCTCGGGCATCTGATCAGGATGCCTCCTGGACGCCTCCCTGGTGAGGTGTTCTGGGCACGTCCAACCGGGAGGAGGCCCCGGGGAAGACCCAGGACACGCTGGAGGGACTATGTCTCTCGACTGGCCTGGGAACGCCTTGGGATTCTCCCGGAAGAGCTAGAAGAAGTGGCCGGGGAGAGGGAAGTCTGGGCATCTCTGCTCAAGCTGCTGCCCCCCGCGACCCGACCTCGGATAAGCGGGAGACAATGGATGGATGGATGGATGGATGGATGGATATATATATATATATATATATATATATATATATATATATATATATATATATACACCTTTGGTCTCTAAGAATATATTCAAACATACAAAGGCTCAACATCCCTGGCCATTTACCAGCCAGTGAATGTGTTACTTTAACGCACTGTTCATTACTGGACGACACTCTTCGTCCACAGCTCAATAAACCTTGCAGCTTGGATCATATGGCACTTCCGCACTACTCCAGGTGCTCTTAAAAATGACCTTATTACCTCAATCACTCTAAATATGAAGACAAAGTATAGAAAGTTAAAAGCAATGTGGTATTTATTTAAGAGCAATAATACCAGTAGAGAAAAGCATAAAAGAAAATGTGGATAGCAAAGTCTGGATATATATAGTCTTTAGAAAAAACTTACAAAAAGTTAAAGATGTCAAGGATGAATGTCGCAGGGTGGCACTGATGCAGCACTCAAAGTTGTTCATGAGATGCTATGCTGATGATCAAATGGAAACGGCCACATGTTGCCGGCGCCCTCTCCTGATGTTGTGCTGTTCTTCTTTTCTGTTGCCGCTCTCGAGGCATATTTATTATAAAATTTCCATGGGGGAAACACATGATTGTTAGATACTCTGATTGGCTGGCTGTCAATATGATGGATGAATCGGCTAAAAACTCTTTAATCTATTTGAGTACGTCCGTTTTCCCATGCAATAAAGTTTCTAACGTTTTAACAATCTCCTTTCCCAAGCTGTAAACCAATTTAGTCCTGGTGTCCTTACAGCTTGAGGCGTCTCCCGAACTCCTGCTCAGTTCACAGAGATGGTACTGTGATTGATATTGGTACGGTTGAGGAAAACAGATTGCCTTTTGATGTTAAGCAGCCCATGCAAGTGTCCTGTATTTAAGTTCATCTGTTGTTTAGTCTTGAGCAAAATATAATGAAAATATAGACCAAAATGTGCAGATTTTGCACACCACAACAATCTTTTTTTTATAATATGGCGAGCAGCACTGGACACAGTATTGCAGATCTAATCTCACTGTTTCAGAACCCATGTCATTAAAGTTTCTATAAAAAATATTTGCCCATTTGGAGTTTTCCCATTTTATTGTAATATGGCATTGAATCACAATGAATTTAATTTGGCTTTTTGACGCTGAAACAAGACTCTTTAATCTCAAAGTGAAAATAGATCTCTGTAAAGTGGTCTATTTTATTTGTAAATAATGAAACACATAATAGCTGAGCGTATAAGTATTCGGCCAGTATTCAAGTCGAGATTTAGCAGAAGCTCCCTTGGCAGCCATGACAGTTTTTGTGCACAGGTCTCTCTCTATCAGCACTGCTCATGGTCTGCCCTTGGGTTAAACATAACACTAGTACTGTTCCACCTCATCAATCATAGACTCTTCAGGTCTGGTCAGGAGAGTCCATCTGCTGTTGAACGACTCACTCTTTCTTAAAGTTACCGTAGACAAAGCAGCCATATTGCCTTTCTACATGGAGTCCCTACATTCTAGCAGCGCCATCTACTTTTTCTCCCAAAGCTTTCTACATTATTTTGTTTCAGCTCCAGGGCCCAATGTCTCCTAGATGGATGGATCGCAGGTCATTATTTTAAGTCAGATCTCAGATTGGTTTTGGATTAAAGACTAAACAATTTTCCATTCTTAGAACGACTCGCTTATGGGTCGAGTAGCCTGTTCACTGGCGTGACAGTCAGTTTAAGTAACTTACACACAGTAAAAATGCAATGGAATTTCAGACTATGACCTTAAAATGTCAAGTCTAATACTTTACTGTCTAAAATAATTCTTTGCTTTGGTAAAGCCTGTAATAATAATGTTGCATCTTTTACCCCAAAGCAAGTACTGAAAACAAGGCATCATATCAGAGAGTAAGCGTTCAGAACAGAAGGCAGCGTAGTGGGAAAGGAGGCCATCTTGGCTGCTCCCAAAGGCATTAATGACACCAGAAGAAGCACATGTGGAGGTAAGAGTGCACACACCAGTCAGGATGGCCTGAATCGTTTACCCCATCTCAAAGAAACATGTCAGGTCCAATAAAAACAATGCAGGGTTTGCCTTGAGTGAAAGGAGAGGATGGCCAATTTCAGATGCTTTCTAGCAAACAGTCGAGTGGGCTGCAGGGTCTTACAAACAAGCGAGGAGAAAAAGCATCAGAGGTGTGAAATTCACGTGAGGCACTTGGGACGGCTGCAGGTTATTTGAAGGTACCGGGTGGGAGTCGAGTCGCTGAGCTGTGAAGGGACACGTAGGAAATAAACAAGAAGGGAAGTCTGCTAGGACTGCGGCGGCGTTGTGCCTTTTTTTTTCCTAAGGGTATAAATGCAGCCTTTTATTTCATCTCAGTGCAGCCACGTTCATGATTGTTTTATAAGGAGATTTCCCGCTCGGTGGGTTAAAACGGGCTGATTGGCACCGATTATAGGCTCAGTCAAACAATGTAAATTAGGAGAAGGTCACCGGGCTGTTCATTTACTGTAACTTCATCCCTCGACATGTTTCACTTGCTTCCTAAAATGAATTCAAATCCTCGTCGTCGAACAGCACTGCTGGCTGCTGTACGTCCACCTTCTCTTTCTTCCACCGTGTTGACCACGGCCTGCCTTCAAACACAAAAATGAGAACTGCGGCAAGAAATGGATGATGGCTGGGAGCAGACCTGAGGGTAAGGAAACAGGCAGAAAGTCACCGAGAGGTCATCATAATGAGCGCAGCCATCATCCAGAGCTGTAAAAGAAAATCGGACCATTAAAAGAGGGAGAGGATTTATCCTTTGTAGGCTTGAAGAAAGGCTCTGCCAGAGGGCCATCAAAGCTTCCTACCCATCTGCTTTCTACTAGATAACAGAATAACATCTTGTTTTGATCTGTGCAGCTAACACTGTCTGCTGGACAAAGAGGGCTCAGCCTTTTGACTTTTTATTCCCAGCCCAGTAAGAAATACTAAAATCTGGCATGTCTGGAATTTAACCTTTTTTGCTGTCTTTTGATAAGTCAGCTTCTTACGGTCAGTTAAAATAATAAAAGGATGTTATTCCCCTCCAGCTAAGAATGGCACTGTCTAACTGATGACTTATTCACTATAAGGTCTGTCATAAAGAGTGTTGAATGAACCCCACTGAATTCACTTGGCAAAATTCTGCAAATGTTTGGGAACTCAACAAAATGCAGTGAATTCAGTGGGGAAGGAGAAACTTAAATAGTTTTAAAGTTGGTTATAAAAGGTGCTGAGGTCTTTTAGGTGTTCCTGAAGGCTATGGAAATGTGTGATTGGCAAATGATTGTGGTCAAAACTGTGACCTAAGCTGTGCTAATCACTGCACCGCCGTGGCTCCCAGAGATACAGTTATCCATCCATCCATTTTCCAATCCGCTGAATCTGAACACAGGGTCACGGGGGTCTGCTGGAGCCAATCCCAGCCAACACAGGAACCAATCGGGGGCAGGGTGCCAACCCACCGCAGGACGCACACAAACACACCCACTCACCAAGCACACACTAGGGCCAATTTAGAATCGCCAATCCACCTAACCTGCATGTCTTTGGACTGTGGGAGGAAACCGGAGCGCCCGGAGGAAACCCACGCAGACACGGGGAGAACATGCAAACTCCATGCAGGGAGGACCCGGGAAGCGAACCCAGGTCCCCAGGTCTCCCAACTGCGAGGCAGCAGCACTACCCACTGCGCCACCGTGCCACCCACGAGATACAGTTATTAGAATTAAATATCAGAACAGTATAACTTCTTACAGATCAGAAGCATTGATTAATTAAGGCTCAGAGGAGAGAGCTGAAGATTTGAATGGAGGGACCAGGAGAGTACTGTGGTCTAAAAACAAAGCTGAGGTCTAAACTGGAAATCAAGGATCAATCATCAAAACTTGTAACACAAAACTGAAATTCATGGTCTTATTTCAAACTAGGAGTTGAAAAGTAAAACAGCACAGAGAATCGCACATAATCACCAACAAGTGTATCCAGGCTCCACTGTCTGGGGCTCATGAGGAGCAACCTTTACACCATTGCTCTTGAAGAAGTCATCGACACATACTCCCAGTGCTGTTTGGAAATGTGCAAAATAAAAATCAAAAATGGATTCCCTAGGAAAGAAAACCCCCAGAAAGGATCAAAAGATGAGTTTGTAGGCTTAAGGGAAACTCTAGAAAAATAAATAAAAATGTTAATCCAAACAGCTGTCACAGACACCTCCGGACTAGCCCACCTTCACTATTTCAGTTGGTTAGAGGATTAGTAGTCTGTTCTGTCTAAGGGGCATTCCAGACCTGCCACACGATGCTTAAATTAAACTATTGCAAGGAATTATTGCATTCTGAAACAGGAAGCCTCGACCAGGTTATGAAAGCAACTGGCACAAGACGAACGCTCCCACACACACATATTCTTAACTACGTTGTGGAACGTTTTGCAGTGTGCGGTCTGTGAAAGAAGCTATAAAATAAGCATGAATGCATTTACTCACAGGCAGATACTGTAGCTTCTCCTGTGTGTATTTAGCTTGGCCTATTACTCATTATTCTAAGAAATTAAAGTAAATTGTCTCGTGTCTCTGCCCCTTTAAAACTGCAGTCAGCTTGGATAGACCCACTTCCTAATATTAGCTAATTACCCGCCTTTTCCAGTCTCTGTAACTTACAGTGTGTGATGGTGTGAGGTCTGCAGCACAAGTAGGTCTTATTTTTTTATTTAAAGCGTCCGAGTTAGTGACTTCATTCCATCTATCCACCCGTTCATTCTATAATCCATCTGTCCTGGTCAGGGTCAAGGAGCATGTCGGAACCCAGGGATCCTGAGCATTGGGATGGAGAGACAGTGTGAGAATGAGAAGAGGGCAGTCACGGTGCACCAAGCATAAAAGGTGCCTTTATTGCAAAAAAAAAAAAAAATACAAAGAATGCAAACAGATGCTTCAATAAATAATTAAAAAAAAACGGATGTTCATTAAAAGCAAAAACAATTTAACTACCATATAAAAAAGAATAAGAAATGTAAAAAAAAAATAATCATTTTTAACGGGCTCAAAGTAGTCATCCATTAAGTTTAAAGAAAAGAAACCCCCTTGTTTGTCCGTTTTTTCTCCTTACCAAATAAATAAATAAATCAATTAATTAAAAGCTCAGATGGAAAGCTGACAAAGTTTGACTAACGTTTCTCCGCCCTGTAAACCACTCTGCTTTAGTCCTGCACGTACTGAACTGAACTCACCTGACCTTCTATTGGTCTGAACTGAACTGCCCGTTGGCTGGCGGCTTTTATACTGGGTCGTCCGTCACGTGACCCGTGTCGAACACCCGCCTCTGCCTGGTCGCGCGCCTAATTTCGACCTTTTGTCAGCATTGCGCGCACACGTAGGCGACTCCCTGCAACAACCCAAACCCCATTTCTGATGTTGGCCCTGTGGACCGGCGCCTTCACTCGCCACTCACTTTCCTTCTGAAACTCCTGACGTCTATCGGGATGACGCACGACGGGCAGCAGGAACGCGTCTGCACTCGGGAGCCCCAGAAGTAGGAACACGGGACACGCCGGGCCGCTTCGAGTCCGACACGGGGCTGCTCCCCGTGTGCACCTGAAGAACAAACCCGTTAATTAAACTAGTGGCTTTTCCTTTTTATTAAAGTAAGTGTGCCTACAATGGGTTAAATCAAACGGGATGAGAATATTTTAAAATGTTATATAGTGAGGTGTCTCCTCACAGAGCGCCAGTGCCTGTCCTGGCAGCAAAGGTGGAAAGCGACCCCCGTGCTGATACACCCATTTATTAAATAGATGCCAGACTGGCTTACAGTTACCAAATAACACAACCTGCAAATCTTTAGAATGTGGGTGGAAAACCCACAGAGACACAGGGAGACCATACAAGCACCACACAGGCAGAGTCCAGGCTCAGGCTCATTTGAAATACTTCAAAGCTGTTGCTTGTGGTGCAATATTAATACAAATTATGAGATGCAGTGCTCAAGGTGCTGTGTGCAGTTATGGTCAACATGTCAGGGTTTGGAGCGTGCGTTGATACAGAATGTTGCTGCACCCACCACACGATGAACCACCTCAGGATCCCAGATTGGGACCTGAGTGCAGCCGTACAACAGGTGACACCTCAGCACCACACTAGTTTGAATGGAGGTGTACAGTGTGAGGTTTTCTCCTGCTACCGTCCCTCAAGATTTCACTACAAGATGGAGGACCTGATTGAAGGACAGGATGCAGGTTAATGGTCAACATAATAGTAAAAAGAAAACAACTATTTATTTCTTGTACAGCCCAAAATCACATAAGGAATGCCTCAATGGGACCTGATTTTTGACAGCCCCCCAGTCTTGACCCCCTAAGAATACAAGAAGAAGAAAAAAGAAATGATAGTATCAGAATCTGTTCAAAGGAAAGCGACCAGGCACCCTCAAACAAAAAAGGTGTGTGGCGCTGCAACAGGCTAAGGGAAGCAGACCTCTTTAGTCCTGAACAATGATGGCTACCTGAGAGCTAACTGAGGCCTTCAGAACGGGATCGGGCAATGGGGTAAGGTGACGAAGAAATCGGCTCAAGCTGTGGTTTAGTCAACATAATGAAACAAAAATAGAAAAATGAGAGTTAATTATAAATCTTAACATTTATTTCTATAGCACATTTTCATACAAATCATTCAGCTCAACATACTTTAAAAGACGTAAAGGAAAACTTGCAAGAAAAAGAGAAATGCAACAAATTAAAAATAAATAAATATATTGTAACATCCCAGCCAGGCTGAAGGCCTTTTGGAGTGACTGTTGGGTCCGATTGAGGGAGGACCGAGTACAGCATGGAGGACTGACAACGGGGGCATGATTGACGTGGAAAAGGGGTAGGGTGCGGTACCTGGGAGGGTTCAAAGTCTCATTGGAGAAGGGGCTACTAGAAGGTTCTGTTGTGGGGTTACATAGTCGCCGTTTTTACTGTTTTTGCTTTTCTTTAACGGCGTCTCTCAGGACCACAAATATGAGAGAAATATAGGAGATTGTAAATAGTTCAAAGTCAAAGGTGTTCATTTTTTTCGCCGTTACAACCCTGCAGCTTTTTTTTTCTTCTTTACTGTTCAAGTAAACTGATTTGAGAGCTTTACTTCGTTTATCGTTCTTCTTTTTGAATCTGACGCAGAGGTCACTACAATATCCATATTACTAACCAAGAATGGTAAACCGGATGGCATGGACGCAGGTACACGGCGATGGGACCATGAGACATACTGCGCAGGCGCGTACAGCGCGCGCCTCATAAACCGCAAGCGAAGTCGTATCGACCGCGAACGAAGGAGTCACGGCCCAAAAACGAAAGAGCTCAACTGACGTGAATGAGAAATGAAGCAACAACGCGCCCATCGCTAACGACTAACGACACAGCCACACAAAAAAGAGGATTCTGCGCTGCAGCCCAGATTCAAACGGAAGAGGCTACGAAGGCCCCACAGGTCCACAAAGATAGTACGGAAGGCGCAGGCGTCACCGCCATATTGTGAGTGGCACTACTGTGGAGTGAAGTTAGGAATAATGTGCTGCTTGGGATTGTACAAACCGCTGAACGCTTTACACCGAAATCAAACACAATACAGCTCAACGATACAAACACGAGCCCACCTGGATAAGATCAATGAACGCAGGTGCCTACAACACGCGTCTGAAACTGCAGAAGCAAAGCAGGCACGGGTTCAAAATGAACGAGCTCGACTGACGGATATACAAACACGAGCCCGCCTGGATAAAATCAATGAACGCAGGCGCCTACAACACGCGTCTGAAACTGCAGAAGCAAAGCAGGCACGGGTTCAAAACGAACGAGCTCAACTGACGGATATACAAACACGAGCCTGCCTGGATAAAATCAATGAACGCAGGCGCCTACAACACGCGTCTGAAATGCCGCGGGGAAAGCAGGCAAGGCTCCAAAATGAACGAGCTCGACTAATGTATTTCAGGATACCCAACGCCGGGGGTAGGCGAGCGAAGTGAGCAGAGGGCGGAGCCCCCCTTGTGAATGAATAAATGAATTACCAAAAATGAGTAATGGTGTCCTCAGGATGGAAAGTGGCAAAGAGAGCATGGCGCCCTACATGGTTAAGTTCAGTCTTGTTGTCCTTGACACTCTGCTAGCAACAATGAGTGTGTGTGTGGTTCCCAATGGCTCAGCTCAGGCACGTTTAGCCCCCATTCCCCCTCATGCTTTCCTCCTGGAGGGGTGTAACGATTACCCTAGGGTCAAAGAGGGTAATGCTACATTAACAATAAATTTGTCGAGCTCTTATTAACACATGGGACCTGGGTGTTCTGCCACTTCTCCCCTCAAAGCTTAGTTATTAAGCAAAGACAAAACAAAAGGAAACAGTAGTGGAACAACACAAGAGAAAAATTTACAAACATAGATATACTGTATTTAAACTAAACATTTACACACTTTTACTCACTACAACATCAAAATGAAAATAAAGTCCCCTTTAACTGTTTCTCAAGCAAATGCCCATCCCATAACGTAGACACTCCCTTAAACACACCAAATTCCCCCTTTTCGTTAGAAAGGATGACCAGCCTCAACAAACACAACATACTGTATATATCGTATATGCACGCGTATAAGTCGGGTCTTGAAACCTGAAAAATCGATCGTAAAATCAGACCCCGACTTATACGTCCATTGAAAAATGCAACACTTCAACTTCTTTTTTGTTTTTTTACATCTTCTTGCCTCCTCCAATCTCGCCCCAGTTTCTCAGACACATCGAATTTTGTTGCAGCAGCGCAGTTACCAATTTCTTTTGCCTTGTCGACGACTTTTAATTTAAAACCAGCTTCATATTTTCTTCTGATCAAACGCTCCATCGTACATAAGGGATGCTCTTATGATAAAGGTGTATGAAGGTGTGAGATACAAAAAACAGAAATCAGTGCAAACGTCACTTCGCAATAATTTGGGTATTACCGTATGGTCACGTAGGCACAGTACATAGGAAAAAAGGCCTTGTGCTCCGTGGTTACTCTATCAGGTGGGCATTACCATATCATAATCTCTTGGATCAATAGCGTGAGTTTTCCGCATTCGAATTATACGAACGACATTATAAAATACCGGAAATTATACGGTAAAATCAAGCCCCGACTTGTCCACAGGAGAACGTGAATGCGAGTATAAACAGTATTTCAAAGAAAGAAAAAAGGCGTGCAGGTGGCCACCTCACTATCCTTATCCCAGCGTTTAGGGCGAGACATTTCTACTTTTTCTTCCCTCGGTGTTGATAGTGTCCGTCCTATCTCCCTTGCAACTCAAAGCAAGTGTTCCTTCTCCCGATCACTTCCTTCTTGCTGATTTTAATTTTGGCGCTCCAACCCATCATTGGCTGTCCAACCAGAACAGTGTTTTTTGGTCGGGTCTTCGAGATCCCGCCCATGGAGGCAATCACTGCCTCGCAAATCCCAACCTTGAACTGCGAAAGGCTCCACCACCTGAATCTGAGTGGAAGCCCCCGGCAGTGACAAAAAGCACACAAAGGACAAAGAAGACTCAATACAACACACACAGCTAAATCTCCTTATGTGCCAGTGCTACAGGAGTTTCATAAATTTTACTTATCCCTTCCATTCCAGCCTACGCCAGCCTGTTACTGGCCTTTCATCTTTCAGCCCGCCTGTATTCCCCCAGGCTAGCTAACCAATCAGTTTCTGAAATGTTACCCTTACTAATTTTAACCAGCAGTAAGTACAATTGATATCTAAAATGTTGTTTTTTAAGTGCATGTTTTTATGATCATTTTATTACACCATTCTCATAACACCATAAAGATGTACAGGTTATAGTGATCCCTCGCTATATCGCGCTTCGTCTTTCGCGTCTTCACTCCATCACGGATTTTAAATGTAAGCATATGTGAATATATATCGCGGATTTTTCACTGCTTCGCGGATGTCTGCGGTCTACAGTACGTGTGCTTCCTCAGTTGATTTGCCCATTTGAATTCAAACAAGGGACGCATTTGAATTCAAACAAGGGACGCTACCCAATCAGAGCCTTCGGTTAAGTTCCTATGTGCTGCTGATTGGCTCAGCGACGGAGTGCTGCATTAACCAGGAAGTCTAATCTCACTCATTCAGCATTAACGCATGTTACTGCTAATGCTGCGGGAGCCGTGTCCAAGCGCCAACAGAAGATGCAAATGATTGCAGAAAAGGTACAAGTTTTGGATATGTTGAAAGAAGGGAACAGCTACACCGCTGCAGGACACCATTACGGCATCAATGATTCCACGATTCTTTTTATTTAAAAAGGAGGAAAAGCATATAAGATCTACGGCCGCAGCGTCCTTTAACCAGGGCGCAAAATGAGTTGCAAGTGGACGTGATAAGGCAGTAGTCTGGATGGAATCTGCTTTAGGGATTTGGATTGAAGAGTGATGGAAGAAGAACAACGGCGGTGCTACACAATCACCTGAAGAGGCTCCTTTAGAAGAGCTGTAACGCTATCCTTTGTTGTGCAGTAAAATTAAACTCATCGTTATCGGACAAGTCGTCGTGTCATTGTTGGTGAGTAACCATAATTAATTATTTACGTATAGTACTTATTACATGTACATAGTTTAGTGTCACTGTACACACATTTTACTGTATACAATTTTTCTTGCATTGTACGTATTTATTGATGATGGCCTGTCTGTCATAATGGCTGTAACATCGGAGACGCTCGATATCTTTAAAATAATATTTAGGTTTTACTGTATATAAACAGTGTGTTTACATACATAATTTCAACGAATCTTATCTAATATCTAAGAGAATACAAAGGGTTTATGCTGTATAATTGTGCGTGAAATGTTTATAATAGTGTGGGAGAGATTATAAGGGCTTAAAATATATAAAAATAACCATATAAACATATGGTTTCTACTTCGTGGATTTTCTTATTTCGCGGGGGGTTCTGGAACGCAACCCCCGCGATGGAGGAGGGATTACTGTACTTTAATTGGCGACTCTAAATATGTCCCAAGTGAAGGCAGGCATTAGTGTGCCCTGTAATGGATGGTTGCTCCATCCAGGGTTGGTTCCTGTCTGGCACAAAGTGCTCCTGGGGTAAGCTTTGGCTGTCTGTGACCCTGAATTGGATTAAGAAGAGGTGGATTGATGAATAAGAACAAGAGGGTACAACGTTCATAATAACATAACATTCAGATCTGCTTATTCTAAATCAGAAAGGGTTCAAATCAGGAAGCAGGTCCTGGACGGTGTGCTAGTCCATCACAGGGCCCACTTCCATACACAGAGGGCCAGTTCAGAGACACCACTTAACCAAACTTGCACCTCTTTGGGGATGTGGAAGAAAAAAAAAAACAGAATATTGGGAGGAAAATCCCACCAGACAGGAGAATGTGGAGACTCCACACAGACAACAAGCATGCTCCAGACTTAAACCCTGGAGACTGGAACCATGAGGCATTCTAAAAAAAGGCTACCATTCAATGTTCTTTATTGTAAGAATGAAAGTTTACCACATTTTAAGTTTTTTATAAAAGTAAACCTATTTTTATGTACCAAAGATAAACCAATGGAAAAAATGGGATGTTTAAATCTCACAGCAGGTGATGCCTTTAGTACATTCTGCTTCTTCCAATAAACATGGCATTAACTGCATCAAAAATGTTATGAGATCGGGTGCACCCATCCTGAATGTACAGTAGCACCTGTAATAACACATTCCACACGTTACAGTAACTGTTTACTCAAAATTGTGTCCTGAAAAGCTCTCTTCTTTCCGAAAGTCTGGCCATTCTGATGCTGGGAAGAGCAGGCTGCCCTCCAGATGGGATTCCAGTGGTTTTGATGGAATTTGACTGCAGGAAGAATCGGAGGTTTCTCTGCCATTCTGTAAGGTAAGCACCTTGTTACAGTTTCCATTAGCACCGCTGTTAGGCTTCTAATGTCTGTCTGAGTCTGTATTATTAAAGGTAAACTACAGTGGTAGCGCTGCTGCCTCGCAGTTAGGAGATCTGGGTTCGCTTCCTGGGTCCACCCTGCGTGGAGTTTGCATGTTCTCCCCGTGTCTGCGTGGGTTTCCTCCCACAGTCCAAAGACATGCAGGTTAGGTGGATTGGTGATTCTAAATTGGCCCTAGTGTGTGCTTGGTGTGTTTGTGTGTGTCCTGCGGTGGGTTAGCACCCTGCCCGGGATTGGTTCCCTGCCTTGTGCCCTGTGTTGGCTGGGATTGGCTCCAGCAGACCCCCGTGACCCTGTGTTCGGATTCAGCGGGTTGGACAATGGATGGATGGATGGATAAAAAAAATAAAATAAAATGCACAATTAAATTGTTAAAAAAGTACAGCTATTGTAGTGTGTATTTGTTGAAAGGTGTAGAGGGTGTTTGTATGTGCCTGTGTTTTCCCTCAGGCTGTTATATGGAGTCACAAACATGATGAATGTGGGGATGAGACCTCCAAATGCAGCCACAAAGCACGCCAGGGCCTTTACTGGCCGGTCCAGAAGAGGCTCATCTAATCCATCTCACTCCCAACTATTAATAGTAGGCTATAGCCTGACCCGGCCCAGCTGGTTTTTAAAGTTCAAAATGCTCTTTATGTTCCAAAATAACCCAAAATGCAGTACCTTACTGTACCTTATAAGAGAGCAAAAACATTAAACCTATAGCTTGTGTAGATAATCCAAGACAATGATCTTTATAAATGAATATATTTATTTATTACGAAACATGCAGACCTATGGTCCTCCCAAGATCAAGGTTCCAGCCTCAAGTGTCCAAGTACCAGCAGGCTGCCATGCCACATGTGCTTGATGGGCAGCAGATGCCAAAGTTGTCATTCTTCTTCCTATCATGTCTTCAGCTTCTGCAATTTGCATCACACTCAGCAGATGGCGCTGCTCTTCTTTTTATTCTGCCATGTCACCTTCTCTATAGAAATGGTTCTAATTGCAGCCTACAATACCTATGATGTAGTTAAGGCCCACAATGTCAGTCATGAAACACCCTTTGAGTCAGATAACTCTCCCACAACCCTAATCTTAACCATAGTGTAATGCAACGGGCGTTTCGTGACTGACATCGAGGACATGTCATGATGTTGGAGCGTTACATGACAAACAACAAACAAAAACAATAACAAAAGTTGCTCAAAACAGGATAAAGGATTTGCCTGAAAGTCAATTCAAACCAGACAAATCTGAATACGCATTTCGATATTTGAGATCCGGAACACAGAGCAAATAATCAGAACAACCAGAAATAAAACAAGAACAGTAATACTCACATCAATGAACTGCTACTGAGGTCTGGATAGAACATACAACTAGGTGGAGAGACTCAGAAGCAGTGGCATCAGAATGGCCCCGAACGTTGGGGAAGCACCCACAAAACACAACGGACATGAGATATGATTAAGATTTTTTGCACATTTACTGAAAATATAAACAAATACAAATAAAATACAAATTTAACAATAACACAATCTAAACCCGGGTCTAAATACAACACAGGCACAGCAGTTCGTGTTCTTGCCTCTTAACTCCTAGGATCTGGATTCAGTTCCTGGTCCCGGTATCCTCCACATGGAGGTCGTATATATTTTCTCCCCTTGTGTTTTTGTGAGTTTTATTTCCACATCTCATTGATATGAATGTTAAGCCAATCTGTGACTTGAAATCGGACCAAATTGAGTCAGCATGTGAGTAGACCTTCTACAATGGACTGGTGTTCCTGTCTTGTGGCTTCAGGAAATGGATGAGTGCTTCTCCTGCCTTTTATCTGACTAGCTGCTTCTTTCCATTCCTTCCAGTTCCTACTCACACTTTCATCAGAGCTCCCTACTTGGTTCCATCTTGTACTTGACCTCACCGCTGCTATAAGCACTGCTAACCACCACAGTCTCCTGGACTTACAAAGACCTTTCACTCTTCAGTGTCACTTCTCTGGAACTTAATGGAAGGTTAAAGCAATTACGTAAGTATGTGAGACTGAATTGACTAAACTAAAATGATCTGCCAATTATTATTGTAAGAACTGACATTATCAACCTGCAGCAAAAATTCAGTGTTACAACTAATTAATTACACGTGAAAGATACAGTTGCCATAAGTGACATGCAGTGCCCTCCATAATGTTTAGGACAAAGACACATTTTTCCTTGATCTGCTCCACAGTCTTACATCACAAATCAAACAATTCAGACATGAATAAAGTGCACACGGCACACCTTCATTTAAGGGTATTTGCAGACATTTTGGTGACAACACCTTTTCTACACGGACCCTCCGTTTCAGGGCACCGCAATGTTTGGGACACAGCAATGTTAAAGCTGTCATATTCAGTTCTTTGTCGCATATCCCTTGCATGCAATGACTGCTTGAACTCTGTGATTCATAGACATCACCAGGTTCTGAGGATCTTCTCTGGTGATGCTCTGCCAAGCCTCTAATGCCACCATCTTCAGCTCTTTCCTGGTTCGGGGGCTTACGTTTTCTCTTCAGCATATGGAACTTCAGAGTTTTTGTGTTTCGCTCTGAATCTTGTTAATAATGTTAGAAAAATGAACAGGGTTTACATCCCAGGTGCTTCCTGCATTGAGTTTGCATGCTTTCCCCATGCTAGTGTGTGTCCTCCCACAGTCCAAGCACATGCAGGTTAGCTGGATCTTGATACTTTTGTGTGTGTATTCACCCTGTGATTGCTGGAATGGGCTCCTGTTTCCATGCACCCCTGCCCTAGATAAGTGGGTAAAGAAATGGATGGATATATGGAGTACAGGCTGAGATGGGATAATCACACCACTGTCTGATGACCCATCAGCCCCAGAGTACTCAGTCCCCTAACCAATTACACATGAGCTTTGGGGTGAGTGGGCGGGGCAATGAAAGGCGTCGAGTGTACAGGTTATCATGAGGCTTTCATCGAGCATTTGGTGGGGAGGGAATGTGAAAAGTATGGAAGCCTGTTTCCATCAGAAGGTAATACATTTGAAAATATTTTTTTAATCTTCATTTTATATGGGCAGAGTGGTGGCTCTGAGGCTCGGGATCTGCACTGGCAACCCAGAATGCCAAAAGGGACTCTGATCTGTTGGGCTCTTAACCTGCAATCACTCCGTCCTGGGTATGACGTTAATCAGCATGTAGGCCCTCCAACCTGCAGGGAAAAACCTGGAGGTTGGTGGCAGAATTGGCACTCCAGCCACCAGAAAAAAAACCTCACACTGGTCCATTCCATCCGAACTAGTGTGGTGCTGAGGTGTCACCCATTGCATGGCTGCACTCGGGTCCTAATCTGGATCCTGAGTTGGTTTGTCGCGCTGTATCAGCGTGTGCTCCTAACTTCTCTTCATTATATATAATTACCCTCCTGGCACTGATTTCCCCCACAAATGTAGAATTTCAAGCTGACCTGGCATATCCCTTGTTGATTAGCACATGCAAGTAAGAGTTTAACTATAGACTTGATAATAGGAACTTTTTACCAGAATAATGTTTGTGTATCTAAGTTTGTGAGTTTTTAAATAAACATTATGTTTATATTTGTGTAAAAGTGCGTCTGTATGGCTTCCTTTGTTTCTGAAAAACCCGCAGGTCCCAATCTGCAAGTGGTGTACGGTCTAAGACTTGACCCGGAGCTCTGATGAAGCCGAGGCCTCGACTGAGGATCTGCTCCATGACATATGAAGGGTGAGTTAAGATGGTGCAGTTCTAGCTCTTCGTTCCCCTTTCCCCCTATACACCAGTTTCATGTAACTTTGACCTAAGGTTAACATTAAAGTAGACCTTCTCAACCTGCCTTTCCTTTCCTCAAGTCCTCCCACGCGCCACTTCACTCAGCTGACTTTTGATGTTGTATTCATTTTCCAGGATCTCCCGCTGGCCAGGCCTCTCTGGAGGGGTCAGTCAGTGATGTCAGTGTCTGAGGATTCACTTACTGTACTGTACTGTGCTCCACCGCGCCCCATCAGCTCTGTTTATGTTCCTCCCTTCATTTTGATGCTGCCATCATTTTCCTGGTGTCTATTCCTCCAGGTCACCCCCCCCCCCCCCCCTTTTCTTGTCCATTTTCTCTGTAAGGGTCAGCATTGTGACACCTTGGGCTGCTCTCTATCCACCACTAAACAAGGGGGATTCATTTCACAACTTACTTGAAGGGTCTGCAAACCCTGGGCTTCACAGTTTCCATGGAAATGCAGGCTGAGGAGACGTGAGTGGGATGTAATTGTGCGGAGAATTTCGGGCTGTTACCGGGGAACACGAGGAGAAGGGCCGTTACCATGGAAACCGAGATGCTGTTCAAAGCCGGCAGTTTTTACTAGAGGCGCGCGGCGGGAGAGGAGCACAAAAGACGAAAAAGGTCCAAAGTCGAAGGGAAGTATGCGCTCACCGTCCTGAAAACAGGAACGAGGGTTGGGGAAGGAAAGAAATATGAGTAAATGTTTTTTAAAAAGCGCTCGGCCAAGCCCGCAGCGGAGGGAGGGGAGTGGATGGGTGGGTGGGTGACACCGTGACAGGGTAGAAAATTATGTAATTAGAGAAGTCCAGGAAGAAAACAGGAAAGAGGCGCCGTCCATCCACCCATCAGGTGGCCGCTCGCCCACATTTTGAGTATAAATTCCCCCTGAATTCCAAACCATCCGTGTTCGCTCGACTTTTCTTTTAGTCGCTTAGCCCTTATGCCATTTACTGCAATTGCCGGCATCGGTAAATAACAATGCAGTCCTTAGCGGAACCTTAAATATAACGGACGAAAAAATAAATAAAAGACCACATTAAGCTTCAGTCCTGTCTGCATTTTTATCATTTTT
This sequence comes from Erpetoichthys calabaricus, assembly GCF_900747795.2. Classification (NCBI taxonomy): domain Eukaryota; kingdom Metazoa; phylum Chordata; class Cladistia; order Polypteriformes; family Polypteridae; genus Erpetoichthys; species Erpetoichthys calabaricus. The sequence continues at coordinate 64,230,675 of NC_041411.2, read as the reverse complement.
GGAGGTGGGAGTCTAGATGGCGTTTTGCAGAAGTCACATCTCCTGTCTTACAGTCCTGGGGACAGCCTGCCTGGCGCTCCTGCTTGTCTGGATGGCACCTGGGACAGAAGCGGCAGTTTACCACCATGCAGGTAAGCCGGTAGTTCTCCCCGATGCTGAGACTGTACGTATAATTGAAGAGACACCTCGGTGGGGTTTAAAGGAGCTTTACAAGTCTACCTGTGCGCTCAGAAGGGCAGCGTGGCGGCACAGTGAGCTTTGATGTCTTACAGTTAGGGGCGGGGCATAATGGAGGGGGGCGGTGTGCGCCCATCTTCAGAAATAAAAAACACAGTAAAAATAACGTTTGTACCTTATTTATTGCATTCAAATGTCTACGTCGGATGACCTTACAGTAGAGCCACTGCTGTTTCAGTCATGGTGGGGCACCAGCGCTACGAGTTTCCTTCCACATCTGAAATAGACGCACGTTAAATTAAACGGTAACGGCGGTGTACCTGCCGGTAACACTTTCGGGTCTGTTTCCTCTGCCTTGCGACAAACGTTTTTAGGACAGGCTTGTGGCCCCGGAATGCAGGTTTTATAAATGAGCAAGTGACAGCTTTTCAAGGCTATGGAAGTCACGCACCCGAATAACATCACCGCGACTCTCGTGTCGACTGCTAATACTACAAGAAGCGGCTTTTAGAGGCGCCCTCTTGTGTACAGCTGGGAAAGTGCAGCTGCGAAGCAAAACCAATCAACTCGGATATACAGTACCCAGAATGTAAATATAATTTATTGTATACAGTATATTTTGTGTTCATACGAATCACTTACTAATGCTTTTACTTTCAAATCACTTTTTTTTTGTCCGCCGCCTCCTGACTCATCGGTACAAGAAACACCCCTCACGTGATGTACCATTTGAGTCATTTTGATGTCTAGTTATGCAAGACTGTCAGCTTTTTTAGGGCTAGTCTCTTATTTTGGACCCTCATTTTTAGGCAGTTTTAAGAAACTACACTCTTATGATAAATAGGAGTCTTCAGCAAAAATGATCAGAAGGACTTGAGGTTCTGGTGGGCAAATCAGCAGACCCCAGCACCCCCCACCCATAATGCAATGGGTCAAAGTTACTCCTTTTCACTACACTTCAAAAAAGTAGGGATTGGTACTATGGACATGCGGAGTGTTACTTTATGCCATTTTGAAGTTGGTATATGTTCATATTCGTGATATTTGATTATTTATCGACGGCCACAGCCCTCAAGAGCCGCTCCCAGAAAGCCACAAATAACAAATTTCACAGATAAACACGCGGGGTATCGTTTTAGACTATTTCAAGGTCAGTGGTTACAAATATGAGGTTATTTTTCGATCCTCTACTAAGGATTGAGCCCTCAACGGACATTTAGCAGAGGGTGAAAATGACAAATGTCTATTTTAATAGATTTTATTTTGTCTTTAAAAATTTAAATGGCACATATTTTAATATTTAAAATATTTGCCACAGCTATCCTTGTCTATTATATAGTTTTACCTAATGATTGAATCCCCCAAATTAGGGCAGTTTACGTTAATTCAGACTTATTATTAAAGGCAAGGGGTTTCAAATGTAAAAAGGAAAAAAAAGTGAATATTATATTTTATAAAACTGTTTGCCTAATAGTGTAGCTAATATTTCGTATTTCTGTAAATCCAAGATGGCCCAGCGCAGCCCTCGCCACAGGCTTCCCCCAAACACCTACAGTAAGCCCCCTTATTCGGTCAGTGCTCCACTTACATTTGTGGCTTTGCCCTCTGAATGCTCAGCTTTTCCTTCCACGTGCTAGACGTGTGTGTGTAAATGTAAGTGGCGAGTCTAAGTAAGCCATTCGAGGGTCTCGTACCCTCCCCTGGGTTGGTTCCTGTTTTTCAACAAATGCTGCTAGAAAAACTGAATAAGCAGGTCAGGAGATGGCTGGATTTCTCTTTAATAATACATTTTATTTATATAGCGCCCTTCCCATGCTCAAGGCACTTACAGAATATAATAAAGAACGGCAGAATATACAGTATATACATCTTTGGATGTAACCGGGTAAAGGAGTTCCTTTATTACCGATTTCACTTCAGCCTCCGAGGAGGAAAGTAAAAATGGGATTTTCTTCTTTTAAGCATTCACTTCATCATCAAGTTGCACAACAGCGCCCTCTGATGGGAGTGTCCTGTTACTGTTTATGACAAATGCGCTTCTTCTTTTCTTTTTCTTTTTTCGTTAATCTCTTTAATGAAAACGGTTGGTCTGCTTAATTGACGTAACTATTAGAAGCAAAGCAGCTGCTTTTAGATATTTTTTTTTCTTCCAATTGAGAAATACATTTGAAAGCTCTTGGATTTGACAGACAAATGTGTATAAAATTGCATCTAGATTTCTGGTAAACTGACTGAGATCATAGGGCACACACCCTGATGAACTCCAGAGCCGTTTTCGTCTACCATTGTCATTTCTTCTACTCAGTGCTGGGCGTTTTCCTGGAGCTCAACTGCCACACTGGGAGAGGCTCTGCTGAAGCTGCCGATAAGATTCAGCTTCTCTTCCTTTTACTCAGAGTAACTTTAAGAAAAAGAAAGAAAATCAGAGAGAATAACTCCATCTTGAAAATTGTTGTTTGCAGGGAAATGCAAGCACAAGGAGAAGCTGTTCAAGCCAGGAGAGTCCTTCGCAAGAGGCTGTGATAAATGCTACTGCCACAAGATGGGATTCACCTGCGTCACGTAAGCAAACCACTAATGGCGCCCACGGTCACCGCCTGGCAGGCTCAGCTGGACTGGGCATTAGGAGAGGGCAGCGCAGAAACAGAGCCTTGCTTTCTTAATGTCGTACAGCAGGGCTGTCAAACTCAGATCATGGGTGGCTGCACATTTTTCATTCCAGCCAGTTTCTCAAAGTAACAATCCACCCAAAATGATATCTTTTTTATACCCCATGTAGTTTGTAGTAAATGTATAATCTCATGTTTTCATACAAGAACATTTTCTGACATAATAGAACCCCTTACTGACCAATACTGCACAACAGCAAACAATGTGAAAAAATGTCCAAGGAAATAAGAATTAAGAAAAAAAATAAAATCTCACGTGACTTGCTTTGTCAGTCGTCCAACCACATGCTAGCATGCTTTTTTTTGCTAAGATATGGTTAAGTAATTTCTTCCAGAATAATCTGTGAATATAATAAACAGTAAACAAGTCTCATGGGAGTCACGCTGTGGACTGAAGACAGGGCTCTTGACCAATGAATGACAGGGAGAGGCGGGCCTTCCAAATCAAAAACTCATTCTCATGAGGCTTTTCTTTACTGTTTTCCCAGAAGTAGCTATTCAACAATCTTTTTTGCAAGAAGCCATGCATGCTCTTTGCACATTTTGAGGAAATGGCTGGCTAACTGACATGTGGATTACACAACACAAGTAACTTGAGATTTTCTTTTTCGTTTCTGTTGTGGACGTTTCTCATATCGTTTCTCATCATGTACTGTAACATGGGTTGCTGTTGGCTTGTATTCCATCATAAACATTCTCCTCTCCGTTCTGCATGAAAACTTGAGATTACATTTTTTTTTTTCTCGGCCACCACTATAAAGTACATGGGGTAAATTACATATAAAAAAATACAAGTTTGGGGTGGAGTATTACCTTACCTAGTAACCAACTACTGCTGCCACAATGACGGCTACCTTGCTCTTATTTGTGTCCATTAGATAATATTTGTTTTAATGAAATTATTTTAAAAGAAAATAGCATAGGTCTAAGGCGGGGGTCGCCAACTCCAGTCCTGGAGGTTCCCAGTGGCTGCAGGTTTTCATTCTAACCGTTTTCTTAATGAGTGATCTGTTTTTGCTGCTAATTCACTTCTTTTGAATTCATTTTAATTGACCTGCTCTTGAAGACTCAGACCCCTTAATTGTTTCTTTTCCCTTAATTAGCGGCCAAACAATAATGAGATACAAAAATGAGCCAAAACAACTGGTGTCCACCATACAATATCTGAAAATAAAGAAAGATGAAGGTCTCAGGAATGTTGATCTGCTCAGGACCCCAAAACATTTTAACGGCGCTCTTAGAAAACAGAAAATCAACAATTTTAGAAATGTCTGCTAATGCACCACGAGAGCAGCAACAAGCCATAGAATTAAAGAACGGGTTTAATTAACGACAAGAATAAGAGCCTAAGTACGCCACTGGTTGGAGTGAAATTGATTGGAGTTTGAGGCCCTGACTTAGTTGGTCTTCTGTTGGCTCCCTCACTTCACATTTCATTTCTGTTTGGGTGCCATTTAAGGAAAGAAATGAAGCAACTCAGAGGAACGATGAAGAAATTCAGGGGAACAAATCTTAAACAAGCAATTCAATTAAAATGAATTCACAAGAAATTAATTAGCAGCACAAACAGGACATTCATTAAAAAAAAAAAAAAAAAAAAAAAAAAAAAAAGGGGGTTAGACCGGAGTTGGCGACCCCTGATCTAGGATACATTGACCTGTGATAGAATGAGAGCACCAACAAGCCATAGAATTAACAAACGAGACTCATTAGCAGAGAGAACAGCCTTCTAATTAAGAAATTAGCGAGAGCAATAATGGTGCTGGGTGGCAAGGTGGCGCAGTGGTAGCACTGCTGCCTCACACAAGGAGACCGCGGTTTGCCTCCCAGGTCCTCCCTGCATGGAGCTTGCATGTTCTCCCATCTCGTGTCCACGTAGGTTATTTGGATTGGTGACACTAAACTGGTCCTAATGTGCGTGTGTGTTCATCTTGTAATGGCCTTTGCGCCCCGAGTTTGCTGGGATAGACTCCAGCTGCCCCGAGGCCCTGCCCTTGATTATCAGGTTAAAAAACTGGATGGATGGAATAATGGTGGTCCTGCAAGAAGCGATTGCGAGTCCCCTGAGTTAGCTGGTTATCTGTAGGCTCACTTGGCATCTTGGTATATTTGCTCCATTGCTGATTAATGAAAAAGAAAAAAAAAAAGAAGAAACAATTAAAGATCAAGTTGGTTAGAATTGAGGCAAACAAAGTCTGGTCCATCCATTAGCAGGCTGGAATGAAAAGCTTCTGCCACAGCTGCCCTTGAGGATCCGAGTTTGTCACATCTGTCTTAGCAAACGTAAGTGGGTTCAGCTTTCGACTGACACCGTGAGGTTGGCACATTGGTTAACGCTGCCACCTCACAGGTCAGGTGACCTGTGTTTATATCCCAGCTGGGCACTGCCAGTGTGCATTCTGCATGTTCTCTCTGTGCGTTTGTACCTCACACCCTGCTTCAGATTGTGAACTCTAAATGGATTGAGGGTATGTGGCCTGCCTTGGTGTGGTACTTTGTCTCTTGGTTTCTGCCCTATAAGTAGTGGTGCTGCCAGGGCCCCATGACACTGACCTTTAAAAATGGATGTGTAGTTACAGTATATTTATGCAATATATAACGGAGAGGAACAGCCTAGATCAGGGGTCTCCAGCTGCAGTCCTGGAGAGCTACTGTGGCTGCTGGTTTTCATTCTAACCCTTTGCGTAATTAGTGACCAGATTGTGCTGCTAATTAACTCTTTACCTTAATTTTAATTGATGCACAACTTGAGACTCAGGCCCCTTAATTATTTTTTTTTTTCCTTAATTAGTAAGCAAACAATATTAAGACACAAAATGTACCAACACATAAGCAACAACCTGTGTCCATCACACAATAATTTAAAATAAATAAAGGTGAAGGCCTCAATAATGTTATAATAATAATTAGAATAATAATGCACTGCGGTGGGTTGGCACCCTGCCCGGGATTGGTTCCCTGCCTTGTGCCCTGTGTTGGCTGGGATTGGCTCCAGCAGACCCCCGTGACCCTGTGTTCGGATTCAGCGGGTTGGAAAATGGATGGATGGATGGATGGATAATAATGCATTTTATTTATAGGGCACTTTATATTAGTAGTAAATCTCAAAGTGCTACATAAAAAAAGTTTAAACAAAGGCAAAGCAATTAAACAGAGATAAAACAACAATAATTATAGCATTCTTGATAATAAGCTTTCCTAAATAGAAAAGTCTTTAGCTGTTTTTTAAAACAGCCCACAGTCTGCCGTGTTCTCAAGCTCTCTGGTAGGGTATTCCAGAGCCGCGGAGCAGCGACTGCAAAGGCTCGGTCTCCCATTGTACGAAGTTTGGTCACAGTGGGGGCGAAGGCGGTAGGGATTTGTAAAACGGAGGTTTCTTGTAGTGGATTGTAATATAAGGAGTTCCTTGAGATATTGTGGAGCATTTCCATGAATACACTGGTGAGTAAACAAACAGAGTTGTTGATGTTGATCTGCTCAGGTCCACAAAACATTTTGGCAGCGCTCTTAAAAAATAAAATCAACAGTTTTGGAAATGTCTGCCATAGCAGAATGAGCGCCATGGAATTAAATAACAGGTTTAATTAGCAATGAGAATCGACTTCAAATTAAGAAACTGAATGAGGTGAAGTTGGTTGGCGTTTGAGGCCCTAATTTAGTTGGTCATCTGTTGGCTCACGTCACATCAAATTTATGTTTAGGTGCCGTTTAAGGAAAAACAAATCAATTCAGTGGTGAGAGTCTCAAGAAAAGTTAATTAAAATAAAGGGAAATAGTTAATTAGCAGCAAAAACTGGTCACGAATTAAGAAAAGAGGATGAAAACTTGCAGCCACAGTAGCTCTCCAGGACTAAAGTTGGAGACCCCTGCCCTAGATAAAGAGAGCTGTCGCTTGATTCCTCGCTTGCTGGTAAGATGACTCAGATGGACATGGCGTCTACTGGAAAGACTTGGAGACCCCAATAGCCTTGGAAGGGCTGAAGAAACGTTTCTGATCAGGAGAGGGTTAGCCGTCGTCCACAGAGGAGCTTATGTGGAAGTGTGCGGTCTGAATCAGTGCCGCTGAAAGGCATAATAGGGGTGGCAAATGAAGGCAGGGGTGACCAAAAGGTGGTCAGTGGCCATCACAGTGGCAACCTAATAGGTGGACACTAGTTATGTGGACACCAGTGCTTCACTGGCCAAATAAATGCAGTTTCACTTCCTGATAAAACCATTCCATTGACACAAGAAGAAAGGCAGTTAGTGCCCATCTATTATATCTATCTATCTATCAGGAAGCGTTTGCACGCATTAATTCAGCAGTCACCCGCCTGTTATTTAGTGCTCTATTAAAGACCCCTAGTGGAAAGAAAAAGAAAGAAACCATTTTCTGTCACGTGAAGACATTTTGTGGAGCCATCAGACGTGTTCTGGTAGCACAGTCCACACTTTGCAATTGTCGTCATAATTGACAATCCTAAAGATGCATCAGGGACAGAAAAGCAACTGGTAGCTCCACAGCATTCGGAGCGTGCTTATCCTCAGCCTCATTTACATGAATGAGGAAACGGGAAAAGGGCAGATGCTGGCTAATGGTGGGAGTGGTGAAAGGGCTTCCATAAATAATAATGAAATAAAACATTTTATTTGTATAGTGCCTTTCCCAAAGAAAGGACAAAAGGGCATATACAACATTGGATATAAATAATATTTGCATAAAACACTAAATAAAGAAAACATATGCAAAGAGTTAAAGTACAAAAGGAGTCAATACACCAGAATAAGATACCAAAATACAAACACTACCAGAAAACCCCAAACAAATAACATAATTTGAGGTACAAATGCCAATCAGCCTGAACATCTTCGGCCTCATGTATAAACGGTGTGTACGCACAGAAATGTTGCGAAAGAACGTTTCCACGTTCAAATCGCGATGTATAAAACCTACACTTGGCGTAAAGCCACGCACTTTTCCACAGTACCTCAGACCCGCTCGGTTTTGCAGACTGGCGGCACCCAGCGTCAAAGCAGTGCTACTGTTCCTGTGTGGTTACCCTTTCTTAGATCCACATCCACAACGGCGGCTTTATCAAATACACTGAAATTAACCGCATATCGTTCATAAATGTAATGCATCTGATTGTAATTAACCTGTAACAATATAATGGTCCACAGAATGGTCAAACTATTCTAAATACCATAACTGCTTTAGCGTTGTTACTCTCACTGCACCTTCTTCTTCTTCTGTCAGCTGCTCCCGTTAGGGGTTGCCACAGCGGATCATCTTTTTCCATATTACTCTCAGTACACCACTCAGAGTATTTATATCACTGAATCTGAGTGTGAATCACAGATCTACAGCGATTGGAAAGAGAATTATCGATATACAGCATCAAGCACTCGCTGCCTCAGCCATCCGCTCTTTGAACTGCTCTCATCTGACCAACGCTTCACAGCCTTTCCTGTTCGGACCTCACAGTTCACAAACAGTTTCATCCCAAGAACTATAAACGCACTCAATCAGTCCATCAAGTGCTCCTTGTGGAACGGTTTGTACTTGCAAGTTACCGTGAGGTAATTGTACTTATGATACAGTTATAATATTGCACAACCTGAGCCACTTTATAAAGCACATATTTACATATGATGACGATATCATTTTTAAGATGAAACAGCAAAATATGTTGATTATATTATACAGATAAACTTTAATTACACGGTGCCGCAGCGCTAGCGAGCTTGAGCTTCGTTCATGGTTTGTTCCTTCCTCACGCTGTATTCATGCTGTGGCTGGCGTGACACTGGAAGGATAGATGGATAGAATAATTAAACATTACAAAGATATTTCGATGTTCCTTAAAAGTTTTGAAGAATCGGCGTTCTAAGCTTACAGATGGCTTAACGTCTATTACAGAGCTGATTGTGTGGCGATTGGGTATTTGGAGAAAGAAAAGTAAGGAGAGGAATTGGAGGTTAGTACGTTTGAAAGAGACAGTACTTCTGTAATAAATTATTTCATCGAAGGTTGCGCATGGCGCAGCAAGCATCTTGTGTAAGACATGAACAATCACTGCGCCACCGTGTTCCCATGTTTAATAACATGCTTTAACTTATATCATCATGAAAATGATATCACGTATACTTCTCAGTATTTTAATTACTCAGAGAGCTGAAATATTACGAATGTAATGGATTCTGTGTCCTGTCAGAGGAAGAGCACATAGTGATTCAGGCACATAGAGCACATATAAGATCAAATACACAACAAAGCATTTAACGTGCTACTTTAGTTACGATGAGATTTGAGAAACTAGTAAATTAAACGATTCTAAGATGAAGTTTATGATGTTCTATTTCAATGACAAAATAAACTACGTGATTAAAGTGGAAATTTCGAGATTAAAGTTGATATTTCGTGCTTTTTTCACACTGTACCCTAATAAGTTTTCATATGACACTCAAGACGGTGGGCTACGAGTCGCCTTTACACGCCGACTTTGATATGTGACAACTTTTTTATTTTGGGCACTGCGACTTTGTGAACTTGAGCTTTCGAGTTTCTCCGACACGCTATGTCACTTGATCAACTTCCTTTTGTTGCTTATATAACTGTTTAAACCAACAAATAGTACGTTTTTCTTTGCCTCCATTTGGTATTCGCTGAAATTCTTCTATTTTTCCTCGTACTTTTGCCATTGCCTTTTCACAAAACGCTTGGCTTAAGGGCTATTTATATTGATTTGCATATTCAAAGAGGCGTAATTCTGGGAGGAGTTGGGGCGGGACAGCAAGCGCGTGTACGTGCGTTTATTTCCACGCTGAGCGGGGTTTATGTAGCGGAAGAACGCGGAAGTTGGCGAACACACAGGTTCCTGCATCTGGATTTTTCTGTGCGTAAGCACATTTTGGCTTTTGTGCTTACGTCATGTTATAGTGCAAATTCTACGCGTGGCGTTATGCATGAGGCCCCTGGACTGGGAGGGTAAGCTGAAGAAGTGTCAGAATACCAGAGTAAGTTAAAAGCCGTCTCGAACAAATGAGTTTTAAGTCAGCTGATCTCATTAATTCTGGGATGTCTCTATATCACGGAAGGTCTTGTCACCTACAGAGCGCAGGTTAGTTTGGGGCACAACAAGTGGGCAGACAGGAGCATCACAAGTCACAAATATCTTGTCTAAAATACACACAGGGTGAGTGTCATCAAGTGCCTTCATCACTAGCTCACATGTTTAGGGAATGCCCAACACTTAAGCCATCTTGGGTCAAACATTTTTGCCTTTCTCTCAGATAGCCTTGGATTAGTCACACCTAGCCCAGCAATGTTAGGCCTAATACCGAATGAGATACAAGTCTACTGTATTATGAAAAATCCTGCTGGAAAACCACACTAGCAGCATGGACATTTATTTTGCTCACTTAGCCAGGCCACCCTATCTAATTCAAGGAGAAAGCTGTGCTCTAGAATATCCCAAACTTGGAAAAAAAAAAATCAAATATGAAGATCTGCTTAGAACTTCTTCAGACCTTGGCAAGGACTTATTAATGCAATCCTAAAGTTCACGTGCCAGGACTGGACTCACCTTTGTAGTTTAAGGTGCTGTCACACATTCCAAAACTTCTAGTTATTGGGTACATCAGACCTTCAGACCACAGTTGACGATCTCATCGCCCGAACATGTCAACTTACATGACTGAAAATCGCTGGGTGTGTCACATTTACTAAATGCTTAGTAGCTTTTCATGCACAGTCGTGCTCGCTCATTTTTATGACAGCCAATAACATGCTGATGCTGTACAAAGGATTAACAGATATGGCGAGTTTAGCCACAAACTCGGCCCTTTTTTATTTTTCCTTTCTGTCGTGGTACATAAAACACATCAGACAGACTAGTTTCTCTCCTGCTTGTGAGCTCACAAACACCTGTGGTCCTTATTCCTCATCTGTGTTCTATGCATTGTACTTCCAGATGAGCATTCATTGACTGTCAGGTCTCATACACTGAGTCTGTCCCTACGACTAAAGACAAAACCAGATTTTATTGTAGCAAGTCACTGGACATGTCACATTATGCGACTGCCTTCATGGGAGCACACCACTGACAACGAAAATCGCTGGAAAAGTGTTGCACATAATTATAATATTATAAACAGTATGACTCCACAATGAGACAGCCTGAGACTTAAGATTATTAAAAATTTAGTTTCTACATCGTAAAGTGAATTCTACACACTAAAATATATACTGTTTGTAATATACATACATTGTTAAAGTATTTACCGTATATACTTGTGTTTAAGTTCTCCCGCGGATAAGTCTTGGTTTGATTTTACTGTATAATTTCCGGTATTTTATAATGTTGGTCATATAAGTTGAATGCAGAAAACTCACGCTATTGGTCCAAGAGATTATGATATGCTATCGCCCCCCTGAGCGAGCACACGGCCTTTTTTTCTATGTATTGTACCTATGTGACCACCCAGTAATCCCCAAACTATTCCGAAGCGACGTTTGCACTGTTGTGTTTTTTGTATCTCACACCCTCATACACCTTTATCGTAAGAACATCCCTTATCTACGATGGAGCGTTCAATGAGAAGAAAATATGAAGCTGGTTTTAAATTAAAAGTCGTTGAAGTGGCGAAAGAAATTGGTAACTGCGCTGCTGCAACAAAATGTGATGTGTCTGAGAAACTGATGCGACATTGGAGGAGGAAAGAAGATGTAAAAAGAAAGAAAAAACAAAGTATTGCATTTTTGAACAGGCATAAGTCAGGGTCTGGTTTTATGATTGATTTTTTGGGTTTCAAGACCCGACTTATATGCAAGTATATACGGTAATTTAATTTGTGTGTGTGGAGCGGACACCTATTCTAGCAGCACTGGGCACAAGGCTGGAAACAACCTGGTTATGGTCAGACCACCGTAGGGCACACACAAACACACACCCTCCCTCATTCATGGGCCGATTTAAAGCAGCCATTTATCATCATCGTTGTGGAAAAGCGGACAACCACTAGAGTGGATTCAGAAAGTTTTCCAACATCTTCACTTTCTGCACAATTCGTTGCGTTACAGATTTCATTTTAAATGGATAAATGTGACATTTTTGCCCATCAGTCTACGCTCAGTAACTCATAGTGACAAAGTGAAAAACACTTTTGCAGAAAGTTTTTTTTACATTTATTTAAAAAGAAAATCAAAAACTGCAGTCTCTCATTCATATACATGTTCAGTACTGTGTAGAAGTCCCATTGGCAGCAATTACAGCTGTGAGTCTCCTTGGGTAAGTCTCTATAAGTTTTGCATGCCTGGATTTGGGCAGTTTATCCCATTCTTCTAAGCTCTGTTAGACTGGTTGGGAATGTCTGTAATCTGCCATCTTCAGGTCTCTCCACAGATGTTCTATGGGGGACTAAGTCTGGACTTAAGCTGGGACACTCAAGGACAGTCCCAAAGCCTCTCCACATGTCAGGCCATTGCCGTGCTGAAAGGTGAACCGTTGTCTCAGTCTGAGGCCGTAGGCACCCTGGTGCAGGTTTTCTTCAAGGACCACTCTTTATTTGGCTACATTAATCCTTCCCTCAATTCTGACTGGTCTCCCTCTCCCTGCCAGTCTACCATAAAGATCTGATTGATGGAGTGCTGCAGAGTTTGTCGTCCTTTCCACAGGTTCTCCCAACTCCATGGTAGACTACTGAAGCTCTCTCGGAGTGACCACTGGGCCTGATCAAGACCTTTCTGGCCCGGTTAATCAGTTTGGTTGGATGGTCAACTCTAGAAAAAAAAAATCTCAGTGGTTCTAAACTTCTTCCATTTCCCAGTTATTGAGGTCCTGGAAACACACAAAGCTTTAGAAACAATTTTATCAACTTGTTCTGATCTGTGCCTCACCACAGTTGTATCACAGAGGTCTTCAGAGAGTTCCTCGGACTCCATTGCTTATTTTATTTTTTTTGGGTCCTGACATGCAGTGTGAATTGTGATCCTTATATATGCAGGCGTGTGCCTTTCTAAATGGTGTCCAGTCAGTTCTGTTTGCCAAGGTTTTGGACACATCTCAAGGAGAATTAGAGCAAACAGGAAGCACCAGACCACAATCTGTAGTGCCACGGCAAAGGGTCAGAATACTTATAGAAAATGAGAGATTGCAGTCTTTGATTTTTTAATATATTTTCTGACATGTTTTCATTTTGTCGTTATGGGTTCTTGAGTGCAGATTGATGAACAAAAATGACATACTGTATATATCCATTCAAAGTTAAATCTACAGAACAGTAAAGTGTGCTGGAAGTGAAGAGCCTGAATACGTTGTGAAGCCACTGTGAATGTCACCCAGATGAGCGATGTCTCTTAGGAGTAGATGATATCCTCTCCTCTGGATTTAAATCAACTTCATTGTTTGCTAAGCTGCTTGTCCAGCTCAGGACCACAGAAGCCATTGCCTGTCCCTACACCTCTGGGGGAGCCAAGCAGGAATGATTCCTGGATGGGGCATCAGTCCAAGGCAGGGAATGTTTGCTCATACTGGGCCAGAGAAGGAGGCAGTTTGACTGCAGAAATGATTAATAAATGGGGTTGACCTGGCAGTACTCCACTTGCTGAAACTCATTTTCATGCCATTTGTATAAACCAGGAGTGCACAGCTCTGATCCTGGAGGGCCACAGTGGCTACAGGTTATTCATTATAGCCATTTTCTTAATCAGTGACCAGTTTTTGCTGCCAATTAATTTTAAGACTAAAACCCTTTAAATCAAGGCTGAGCACCGTTACTCTTGAGGGGCTGCAATGGCTTCATGAGAAATTATCCATTGCAGATGATGCACTTATTGCTCAGATGACATTTTTCTGCTTCATTTTAGTCATCTCGTTTGTTAAGATTTTGAACATTTAATTGCTCATTTTAGTCTTAAACAGCTGTATTCATTGTTTTAATTTCTCCTTATTAGCAATAAGATGCAAATGACAAAGGAGCTAGAAGTTCACCACATAGCTTGTCTCCATTTCCAACCACGTGTATTACAATTTATCTTAGTATAGCCCAAAATCACACAAGAAGTGCCTCAATGGGCTTATTCATCATTCACTATTTGATTTAATAAAATCCTCAGAAGGAAACTGAAGAGAAGGTGAAGAACAGAAAATTACTCGTCTGCTTAAATCATTTGGATGATAAAGGTATCATTAGAGAGGAAAATAAATTCTATGATTTAAGAATGAACTGACATGGTAGAGTTAAAACACGAACAAGCCATGAAGTTGAATTAGAGCTGTTATTGGTGAGGATTGGCTTCTAACTGAGCAATTGGGTTGGAACAAAAACCTGCAGCCACTGAGGCCCCTCCAGGATCAGAGCTGGCCGCCTCTTCAGTTATGTACCCTTTAAGCTATCCTGTCCTATAAAATGACATGTCTGTAGTGTTTGAGATTCTGTAAAAGAAGGTAAGAAAGTAAAGTCGTGACACCGCGTCGCAGATCACCTTTGTTTTTTCTACCTGCAGACCCACAAAGCCAACATCTTGGCCAGAATCTTGCAAGCCCGTCTTTTCCCGGTGTGAATATCGCATCGTGTCCCGGGACGACCCACACAGACAATGCCGTGCCTACAGCTGGATTGGATGAAGTACGGTTGCCCACTCACAAGTGTGGCTTTTTCTTGCGCCATCAGTTTGGTGATGCCCTTTCTGCCACAGAGACCAATGCGATTCTCAAACAAACGGGGTAGTGATGTTAAAATGGGGGGCTGAGATGGGTGCCAACACTCATCTGTAAAACGAATGCCAAATTATGCAAGGTGCATACATTTTATTTATTCTTCTATAAATACGGATTTGAAGATCTTTGATGACAATGGATTATAATCTATGCAATCAATGTCAACAGTACAAGTGTTACTTTTTTCATATTATTGAAGGAAAGCGTGGAAGACAGAAGAACAAACTATAGAAGCTTAAAAACCAGCCTGGTCCTCATGACAGGATGGCCATGACAACGTATTTGTCCCACAAGAACTTGTTCTTGTCATTAGAACTGTCGTTAACTGCAAACCATCCAACAGCATTTGAAGATACCATCTTGCTTTGAGGAGCTGATCTCCAGTCACATTTCCATGATGGAAGTCACCAAAGCAGCACACAAGCCATCACTGAAGAGGAGACAGGCCATTCTGTCTTTAGAGGAAAGCAGGCTACATATTGGCTACATTCTACACAGAAATAATATGTTATGATGAACAAAACATATTCATCTTCCCTGCAGCGGGTTTCTGGCTTTCATCATTTATACAAAGCCACCTTAGGTGGTACATCTAGCCTGAATATAAGAAAGCTATAACGTATTTATTAATGGCTTAAAACGCAGAAGAACATAAAAAGCATATTCTTCCTGAACTACTTAATGGTTGTGTTGAAGTTAGAGGCAAAAATGCTTTCCGTTATGGAAGAAGAATTACATTGTGAGTAGCTAGCATGCAGTTTAATGTAGAAAAGCGTAAAGTGCTACATGCAGGCGACAAGAACGTCAATTATAAATACAAGATGGGAGACAGCGACCTCTGAAAAGGATTTAGGGCTCTGTGCTGATAAAATGTTTTCATTGTCTAAGCAAGGTTTCAACGTTGCTTCATTTAGTCCTGCTTACACAAGAAAACATGAAATGTACCTTCTCAGTTGCATGCAATAATAAGACAGAAAGAAACGGAACAAAACAAATAGAGACAAGACAGGTTAAGGTAAGGCAGTTTGATAATGCATATTTACACAAAAATGGTTACAGGATACATACTGTATCAAACCTTAAATCAATTTCTACAATATTCCTCATCAAAAAGTTGTATGGCACTAATAATAATAATCATAAGTTTCCTTTATAGAGTGCCTTTCACAAACCCAAGGTCGCTTTACATACAGAGGAAAAAAAATTACACAGAAGACAAAAGTTTGTAGAAGATGAATGTTTTGAGTTGAGATTTAAAGGTGGAGAAAGAGGAGCAATCTCAGAGAGACTGAGGAAGAGAGTTCCAAAGTTGAACACTGAAGGACCTGCCTCCTCCCAGGGTGGAGAGTCTGGTGTGTGGGACAGTAAGGAGATTACTGCTTGAGGACCTGAGAGAGTGACAAGGAGTGTAAGGAGCCGAGTGAGGTAGAGGGGGGCAAAGGTTATGAAGGTGAGAAGCAGAATCTTGAATTTAATCCTTGATGGAACAGGTAACCAGTGAAGCTGGGAGAGAACAGGGAAGATGTGAGCAAAACACTTTGTGTGGCTGCGGAGTTCTGAATGTATTGCAGCCTCTGTATAGATTTTGCAGGGAGGCTGACGAAGAGGGAATTACAGTAATCGATACAAGACATTAGGAAACAATGACCCAGAGTTCACTAGGAAGAAAGGAACTTCTGCAGCGATTTGTGTGGGTTTACAAAGCGACTCTCCTTCCTGATTTACTGAAGTTCTACATGGAATGGATGTCTGGTGTCAGTTTCTTTAGCGTTGTCCTCTGACACACACACTTGCCAGATCATCTCCATCAGTCCCAATAACTTTAGCTGCCTGCTTAGTAATCTGCTGGAGCTTTCTTAAATTCTGGTTTGTTAGACCACTAAACCAGGCAATGAAACCAAACGTGATAACAGACTGGATCAGACTGTGACAAAAGGACAACATGAGGTCCTTGCCTATTTTAAATAGTTGGGAGTTTACGGAGGAGAAAGAAACGCTGATTGCATTTAGAGAATATTGTGCAGAAACTATCAAAAAGGCGAATAAAGTGTTAGGTTATATCATGATGACTGATGAATATACATCAGGGGACATTATGGGCCCACCTCTGGTCACCACGCTTCATGAAAGACACAGCAGCACTTGAAGCTGTGCAGAAATGTCATAAGGATGAACTGTTGGCTTCTCAGGGTACGTCCTACTGGGCAGAGACCCCTGCAGCACACCCACGATATGCTCAAGGGTCTTGACTGACTTGGGAATGTCTGGGAATTCCTCAGGAAGAACTACAACCAAGTGCCTCCCCACAGCTTAAGGCCATGTTGGACTGTGACAGACTAATAGAATTAAATCTGTTTAGTCTTGAGCATAGGAGACTGCGTGGGGACCTAATCGAGGGTCTTCAAAATCCTCACAAGCTCAATGATTGTTTTACTGTGCAAGGTCCACTGGTGACCCTGTTTTCCCCTTTGATATGCTTTATTGTGTAAACCTTAATAAAATGTCTAAATTCCCATCATTTTAATCAGGTACTTTAGCACCATCTCCCAACCACTTTCCTTCTACATTTGTAACCTCAGGCAATTACACAGAATAAAGAAACAGGCGGAAGTTAAGTTATACATTTAATTGTGTATTATTGATAAAAAATGCCCAAAAATATTAAGGAAGCAGGGTGCTATGTGATTATTGACCAACCGTACCCTTGCGGCCTAAGTAGCAGTGCATCTTGTGGCTCTCGGCTCATCTTCAGCTTGCTTTGCTATAACATGACTCTCAATATGGCTGCTGAGACAGACATGTCTTCATCATGGTCTTCTCTTTATTACTAGACGGCAAAAGAGAGACAGAGGTAAAGTCAAGGTAACCATCTTTATACCATTCTTATCACAAAACACAAACCAATGGGGCAACCTAGAATAGAATGGCCTCCGATTCTAAACCAATCATAAACATCCATACTTTCGACCAATAGAATTCATTTTCCAGTCCCTTCCTGACCAGTTACCAGTGAAAGTGCTCAGGTATAACTCACCCCCCTGTTGCTTTGTTTAGCCAGTTTACGCACGTCTTTCGGTGGATAGCTCATAGGCTCCAAGTCGAAACACAGCCAACCTTTGCCAGGTTGGTCTGATGCTCCATACAGGTCACCATAAATTTCACACCCTGGGGTTTAGGTAAACATCAAAGCACTGCTGTTCTCATCAATGACGTATAACAGGCCTCCTGAAACACTAATATTACAATTGCTTTCTCTAGCTTACAAATAAAGACCTACAAAATATTTATCAACTTATATGTAGTCCACTATAGTGATGAAGTAGAGCTTTCAAATTAGTGGTGACTCACATACTCAAAGATATTAGTGGAAATTAAGAGGATCTGAATTTAGGGCTGAAGCCAGGAAGCACTTCATTATGCAAAGAATTGTGGGAATCTGAAACAAACTACCAAGTCATGGAGTTGAAGCAGAAACCTGACAAGCTTTAAGAGGAATCGTGAGGAGATACTAGGACAGATTAGCTACGAGCTAACCAAAAGGGGCTCCCCTCTTGTCTATCAAATTCCTTAGGTTCTTATACTTTTTGTTATAAAAGTTAACACACAAGCTTAACCAAAGTCCACCCTTCACATTTACAAAAGGCACCATGTGTGCCGAATAAAATGTCCCATTACTGTCACAGTCCTTTAGCATGCAAACTGTCAGAGTGAAACAGAACCACATTACAATATCTGTGGGATAGTTAAACAGAGCAGTAAATGTTAGAAAATATAAATGAGCATAATCAAATATGGGGAGCACAGTGAAATAAAGATATAAAAGAGAACAGTACCTCTTTAACAGGCCACCAGATGTCACATCCTAGGAATACACAAACCAATTTTCTTTCTTGCCTTCCCTTCCATCAGAGTCTTCAGCCTTCTTCTCAGCCTCGTTCCTTTCTTCTTCTTCTTCATGACTGCACCTGTTTAATCAATCAGTCGCTGTTTTTGAAGTAGCTCAGCCTGTTTCTCCTTTCACACCAGAGCTAACCCTTACATCTCCATGCAAGTCTGATCTCTGTATCACTTCAACAGCCATGTTTCACTCTTGCATATGAATTGTTTCACAAACATGGCATGAGCACTTGGCTTACTGACAGATACAGATAAGCAAACTGCGGAAATAAAAGTGAAATGGATTACATAATAAAACTATTTGCTTAAATTCCAAATATACAGACCGAACGATCTCCAAAGTTGGTACAGAGACAGATGCCGGAGGATTCAGTCCGTGTCCTGCAAATATTTGTCAACACAACTGAAATTGTAAAGTGCAGGAGAGCAAGATGATAACTAACGATCCCTCATGCAAATATTGCCGACAAAGCATTTGTTGGGTTTTCACAAGGTGGGACTCTTTATTCCAGTTCCTCCTCCTCACCAAGCAGAAATGAAGCTTTGAAAAAATTAGGTTTTAATTTACAGTCGTGAAAAAGTAAGTGCACTTCATGGGATTTTTTTTTTTTTTTTTTTTTTTTAACATGGGTAAACATATTAGGATTCAACCTTCAGTTAAACAGTATCTCTCGATAAAGCTGATATAACAAACATCATGCCATATTTACATTTTTGTGGACCATGTTATAATTCAAATAAATGCAATGTGTAGAGGTGGCACCAACAATGGGTGTTTTTGCCACCACGGGAACTTTGTTTTCATGAACCAATGAGATCCTGAGCCACTGTCTTGTGTTGTGTCCCCATTGTACAACAGTAACTGCAACCCTTGCATGTCACGTTTTTGCATAAAGAAGAGTAATATAGTGCAAAGTGGGGGGTGGGCATTCACGAGGAACACCAAACCCCCCCCCCCCGCCCCCCAATCACCAAGGCTGTCTTAACATGTGCTCAATGGCTGGGAGCCCACAATGTTTCTGGACACCTATGTACATTTCTGCTTTGCTATCAAAACAGGGGGCCCCTGCACACTATTTTGCCCAAGGGCCTTTGATGCTGTTAAGAAAGCCCTGTCCTCCACCTTATTGCTTGAGGGGAAATTATTGGTGTGGCACAGAGGAGGCTATGAAGAGTAATGCGGTGTGAAGTGCAGTGTGATCAGCAGTCCCTCATCACCTTATTGCTTTGCAGAGGTGATTGTTTCAGTGTGGTGCATAGTGCAGTGCACCAGGGAGGGAGGTGACTATGAAGAGTAATGCAGCGTAAACTGCGGCACTCCATCTTCACTGATAACTCTCCTAAGTCCAAACTACTGACAGATTTATAAGATGGCACACAAGACTTCTGGTCAACCAATCAGTAGAATTCATTGCTCAAGCCCATGCATGATAGTTCATGGTTGAAAAAAAAGTACGTATCCTGGAGTAGGAGCTAAAGAAAGGAACTACCTACCAGGATCTACAAATGGATGGAGTTCCTGCTGTGTGAATGCTACAAAGGTTTTGGAGCTGTCAAAAAATCTCTGGTTCCACAAGAAAGATCCTGTGGTGGGAACGTGCCTTTAATCTAGTTGGTACGTTTCCACCTTCCCCCATCACAGAGATACAATATTCCAATTTTTCAAAGCCAAAGCACAGCTATGCATGGATCTGAAACCAAATGGCTTGATCAGGGTTAGTCCCCTCTTCTACTTTTGAGTTCTCATGTTTGAAAGACCTCGGCAGGTGTGGGGATACTCACAAGCCCCTGTTTGAGGGTTGTGCAGATGGAGTTCTCTCCTGTGGACACAAGGGAGCTGCCTCAATGCGGCTATGAGTCTCGACTGTTGTTTGTGTGAAAGCACCAAACAGTTCTTCAGAGTATTCAGCCTTCTTTGAGAAGGTGGGTGAGGTGCTTGACTTTCAATGGTCACTTTGGGAATGAAGAAGATACCTGGAGGGGTTAGATAGGAAGCAGCCTGCTAGATCCAAACAATGGTGAATTGTTGTTGGATAAGTTAAAGGTATGTCCACAACAAACATCATGATAGAATGCAAGGAGGCTCACAAATGTTCTTGGTACTGGAACACCTTGAGCCAAAGGTCAAGGATAGATTATGTAGTTGTGTCATCTGACCCAAGACCATACGTCTTGGATGCTCAGGTGAAGACAGAGGCAGAGCTGTCAAACTTATCACCACTTGGTCGGTGAATTGGATTGGGAGTGAGGGGCTTAGGTTGGATAGACTAGGGAAGCCTAGACAAGCCGTTATGGCTTCTTGGGAATATCTGGATGTGGCTCCTATTTCTGATGAGTTCAACTCTGAAAGAACTTATTCCATATGCAGAGAGAGGTAGGGGACATGGAGTCCAAATGGACCCTGTTCCAAGACCTCAGCTGTGGAAATGGTTTCTAAAAGCAGTGGCGCACCTCATGGCAGCAACACTAAGGAGACAATCATGGACAGCAGAGGTGGGGGAAGCCTTCCAAATGAAGAAGGTGGCCACCAAGGAATGCTTTCTTTGGGATCTCCTTACTTGCATGAAACATACCATCAGGCTAAAATGACTGCTGCAAAAGACTGTGGAGACAAAAGCTCAAGCATGGGAGGAGTTTTGGGAGGCCATGGAGAAAGACTATCGAATGGCTTTAAGGTTGTTCTGGCAAACTACTGGACACCTCAGGAGGACAGCGTGACCCTGCCAGCATGGTTGAAATGCCTATTCAATGTTGCAAGGAAGGTGTGTAAAGAACCCTTGGAATGGCAGACTGGTGTGACAGCAAAAATGTAATAAGAATGCCCAACCCCTCAGCGGCACACCAAGGACACAGGTCTTGGCTGGCTTGGGAATATCTGGGAATTCCTCACAAAGAACAATAATATGCAACTGGGGCAGGGAGGTCTGATCTACTGGGCCTGGTGCCACCACAAATGTCATGTCACCAAGTAAGTGGATGGGAAGATGAGATAATGAGAGACGAGATAAATGTAAATTTCGCATTTGAAAAAAGCAAGTCCATCCCTACATTTATTACAACCTAAAATTAGAATCGGGAGCAAATAATTAAAACATCATTAGAGAGGATCTTGTCTGAACTGGTCTTATTTCAACCTCGGACATACAGTTGAAGTTTGTATTATTTACCATGTCAAAAAGAAATTAACTTTTGGAAAAAGGTTAGAAATGCCTATGAGTCTACGAAAGAATTTAAAAAGATCCACATACAATTGTAAATCAGCCATGGTTGATGAAATACTTATGCAAACTATGTAATTGTTTTTTTCCTTTCAAGATTTTGTTACATTAAAATTAAGTTGCTGAGTCTTTAAGAAAAAATATAACACTTAAGTGTAGGAGTTGTTCTTCAATAAAATCAGAGAATAGCTGAAAGGTCTGAATACTTTTCTAAGGCTATTTAACTATTCATCTCAACATTGGTGTTACAGACATGATGAAAGGATGATCCAGAAGGCATGGCTTCTTTCTAAAACATATCCCATCTTACAACACTGTAAAAGGAGCTTGATGTGGCCACTGTTTTCAAGAAGATGAAAGCAGGTTTGAGAATGTTATAAATCAACCTAAATACTCACACTACTGGTTAATATTGGCAGGTTTAAAAATTTCATAGTGGTAAACTGAAATATCTTCCATCTACAAACAATAATAACCTCTCATTTAATGATTTTACAAGTGTGAAGAATTTACAAAATAAACTATGGATAAACATATTTCAGAAATATGCTTCTAAACTCGGTAACTCTGAGAACAATATTCAACAAAATGCCAGTCAAAAATCCCACAAACAGTATACTCAAGTCTGATTGTGCAGGTGAAATGCACACAACTTTAAAATATTCAGGACACAGGAAATTAGCACCTTTGTTTATAATTTGATTATCAACATGTGTTTTATTATCAAAATTATTACATCTTTTATTTTTTTTTCCTTTTCTTTTTTCTTTTTTTTTTTTTTTTGGAAAAGTCCTAATTGTTACAATTAAGTGGGGAGCACAATGTCTGGCTTAAAGATATGGTATCCCCCTCTTAACATGTAGCTGCCATGGTTATGGAACTGTCAATAAAAGTTTCAATTAGAGAATAACTGTTTACAATCTAGACCAAAGTTAACATTAACATATATAAAGTGCCAGTGTGGGGTATGTATATTTCTGGAAATTCTCTAAAAGAATGAAAATTGCATAGGCTGCAAAGTCATATGTGAAACTCTCAAATCTAAAGAACACCTTACAACTAACTTCAAAAAGTTGTATAAACTTTCTGAACACAGGTTATGACTTATTCATCTTTTAAACGGTCAACACATGGACAAGCCAAAAAAGGGGGAGCACAATCTTTATAACCAATCTCAAACCTCTTCTTTTCCACCACACATTTTATAAGATTGTAGAGGGACCGAAGGCAACCATTTTTTTCTTTACAAACAGCATAAAATCCTTCAAATTCTGTTTTTTGCAGAGCAGGATTACTCTGAACATTTAGACCAAACTCCTATTTTGCCCACCTCCTCTACCATACAAACAGGTCAAAGTTCGTAACAGTCAATAAAAAAAATAAAATAAAAAAGAACCTTTTTTTAAACTCCAATTTGTTAAACATCAAGATAGAGGGACTCACAGCATGAAAGTGTGTAAAATATAAAATTTTCACCGCAGCACCGTGGATTATTATGTCTGTACGAGTCAGGTACATTATAGCTAGCCTAGAATGGTTATAAATGTACTTAAAATTAGATAAATAAAAGTCTAAATCCAGAATATTACAGTATACGTGTGAATGAGAGAGAAGGGGGGGGGGGGGGGGAGCTGTCAATCATATGGAATGCTCTATATGAGTTATTTTCACCCCATTGCATCCTCATGTAAATTTATACCTGATGCTACAAATATAATTTTTTATACAATTTTGTTACTTTATATATAAAAAAATGTCTTTACTGCACAACAGACTATTGTTTTGGTTATAAACCAAATAAGGATGCCTAAACAAAAATGCTTGAGTTTTTCTTTGCTTTTTATATGTACCTAACAACAGGTACATGTATTCTTTTTGCTTTCTATTTTTTTCAATTACTTTGTACAATAACTGTACAATTCAGTTAAAATTGAAAGCAGGGGGAGGTGGTATAATTCCAGGAGCCTTACAAGCCCATTCCTGCCCTCCTTCCCCCCTTCCAAAAATCAAGGCCAAAGTTATTTATTATACCTGTTTAAAGGAATAATAATGCTGAGTCCGTATAAGTCCTGGTGTAAAATCCCTCCAAAAGGACTGATTGAGGCCTCAAGTTACATTTATCACGCACCACAAATGGAAGGTCCAAAAATTCTAGTAAGTTCCTGACTGTGTCCGTACACCAGATCCATGTATTTGTGGGTGCTGATACTGGTTTATGGCAGTCCCTCGCTGTTGATAGTGCTGAGAGTTTGCTGCTGCCAACAGTTTGGTTCCAGACTGAAGTACTGTTTGTCCAGGGCTGGCAGGACTTAAAGTTCGTAATCCAGATTGCATTAACCTGGAGTTTACAGACAATGAGGTTGAATTAACAGAAGCAGCATTAGACGTTGAGGCAGCCATTAAGGAATCTGTCATTCCAGTCTTACAGTTGCTTTGGGTTGCAGAACAAGCCACACTCGTCATAGTCTGGCTACCCAGCACATTGGACTTTGCAAGGCTGCCACTGTGCAAAAGTATGTTGCTCCCAGAATGCAACAAACTATTATTATAGTGCCCAGAGCTCCCAGCTATAGGCACCACAGGGGAGTCCAACGAGGAAGAAGAACAAGAGGAAGAAGAATGTACTGGACTTGAATAAGTTGTATGCTGAAGTGAATGTTCTGTTTGGTTCTGAGATGTCCCAAGACTAAGTATATGAGAAGTTGACCGATACCCATGTCCTGGAGATGGTGCAGATTGACAATATGTACTGCTGTGTCCACGAAATGGTGACATACTTTGCCTGAAGCAAGTTGTGAGTGTCACTTGTTGCCCTTCTGAAAATAAAGTCTGAAGCTATATAGAGGGGGGGAAAACAATAAATAAATTCAGCAAGTATTTCAAAGTCAATTTAAAATTTTGAATAGCACATAAAACGTGTATTTTACTTTTACCACCTTTATGGAGTATAATTATTTAAATCAAAACTGATCATTTTTATTACTAACTACAGACCAAGAAAGTGTTATCTTAAACAGAAAATATTTTACCTGCTGGTTATACGCGAGAAGGACTGTGCACAGGAGAACCCCGGGAACGTAATACAGCCTGATTTCTACATTCTCTCCATCTGTGGAGTCTACAAACAAATAAAACAAAAAAAAAAAGTTTTCATTATCTTTAGGCATTCGAATCGATCCTATTTTGGCCCTGTGTGAATGTAGGTGTAGGAGTGTGTGACACGAGTAGGGGGCTGTTTTGAGTAGAGGCTCTGGGCCTGCAAGACCCTGACTTGTATTAAATGAGTTTAGTGAATGTGTATTATATTATGTAACAACAAAATAAAATAATTTGCCCTGAAATTGGTAAAAACAAAGTAGAGAGTTCAATCTTAAATTATCTAGTCATTTTGACTACTTAGCACAGACGTACCATGGATGACATTGCTGAAAATGTATTAGTCTAAGCAAGAGCCATACATACATGTAAAATGAATCCTACCTATAACTTCTGAATTAACCGATTATAAACAATCTCTTGAAAAAATATATTATTGTACTTTCTCATTTTTGTATAGAACTGTAGCAATTTCCATTGTCAACTATAGGGCCAAAAACACCGGAGAATACAGGAGTATTTTATTATTATTTTTTTTTAACAGTCTGATTATAAGGAGAAAGTCAGATGAATTTAATGAAGGGCTCTGTCAATATGTATTTGCAGGGAGGAAAAAAAGTTATTTTCACACTGAAAACAAAAGAAAGTAAGGGACACTACAGTCAAAACAGCGTGCATCTTACCTTCTTTCCTTTTCAAAACTGAAATAACCATTAAGCTCCCCCACCCACAGTTGAGATGAAATTAAAACCTTCATCCACATACATTTAAGTTATTTATCTGATGTAATTATATCCAATGGAGTTCACAAATTAAAGCTATATGAGGAGAACTGGAGTGTAAACCATTCAAGCTTTAGTCAGGATGTCAAATTATTTTCTCAAAATTATGAATTGCATGTTTTCTTTCCAATATAAATTATTGATATTAAAATGTTAAGTATTAACTACATTCATTGGTGTTTAACATGCCAACTTCGATTAACAAAAATACAACTGTAAAATTACTAATTTTACTATGAAAATTTTAGGCAGAATAAATATAAATCTTATTGATGTTCACCTTTTTCCCTGCTCTCTCCAGAACTGGATTCAACTCTTTTCAAAACTCTTTCCACCTTCATTCCACCACGTAGTACTCGTTCCAAAACGCCATGACCCTCTCGCAGTCTCTCCACAGAAGTTGGCACCATCCTGTGAATGTGAAAAATAAACATTACAAAAATGTTAACACTGGAAAATAATGCTGTATTATTAGATATTAGTTTACTTGATTTCTTACAAAGCCACAATTTGACATTTGGATGTGCTGTCACTGTTCTCTGTTCAAACTGTCCACTTTAGATTATGAGTGGAGTTACGGACATTATTTTGGGTTTAGGAAAAATGCTAGCTGAATTACCCAATGTTCCTGTGTGAGAAGATGGAAAGGTGAAAAAATAAAGTAATTACAAACTGTGTATTTTCAGATTTTATTACCCTTAAACCTGACCAAAGGTTATATGTAAAAAAATCTGACTTATAGCAAGACTCACCTATGTGCCGAATTTGGACTCTGTTATTTTAAAAACTGAGCAGTCAAAAAACAACAGAGATTGAGCTTTATAGATACTGAAAATAGAGATGCAAGCGATTTTCACTTGAAAGCCTTTAATTTCATATAATTCTATTTTTTTTCCTCTTCTTTTGTGTGGTTTGGTGGTACATGTGCTTTGTGATATGGCACTGTATTTGGTGACTTTATGAGATGCTAAGGGGACATCTTCCTCACTAATTGAATAGCTCAACTATATAAACCAAAATATGTGCTTGAATGTTTTCTCACCAGCGACTACTGATGGCATCCTGAGGTTTGCTGTGGGAACTGGCTAAAGTGACAGCAGATTGCTTGTTGCAGTCTGGTGGACTGACTTCTTCAATCTGAGGAATGGAAGAATGGATAGGAGAGGAAAAGCCACTTTCTGGATGGATAGGAACATGAAGTGTTGACCGATTACACTGTGGAGAGTCTGCAGTCCCACTGCAAGTTCTTGTTGGTGTTCCCATTGATTTTACTGTTTCACAGGGAAAGCTTTCTTTTGCCTCTTGCTTCCGCTTTCTGTATTCCAGCAAAGAAACCTATAAAAAGTACAGTTAAGAAAAGATTTTTTTCTCAAATCTAACTAACACACAATGTCAAATTAAAATCAAGTGTTATACAAACTCTATTGTGAGAATTAGGTGATGAAAGTTTTTCTTTTTAATCAACTTCATAAACAGCGAATCATTTAACTACTTGTTTAGTTAGCCAATTTAATTTCTACTCTCATGTTTTCAGTCAAGGATACCGCAAGGAATAGCCGATTCAAAAGTAGAAGTTTAAAGCAGTAAATATTTGGAATGAAAATCTGTAGCAACCGAGCTAGTATTGGTTGGAGAACCGTTGCAGTTAGCACCAAAGCTGCTAATCATCAGTTGCGTGATATGTATAATCACAGTAAATACCGACATCTAACACTAAAATAAATTTCAAAAATATTTAAAAACTGCACACCAAGATGTAAAAAGTAACCAAAATGTATTTATATGACTGTATATGGTTTGATAAACTTAAAATTGTATAAGGTGACAAGCTTTTAAAAATATGTAATAGACAAAACACTTTTTATTTTTGCTAATACAAAAATTGAATTTAGTATTAGTGAATAATGTGATATGGGTGGTAGCCGAAGGCGGGAACTCTGGCGTTCTGACCCTCGGTTACCAAAACTGGCTCTTGGGACATGGAATGTTACCTCTCTGGCGGGGAAGGAGCCTGAACTGGTGTGAGAGGTTGAGAGGTACCTGCTAGATATAGTCAGACTCACCTCTATGCACAGTCTGGGCTCTGGAACCATTCCTCTTGAGAGAGGCTGGACTTTGTTCCACTCTGGAGTTGCTGTGGGTGAAAGGCATTGGGCAGGAGTGGGCTTGCTTATGGCCCCCCGGCTCGAGGCCTGCACATTGGGGTTCTCCCCGTTGGACGAGAGGATTGCTTCCCTGCACCTTCGAGTTGGGGGAAGGACTCTGACTGTTGTTTGCACTTATGCGCCGAACGGCAGTTCAGAGTACCCAGCCTTCTTGGAGTCCCTGGAGGAAGCGCTGCGAAGCGCAGATCCTGGGGACTCTATCGTCCTGCTGGGACACTTAAAACGCTCACGTCGGCAACGACAGTGAAACCTGGAGAGGTGGGGAGGAATGGCCTCCCCGCTCTAAACTCGAGTGGTGTTCAGTTGTTGGACTTCTGTGCTGGCCATGGATTGTCTATAATGAACACCATGTTCAAGCATAAGGGTGTCCATAAGTGAACTTGGTGCCAGGATGCCTGAGGTCGCAGCTTGATGATCGACTTTGTAATCGTGTCATCGGATCTGCGACCTTATGTCTTGGACACTCTGGTGAAGAGAGGGGCTGAGCCATCAACTGATCACCACATGGTGGTAATTTGGATCAGATGGTGGGAGAGCCTGCCGGACAGACCAGGAAGACCCAAACGTATAGTGAGGGTCTGCTGGGATCGTCTGACAGAGGAACCGGTCAGAAAGATCTTTAACTGCCACCTCAGGAAGAACTTCAATCTCATTCTGAGGGAAGCGAAGGACATAGAGTCTGAATGGGCCATGTTCCAAGTCTCCATTGTCGAAGCAGCAGAATGGAGCTGTGGCCGCAAGGTTGTCGGTGCCTCTCGTGGCAGCAATCCACGAACTCAGTGGTGGACATCTAAGGTTCAAGAGGCCATCAAGTTGAAGAAAGAGTCCTATCGGGTCTGGTTGACCAGTGGGACTCCAGATGCAGCTGAGGGATACCGGCGGGCCAAGCGTGTGGTGGTATCGGCTGTTGCAGAGGCAAAAACTCGGGCATGGGAGAAGTTTGGGGAAGCCATGGAAAATGACTTTAGGTCGGCACCGAGAAGGTTCTGGCAAACCGTCAAGTGCCTCAGGAGGGGAAAGCAGTGCTCCACCAACACTGTGTACAGTGAAGACGGGGCTCTGCTGACTTCAACTGCAGACATTATTGACCGGTGAAAGGAATACTTTGAGGATCTTCTCAATCCCACCAGCATGTCTTCCTCCATATTAGGGGCCGAGGTCACCAAGGTAGTCAAAAAGCTCTGAGGTGGACAAGGTCCACCCTGGGTTTCTCAAGGCTCTGGATGTTGTGGGGCGGTCCTGGTTGACACGTCTCTGTAGCATCACATGGACATTGGGGGCAGTGCCTCTGGATTGGCAAACCAGGGTGGTGGTCCCCCTTTTTAAGAAGGGTGACCGGAGGATGTGCTCCAACTATAGGGGGATCACACTCCTCAGCCTCCCCAGTAAGGTCCATTCAGGGGTGTTGGAGAAGAGAGTTTGGTTGATAGTCAGATCTAGGATTCAAGAGGAACAATGCAGATTCCGTCCCGGCCGTGGAACACTGGACCAGCTCTACACCCTGGCCAGGATCCTGGAGGGAGCATGGGAGTTTGCCCAACCAGTCCACATGTGTTTTGTGGATTTGGAGAAGGCATTCAACCATGTCCCTCGAAGGATCCTGTGGGGTGTGCTCCAAGAATACGGGGTACAAGGCTCGTTGTTACGAGCCATTCAGTCCCTGTACAGGAGGAGCAGGAGCTTGGTCCGCATTGCCGGTAATAAGTCGAACTCGTTTCCTGTTGAGGTTGGACTCTGCCAGGGCTGCCCTTTGTCACCAATTCTGTTCATAAGTTCTATGGACAGAATTTCTAGGCGCAGCCAAAGAGTGGAGGGGGTCTTATTCGGCGACCTCAGAATCTCGTCTCTGCTATTTGCGGAAGAAATGATTCTGTTGGCTTCATCGGACTGTGACCTCCAGCTCTCACTGGAGCGGTTCGCAGCCGAGTGTGAAGTGGCGGGGATGAGAGTCAACACCTCTAAATCCGAGGCCATTGTTCTCTGCCGGAAAAAGGTGGAATGCTCTCTCCAGGTTGGGAACACATTACTGCCTCAAGTGGAGGAGTTCAAGTATTGGGGTCTTGTTCACGAGTGAGGGAAAAATGGAGCGGGAGGTTGACAGATCGGTGCGGCATCCGCTGTAATGAGGGCTCTGCAACGGTCCATCATAGTGAAGAGAGAGCTGAGCCAAAAGGCCAGGCTCTCGATTTACCAGTCGATCTATTTTCCTACCCTCACCTATGGCCATGAGCTTTGGGTAGTGATTGAAAGAGCAAGATTGCGGAAACAAGCAGCCGAAATGAGTTTTCTCTGCAGGGTGGCTGGACTTTACCTAAGAGATAGGGTGAGGAGTTCAGTTATCTGGGAGAGACTAGGAGTATAGTAGCTGCTCCTCCGCATTGAGAGGAGTCAGTTGAGGTGGTTCGGGCATTTGGTCAGGATGCCCCCTGGACGCCTCCCTAGGGGGGTGTTCTGGGCATGTCCCACTGGGAGAAAGGCCACGGGGCAGACCCAGGACACGCTGGAGGGATTATATCTCCCTGCTGGCCTGGGAATGCCTCGGGGTCCCCCCAGAGGAGCTGGAGGAGGTGGCCAGGGAGAGGGAGGTCTGGGCTTCCCTGCTTAGGCTGCCGCCCACGCAACCCAACTTTGGATAAGTGGTGGACAATGGATGGATTTGTGAATAAGAGAAAAAAACAAAACTGAAAATCTTCAAAATTAAATGATTGATTCAGCAGTTCCTAAAATACACGTAGTCTGATAATATCTTGTTCACTATTAGCTTAGGCACAAAAAGCAACATTTACTTTGACTAATTTTAGCATTGTGTTGAGTATGTATGGTGTATAAAACCTTTAAAAAACAAAGCAATGCTTCTCAGAGAAAATGTTCTGTGCAAACACTGTGGCACAAAACCACTTCTGTGTGATATAAACTACTGCTAACAAGCAATGAATAGCAAAAAAAAAGAAAAAAAACAAAAAACATTTAAAATCTCTTATTCATATGGGGGCGGGGGGAATGAACTTCATCAGTTAATCAGCCCAAAAACAAACACTTGCCTTCTTTTTCTGAGGTGGGTTGTGATGTGGAGGGGTTCCACTTTCAGAGAAGCTATACTGCCGGTCTCCTAATGGTGACATTGCACCTTGCGCAGATTCATTCATCAGTCCTTGACTTTGCCTACCAAAAAAAGTGTCCACAGGAGAAAATTCTCCTTCTGACTGAGATGTTCTCCTATCACAGGAAACAGTAGAACCCCGACCTGTTCCCTCACTGCGGTTCCCAGAAGCCAGCAGATTAGCATTCAATGGGGAGCAAGCGTAGATCAGATTAAACTCTGTCCTGAACGACTGATCTTTTGCTTGGATTTCTAGATTCTTCCCATTAATAGAGTCACCTGTACAAAGTGACCCTCCAGTAATAAAGGATGACTGTACAGGTAGAAATTCATCTGTAGCTGTAAGTCCAGAATGAATAGGGCTCTCCGTGCTGGACGGTAAAGAAAGATCTTGATAACAAGTTCGAGACTGGTCAAAATCTGAACGAAGGCAAGGCTGCAAAATATGAAAGAGAAAGGTAAAAACATTTTGAACAACAAGATCACTTTCTAGTCTGAATCAAGGCAGCTGTAGTCACCTGGGTGATTTTCAATTTAATGTAAAGTAACAACACTTAACACTGAAGTCCAAAGAAGTTTTTAGTCAAAGTTCAGTAGGAAAAATAAGACTAATCATTTGTAAATTATTTTTAATGTGGATTTTTTTTTACATTTGACAACGCAATGCAATCAGAAACTATCTTGGTTACATTAATTAAATTTAACTATGAGAAAATGCTTGTGTATTTCCACTGGCTCAGTAGTTAACTCTGACACACTGTGTAATTGCTTTTTTTTTCTTTTTAACAGTGATATCCAGCCAACTTTAAATTTTCTCAACCCACTTTGCCCAAAACAGCATCATACATCATTTTGTGTAGGAGTGGGAAAAAAAAAAACAAAACAACCCTATATGTGACCTAGAGCAGAGACCATGCAAATACAGTTATCAGTCTAACCTAAATGGCATTTTGATGAGTGATGTAAACTATATTACCCGGTATATTTATACCCACAGGGAATAAAGGCAAGCATTAAAGTTTTGCATCCTAGCGATGTAGAAGCGGAATACTGTACATCCATCCATATTACTGTTTTCAATATAATGCTATATCATATTTCAATTCCTTAGTATAACAATTTTTCTGTGATCTTAAAAACTACAATACACTCCTATTTTATGCCAGTCGTTTCCTGGTTATAACTGCAGGATGTCAGTGCCTATACCAACATCAAACAGGCAGGAAAGGGCCCTGTCAAGTGCAGGGCTAGCACATGCATCCTCCACGTGAAATTTGAACTGGCTACCAATTTAACAGCATGCCTATGAACTGCAGGAGGAAACCGAAGACCTAAAATTACAGAGCTCACATGGAATTGGCCTTAGGTCTAAGCATCTTTTAATCTAAATCGCTGAAATTGTTGTGTCCACTTTGTATTTAAATATTTCATTGTTTCTGTAAAAAAGAAAAACATACAAAAAAAAAAAAAACGGTGTGCCAGGTAGTGGGTAGTCTCAAAGCTTTAGGAATATGGGTTTGAATTCTGGTTCAGTCAATGTGTAATGTGTACACATTTTCCCATTGCTTGCAATTTTTTCCTTTCCATTTTAATAGATTAGCTTCCTTTGTCATTACAAATAGAAACATACCAAACAGAACCGTAACCATATTTCACTTTTCAATGCAATTAAACATCCAATCCAACTACCAAATTGGGAATTAAAAAATACACAATTTGGCTGGGAATGGTTTTGGCTGCTTCCACAACTCTGAACTGGTTTAAGCAGATAGGGAAAAAATATGTATGTTAATAAACTAATCATTCTCATTTTAACCAATTTTCCATAAATTCAAAATTCAACATCAATACATACTAATTGGCCAAAGGTTTTTAAAAATCAGTAAAAAACCAAGATGTGGAACAAAGGACTAATTCTTTACTTTTACACAAGTATTTGGCTTACAAAACTAGAAGCACGAGGCTTTAAAAGTTGTATATTAGAGTAGAGATATATGTAGAGTATTTCTGAACTTTACCTACACGTTTGGTTTTCTTACTGAAATTACCAAATACAACTTTTGACTTCAGAATCAATATACATTAATTTCTTACACTAACATATACTCATTCACTCAACAAATATATACATAAACACAATCACATTATACAATATACATATAGACAAATATGTAGAATATATTCATACATACACAAATATACAATGTATACACACATCTAGATACTGCTAGTAAAGTATACCTTTCACATTTTTGAACTCTTACTAATTATCTTAAGAGGTGAAAATAATCTTTTAAAATACAATAGTTTTAGGAACAATTATACAAGATGAACAAAACAGAAGGCTACAGAACAAAGACAAGTTAGACACCTCTTAAGTAAACAGTTAAAAGTTTTGCTTAACTGAATGAAAAAATGATATAATGTTTAACATAACAATATTGAGATTATGCAGCTATTTGGCACATTTGTATTTACGTTGTACCCCACACATATCTTCTGGTATGGGGGGAAAAAAAGGAGGATATGAAACTGCACCCATTTCATCCCTTATAAACATCATATCCAGATGATCATTCTCCTGCTGAATCATTTAAGGAGATAACCACCTGAATATAAAGTTCTTGAGAGCAGATACAATTACTAATGTGTATAATTTATCACACCCCATGCAAGTGACCATTTTGTCACTTACAAATGCCACAAAAACCCAACGCTGCATCCCATCCAATCATTTACAAAAAAATTATCAATAATTCATAATCTGATATAATCATCATGTATAACAAATTGTGTTGTTTGCAACACAGCCAAAAACAATGCTTAGCAAATCCCTGTAGTGCAATGAAGTACAAATGTGGCTGGAGTCCGATATATGCACTACCACCTTTTATGCATTTAAAGCAGACTTTCAGGCCTATGTCTCAACTCTTTCCCGTTCTGTGACTCAATAAATGGTCTAAGAGTCAATCTGCAGCATGAAGAGATTTTTACCATGCACCCTTTTAATGTTGCGTCATATTTTTAAAACAATTTTTAAACATTACAGATTGTTTTTACAAATGGATTATAACATACAATTTACAAAATATATTATAGCTTCAAAAGATTTCCTTAGATAAACTGCACACTAGCAGATTCATTTTAAAATAAGAATATAGCACCTAGCCACTGTTAAAGCTAAACGTCCTATGTAGGTACTTTGCTCCATTCAGAACAGTGACAAGTGTATGAAACAAAAATTCAGCATCTACAAATGTATAAACCACTCTAATATTTGCATTTTTGGTTGGCAGAAGTCAGGAATGTGGCATATTGTAGGTGACAGAAGAAACAAGCTTGTTTTCTGACATTATGCAGAAAGTTGAACAATCACAATAAACACATTTAATTAGTTAACATTACAGTATAAACAACCATGAGGGAGAGCAGTGGGGGCAACTTGCAGAATACATTAACAAAGTGAAGGAATGTGGTGGATGAATTCATTTCTTATATGTTTTGAAGATAATTTGAAGTGTCCTTCTTTAAATTGAAGTGGAACTTAAACATTGGAAAGAACTGCTCTAAAATAACAGAAAAAGGGTGGTCTGACTTGCTGTGAAATTACTACATACCTCTACTCTCTACTGCTCTCCACTCATTTAGCATTTGATTTTAGTTTTACCGGCACACAACAAATTGAACACTCCACTTCCCACAACCAATTTTTTGAGCTAAATTCAAAATTTTTGTCTTGAATTTCCCACCCTTCGCTTTTATTTTTTATTCTACTGTTATTAGGGTATGTGAAATAATCATGCACAGATTACTTATTGTCTATAGAATATCAGTAAAAAACAACATGCAATTTTAAATGATGACCTCAAACCCCAGAATGCCCACCCCATCCTATCCTCATGTTTTATTCAGCTATTCTAAGTGAGACACTGTGATAACTACCTCTGGTGACAGGGACTCGGGCCTATGCGCAGGGGAACTCTCAGGGGAAGATATGTTCTAGAGAAGGGAAAAGCATCTTGTTATTTTTCTACTTGTAGTAAGGTAGCAAAAAACAAAATAAGGAAAAAAAAATAAGGAAAACAAGCAGAGAGGACTGCCACAGCTTTAAAAGCAGAAAGTAAAATGATTTGGTTAGAAACCATTGACAATAAGGAGGACATGCATCCTGGTGACCAAAAATTCACAAATAATAATAATAATAATAATAATAATAATAAAACAGTATAAAACTGTTTTGGTTAAAACATTCAAGCATTTGTTATAGTGCTTGAAACAACCACCTTAAAACCGAAGAGACTTCTTTAATCTGATAATTAACTCAATTGTGTAACATTAAAATAGTTGAATACTTTAAGAAGTAATAAACATTGAACCCTCAGATGCACATTGAAAAATAAAAATAATTACACACTACTTTGAAATTTGCAAAATATATTATCTGTAGCTGCTTTAAGCACTTTTTTAAGGATTTTAACTGAAAATGAAAAGTTTGCAAACCAAATCATAGAAAGCTGTGGCATAAATGTTAGGCAAAATATAAAAATAATGCAAAACTAAAAACAGCTTATATTTTTTCAGTTTATGAAGCAGCAGCATAAGACAATATTAAGATATAAACCCTCATTACAATCTGCTGTGGGAAAAATATAAAAAACATTACGGTAAAATTATGTACAAAAATTGTATCTTACATCACTGAGATTTCACACAGAAACATTGTTTGTACAATATCTGTTTATAAATACAAACTGTTACCAGTTTGATACTAATAGTAACGTTTGCTGAACATTTCATTCAACAAGTAGTATCAATGTTGAAAGTCATTATTTAATATGCTGCACACACCTACATACAAGTATGTGCACTCCATAAAGTGACTAATAGCACAAAAGATTTTAATAATAAAAAACAAAAAAAAACTCTTTACACAAATATTGTGTTTTCTTGTATAACATGGAACATTAAATAGATTTACAGAGCAAAGACTCTTTGGGGCAGACCCTGCCATAACATGGACACAACCCAATCCCAGAACCCACCAAATTTAACAAAAAATTCCTCATCTGTGTACTCCCATCTAATCACCAACTCAAATCTCACACACACACACACATCACATTAAGACTACACAAGACAATGAATGGGGGGATTTCAGCACACTGTTAATAAGGAATCGTATGATCATAACGAACTACTACCTCTTTTATTTTACCATGTGCATGTACCAAATCTATTCACTGTTTAGTAACCAAAAAAAATCCATGCTAAAAAATATTAAACTATTACAATAATGGTTCCAGATAATCTTGTAAACCTCAAGATTATTCAGGATATTTTCATTTACACAAAAACTTCAAATATGCTTCTGCAACAACACATTTCTCAAATGACATTTGCTGTTGTGATATTTACGCTCACAGTATACTGAGGAAAGATTCACTTAATAACAATACTTACTGAAACAATATTTAATGGACAAGTCCAATTTATTCACATATCACAAACTCCTGATGCTTTACTGTTCTATACCTCCCACTTATTTTTTCACCTCAATTTGTTCCTCTTTTGTGGCTACTTCTAAGAAATCATACTTCGGAATGGAAAATTAATCCATTATTTTAGAGGTCCTGTAAAACATTATTTGTTGTATTGCTTACAAGGTACTGCACATAACTGATAAGGCTTTAATACTGCTTAGCCTGTGTGCTAAACCAGAATTAACCACTGATTAAGCACTGATCATTCCTCCACGAAATAATCCTAACTGGAGACATTGTCTCATTCTCTCCCACACTAACTAGATACTTTAGTCACCTTTTAGTTGTTAGTAATACTAACATACATAACTTAGGCTTCAATAACAAACGATACAAAATTAGTGCTTACCAAATGAGCATGCTGCTTTAACAGTCCAGTTAAATACATGTCTCAGCAATTACACACTTCCATTAATGCATTTGTGATTGAATTATTATAGTGTTGAGCCTCATGATTAAAAGCATTAAGTGATGAACTACATGAATATCTGGCCAATGTAGATGTTCTGACTCACAAAGTAAATTTTATTTTGGAACAAACATATCAAGCAGCTCATTTTCTCACTATTGTAGAATAATCACAAGTACAGACAAGCCAGTTTGAAAATGGATACATATTTGAAAGGACAAGATCAGCCATGTCCATTATACATTCAGATTAATACAAAGCCTCCATTCTTTTATTGGAGGTACGTATGATGCTACTGCACTAAATGGCAACTGATTTTGCTACAATTTCTAACTCACTCAATCAGATTTGCAACAGAACTTAAAGTGATTGATTGCTCACAAACTCATTTCATCGCCCACTCAAATACAGATGTGATCCATGCAATCCTGCACCAAAATTCAAGTGCTGCAGAATCAAGACGGCAAACCTTAAAGAATTAAGTTCACATGTATATCTTGGGTCATGCTAACCCAAATTGACCATCTGCTCATCTTAAAATCATTGCGCATGCCTGATTTAATAGATGTCAGACATTTACAGATTTTACAGAACTTTAATATAACTTAAAAAAAGTATTAAAAATAGATGACTTGGGACCACTGAACAATTGCAGGCAGACTTTGGACCACTAAGTAGTGATTTCAGTTGTATGAACTTTTATTACCAAATTCAGGATGGCATGAATGAAAAATAAATACCACATCTATCCAACATTAAGAACACACTGACTCCATGTTTGTTGACTTTGATGGCATTTATACAGACTGGACAGGCAGCTTGGAGTATATATACACACACACACGCACACACACACATATACATATACAGTGGGGAAATTAAGTTGTTTGATCCCCTGCTGAATTTATAAGTTTGCTCACTTAGAAAGAAATGAACAGTCTCTAATGTTTATTGTAGTTTCATTTTAATGGAGAGACACAGAATGTCAAGCAAAAATCCAGAAAAAAACATATATTACACAAAAGTTATAAATTGATTTGCATATCATCGAGAGAAATAGGTATTTGAATCCCTACAACCCAGCCAAAATTCTGGCCCCCACAGATTGGCTTAAGTTACCGTCTTAAGTTTGCCAGTGAACATCCGGGATCATACATGCACCTTCTTGAGCAGGGGGACCTTGCAGGCGCAGCAAGATTTCAATCAATTACAGCGTAGTGTGTTACCAACGGTGTTCTTGGTGACTGTTGGTCCAAACTGCCTTCAGATCATTAACAAAGCTCTTCCCATGTAGTTTTGGGCTGATCCCTCACCTTTCTCATGATCATCCTTACCCCATGAGGCAAGATCTTGCATGGAGTTCCAGGCCGCAGGGAGATTGATGGTCATTTTTTATTTCTTCCATTTTCAAATAATCTCACTAACAGTTGTCACCTTCTCACTAAGCTTCCTGCTGATGGTCTTGTAGCCCATTCCAGCCTTGTGCAGGTCTACAATCTTGTCCCTGATGTCCTTTGACAGCTCTTTGGTCCATGGTGGTGGAGAGGTTGGAATGGAAGAAATTGATTCTGGACAGGTATGCTTTATACACATAATGAGTTGAGATCAGGAGTATCTGTGATTGACTGACTAATTGGTTGATTGTAATTTGTGTGCCACATGGGCAGACAGCCAATCTGTGGGAGCCAGAAGACTAGCTGGGTTGTAGGGGATCTAATACCTATATCTCTTAATGACATTCAAATCAATTTATAACTTTTATGTAATTTGTTCTTTTTCAGGATATTTGGTTGATGTTCTGTCTCTCTCCATTACAATGAAACTACCATAAAAATTTAGAGACTGTCCATTTCTTTGTAAGTGAGCAAACTTACAAATTCAGCAGGGGATCAAATACTTATTTCCTCCACACACAGCATATACATGTGTTCAAAAGAAGGTTAAATACACAATGTTAGGGCTCTATATAAGCCTTCATCAGATATACAGATACCTAAGTCTCTAAACTTTGGAAAAGGGGGAAAAAACAGTGCGGGAATAATGTGGAAAGGCATTTTTCCTTTTGCAGAATCAAGTTTGGGGGGTTTGGTGTCGGTCAATGGAGCTTACTGCTGGAAATAACATTTTGCGTACTAAACCCAATTTGTTACCGTCCTTATTGGAATTTTAGGCATGTTACTAAGAAAAAGTTATAGAAATCCTTAGTACACAGTTCAACACATAAAAAAACCCCACACAGCACGATTGAGGGGGCTAATGATTTTCTGAGTAGTATATATCTGTAAAATGAC
This sequence comes from Erpetoichthys calabaricus, assembly GCF_900747795.2. NCBI lineage: Eukaryota > Metazoa > Chordata > Cladistia > Polypteriformes > Polypteridae > Erpetoichthys > Erpetoichthys calabaricus. The sequence goes on along the minus strand of NC_041411.2, from coordinate 64,191,632 downwards.
TTTTATCATGGAAAAAGTTACACTTGGCAATGAATGTTAAACATTTAGTGTAGAAATAGCAAACTCAGTGGGAAAGTATAATGCTAAAATAAAATACACAAAATGAGAAAAAAGTATTGTTTGAGTGATTAATGAAGGAAAATGAACAGGAAAATGTTCTTTAGGCCCACTTTTTTTCTAATTATGTTTATGTTTTCTTTTCAGTTGTTTTAAAACCTGCCACTGTGCATGCCACCATTTTCGTAAAAGACGATCAGAGGATTCTTTCTATAAAATGTAAATTCTCTGATTATTTAGCAGGAAACACTATATTGTATCTATATGCCTGTTTAACAGGCCAGTACATAGAGATTTACCGCAGGCTGCCCTCTTCTATCCCAAAATCCCAAATACCATTCCCTTCTTTTAAGGAACTTATTTTGTAGTATTAGTTTAACATTTTAAGGTCAGATTTCTAACTAGTAATTCTTTTAGTCTGATTTAATGACAAACAATAAAATAATAATCTATTTCTACCTACTGTCACTAGCATGGTATTCATACATATATTATAATTTTCAATGCTCAGAAAACCAAAACCATTCATTTTAATTTCTCCATCACCAAGTTAAATATTTTTGTTTTCTGAGCACAGCAAACCAGATGACACTTTTGTTGCTAAACAGACACACAATTTTACAGCAATGATTATGAAAAACATTCTATTTATAACTAGCAAGGACCACAATTCTCAAATCTTACAGGTTTATGAATTCAACGATAGCTTGCCTTTAATATATTTATAAATTAGTCTATTGCACACATTGATATAAATTTAACATAGTTTTTACTAAATAGAATAAATGAAATCAAATCAATCACATGAATTTTTTTCTTCCTTATTTGTGACTGGCTTTACTAAAAGTAACTGCTTCAGTGAAGAGTATGATATTCAAATAATAAAAATGAACTGCATTGGTCCACTAAAGGGTGAATTTAAAAAATTAATCTTTAAATATTTTATCTTGAGGGGTACCTCTAACTGTACATTTTCCATTTTCACAGAAAGATACATATTTTTGCATGAAGTTACCGCGGAGAGTGTGTGATGTTTTGTAATAAATAAAACACAAAATACAATGTGAACACGACAAAGTATTGCCGCGCAACTAGACTCAATATACATTTACCTCAAACTGTAAAGGGGTGTTGCATCGGCTAGTGGTAAGTGAATTGAGGGGAGAATATATGAGGTTATATCCATTACGTTTCTCCTCCTCTCCTAGAACGAGGGTACATGAAGCTGCCAACAGAGGGCTTACAGTATCAGTAGAGATGGGTGGTGGGGTGATAGGAGAAAGTGGCCGTAACAACTCTGAAGTGCTCTGTTCTGAAAATACTTAAATTTTCTTTTCTTCAATGGTGCCCGATGACTCTGAAAAAGACAAAAGCAGCTCAGATGAATAAAAATGGCATAGGATTCAGTTGAAGGTTGCACTCAGCTGAAGGCTGCTGGAAGCTGACTAGCAACACAGGTCGCATGGCTGGAACTAAACCTAAAGGGGCCCCTATTAATCAAAGGGCATACTAACAGATACACCCACATTCATTTTAAATGAAGAAACTTATATTCATCATTTACCTTATCTGCGCAAATAGTAAAGTATGAATTCACAAAGTCTACAAAAATAAAATATTTTTGTTTATATTCTTTTCAACTTACTATCTAGCAGCAAATTATCTAACCTAAATGCTCAGAGTTAGTCTTCAACTGGAGCAAGGTTAAATGAAAAACATAGCTCACCACTGTTACAAGGGCTGGGATTTGAAGTGTTGCCTCCACTGCTGCTTTGGTGCTGAGATTCAAGCAGTGCTCTTTTTTCTCCTTTAACTGCAAGAATATCTTCCTCCATTGCTTGTTTAATCCAGCGCTTTGAAACAAAAGGACAAATTCACAAAATAAATGTTTTCTACCCTGTGTACTATGTATTTGGAAATTAATGAAACCCAGCTACCAAAACATACATTAACAAGTTCAGAACTTACATGCATTATACATTACAGTAAATCAATGCAATAATACAAAAGCAACAGAGGAATACATTTTCAAATTCAAATACAAATAGTCTTTTCTCTTATGGCTGTAATTCAATAAAATTTATGCCTTGCTTCTAAAACTACAACATTCCAATGAGATGTCACATGTCCATAAACAAAATGCACATCTGCCAATCTAAATGACAAGGTGACATTTTTAGCACAATGTTTTAACTTCTATTAAAAGAGAGTAAAGGCAAGCTATTCCTTATCCAATTACAGTTTCTTCCTAGTAGTTACAAAATTGACTCTTTAGGTGTTAACTGATTGAAATTACACCACCAGAGCATATAATTTGGTATCATCTCAAGATATACTTATGCAGAGATGAAAACATGATCACCATACAAATAAATATCTACACAGTTCAGATATCATTTACACAGTTGTCTCACCTTTTTAAATGAGCCATAGGAGCCATCAAAACTGACAATGCGCCTGCGCCTTTCAGGAGTAAAAGGAGATCCAAAGCGAATGTAGTGTTTTGGAGTGGTGCAGATAAGTGGAGAATGGCTGAGACCAGGCAGCATGTTCAAGGTAGTGGCCAGCACTGTTGGGTCTGTGGTGATTCTAAGTGGTCGATCAATAGGGCATTCTGGTTTATCAACTATTTTATCATTTAACCACTCTGTAACAAGATACTGAACATGGACAGAAAGGCAAATCATATAATTAATGACCATTTTAAACATTAAAAAAAAAAAAAAAAAAATCAACTTTTGCATAACATACCTTTTTAGTCTTGGGGTATTTGAGATTAACTCGATTGGCTAAGGTTTCCATGGGCTGGTCCAGCAGCTCCTTCTGCATCAGCTGGCTGTCCAATGGATAATCCCACCTCAGTATTGCCAGACTCTAATCCACATGGCCCTTGGGTCCCTTCTTCTGTCATACCCTGGGCATAATCAGCTGCTTGCTGAGCAAAGGCTTGTTTCTGCCGCCGAGCTCTTTGAGAGCAACTGGATCGATGCCGAGATATTCGGCTCTTTGGCCGTGGCTTGGATGATTTTGATGCAGTGGGCTTTGCAGGGGTCTTTTCAACAATGGGCAGTTCCTAATATAGAAAATACAAATATATAAAAACTCTGTAATGCCAAGCATTGTGTGTAATGAAGAGGGAAAAAAAACAAACAAACAAAATGACCTTATGACTCTTACTAACCATGCTCTGCGTGGAACGGCGAGTGCTTACACCAGACCCTGTGCTCTGAGTAGCTTGCTCACTTCCTATTAAATGGTTAGGATCCTCACTCTCTAGGTTTTCCAATTTAGGATCCTCTGCAAACTGTGTAGCTGGACTAGTTGCTGTTCCTGATGTACTGTAGCTCTTGTCCTGGCTCTGAAAATTTCTCCTCTTCCTTTTTGCCAGATTCTCAAACATATGCATAATGGCTTCAGCCTTTCGATCTTCTCGTGACTATACAATGAAAACAAGTTGTTTACGTTGTTTGACTTTCATTCTAGAAATCAAATGCTAAACATACTAATTTATTAAAGTGTTTTGCACATACTTAGAAGCCTACAGGGTTTGTACAGCTGAGGCAATGCTGAAAAAACAGGATATTTTGTCACTGATTTAAAAATGTATATCAGCAAGTTAAATAATCTAAACTAATTATTTTTTATACATCATTAAATAAGTGAAGTTTGGCTATTTTAAAAACAATCTAACCTATACTGCTACTCCTTCCTTACACTAAAAATAAGCTTCAATTAATTTTCTGAAAATACATAGTAAAAGATATCTGATGATGATTTCAGGGAAAAAGGCTGTCAGTCACCAGTTTAATATCAAATCTCTAATATAAAATATATATATATATTATAGTATATATATAATATATATAATATATATATATATATATATATATTCCCAATGCATTTAGGAATTTACAATAATATTATTATGATAATATTGATAATATGTACCCATGTAGGGAAAGTCTGAAATTTACATATTAGGTAGCAGTTATACTATTGAAACAATTTCACAGATATTTAAGAAAAAGATTTTTGGTATGACCCATGTTTTAAGTATTGACAAATTCTATCTTTGTCAAGTAAAACATATTTTAGTTTGGAATTCATACTTTCAAAGGGTATTTTTAATAATTAAATATATATTTACAATTATCTTCAATTGTACAGTTTAATAGTTTAATAATTTGTACAAGAATAATAATATTGAACATGCTACAAACCAGTGACACAGATGCTGGCAATGCCCTACCTAGATCAAATTAGCCTTCCCCCTGACAGTGGTATCCATGTTTGACCTTGACAGATAACATACATGTAATTTCAAAGGTTTAGAAGGAATTCTTTTCACATGATGTGCAATACTAAGCCTTCCACGTCTGTGATAATAATAGCCAATGTGTCCCAAATGAATATACCCATAATGCCAAGAACCTTATTTTGCATAATGGAACTCTAAGAAGTTTGCTATAATATATTTATTGCCATAACAACATCAGTTGTTTGATATAGCACTTTATTAAAAATAAAAAAATTACATGCTTATGTTGTTTCACCCATGTAATTTGCATTGGTTGTGAGAAAAAATTTTAATCTCATGTTGTCAAGGAGAAAAGACAAAGTGAGGATTCAGCTTGAATGGCACCAAATGGTGACCAACTTTTCTCAATGGCAAATGATGTGAAAAATGTCCATGGGGGAAAAAAAAAAAAAACTGAACATTGGATTTCTTAACCAATGAATGAGGAGGCGAGGTGGATATTCAATTCAAAAGCACAGCATTGTAAGAATGTACCTTTCTTTTTATACGGCGAAAAAAATGTAATGTATTTTGCAAGTTATAAGAACAAGAACGGAAGAATAACTGACATGGGGGATTTTGTGACACGAGTTACCCAAGAATGATTTTGCTTTTTCCTTGGATGTTTTTCCATGAAATTGAAATACCATAATACTTTTTTACTCAGCCAACACTATAAACTACACTTGGTAAATAACAGATAAAAACTATCATTTTTGGGTAGAAATTTCCTTTAAGGATGGATGGCACTGTGGTGCAGAAGTTGCTTCACTTATCCTGCATCCTGGTCTCATATATCCATTTAGATGCACTTCTGTAAACTGTTGTTCTTATATGAACATTAAGTTTTACATCTAACACACTGTAAGTGAATATGTATATGATTACATCATGAAATTACATACATCTTTAACCAAAGACACAGTGCAAGATGGTCGAAGATTTACATTTTTCTTGTCTATATGTTGTGGCAAACTATAAGATTTGTTAGGCCAGATGATATTTTTCCAATTTCCAGTCATACACCTTTGGTAATCATGTGCACTATGTGGCCTTTATATTCTTGTACCTAGTTGACAGAAATGAAAACCTATGTGGGTCTTGTGCCACTGCTGATGCCCTTATTCTTCAAAGTTAGGAATGCAGGGTGTTCAGAGATGCCCTCTTGCACACCACTTTTATAATAAGCTACTTCTTGAATATCGACGACCTTCTGATGGTCTGAACAAGTCTGGCCATTTTCCTGTGACATCTCATTATCAAGGTCCTTTCACTCAGAAAATTTCCGCTGACTGGGTGATTTGTTTTGGGTATCACTCTATAAATTGCAGGGGTCTCTAACTCCAGTCCTGGAGGGCTACTGTGGCTGCAGGTTTTCATTCTAACTCTTTTTTTGATTAGTGACCAGTTTGACCTGCAAATTAACTTCTTTTGCCTTAAATTTTTAATTGGCATACTATTTAACACTCAGACCCCTTAGTTATTTTTTTTCTTAATTAGTAGACAAACAGTAATGAGATACAAAATTAGCCAACACATGACAAGCTAACCTATGTCCATCACACAATAGCTGAAAATGAAGAAAGATGAAGGTCTTTGTAATGTTGATCTGCTGAGGTCTGCAAAACATTTGATGACGCTTTTAGAAAAAAATAATATTTAATAACCGGTTTAATTAACAAGAATTGGATTCTTATTAAGAAACTGGTTGGAGTTTGAGTTCCCGACTTAGTTGGTCATCTGTTGGCTTACTTCACATCTCATCTTGTTTAAGTGCCATTTCTCTCTATTATAAAAAAAAATCCTGCAGAGAAATAGTAGGGCGTCGAGACGTGATCTTCATGTTAAGATCACGGAAGACACTTAAAAGACCCGCGAGACTCAAGAGATTAAGGTCCCTGCGAGACACTCCATGGCCAACATGAGACTTTGTGCCAAGAGATTGACCCAGGACCGTCTCGCGATGACGTAGAACATGAGATTCTTGCAAGACACGCCCTACTTACAACCAAATAAGACCACGGTCATCAAAACCGTGTTTTGGCTTTGAGCACACACACATCCAGGGCTCTGAGCGCATATAAAGCGTATAAGGACAATGCGTTATAGATGAAACGTAGACAACTAAGCGAAGAAAGCAGCGCGGAGAAAAGAGACTCAAAAGCGTTGGAGAGACAAAAAAGAAAAAGCATAATCTAGGTGCAAATTCAGAAAATAAGGAAAGTAATTATCATCCCGGAACAAGTGGAATTGAAAAAAAAGCATGTCCAATCCAGATGTTGGTGCTATAGACATGCAGAGCAGGTTAGAGATTATGAAAGAAATGGAATTTGAAAGGCTCAAAAAAAAAAAAAAACATGTTGGCATGGTACACATGGAGAAAGTTAAAGAATATGAAAGTAGGAAAATTAGAAGGTATAAAAAAAAAAAGAAAGTAAAGATTGCAGTAGCGCAAACAAACGGAAATTGTTACTCGAAAAAGGGAAAATAATCACCACGGACCAGGTGTTATTGAAACAAAAGCAGGATAAAGCGAGGTCAGAAATAAAAGACAGTAGAAAACAAAGTAAAACGTCATAAAGAGGTTAAAAAAAGGGGGCCAAACACATGCAGAGCAGGTTAGAGATAATGAAAACTGGAATTCAAAAGCCTCAAAAAAAAACGTAGGCACGAAACACATGCAGAGCAAGATACAGAATATGAAAGCAGAAAAAAACGACAATATCAAAAAAAGAAAGTAAACATTGCATTAGCGCAAAGAAAGAGAAATTATTACTCGGAGAAATAACGAAAAGGCAAATAGAGATTGAATATATGGACATAGGTGATATGTCAGAAGTATGTAAAAATTGTAAGTCTTTGAAGTTTAAGTCAGAGAATTTCAAAAACGGAGTTTACCTCGCATGCATTTATTGGTTACTTTGCAAAAAAAATTATTAACTGCTGATGGTGTGGATCATTTGTGCTGAAATTCCAAACAGAGAAACCTATCCTGAATTATGGTACAAAGTCATTAAACACATCTCATGGACCTCATTAAATAGATTCAGCACATTGGGACTCGAAAGATTACAAATATTGTTTTTACAGAAGTTCAGAAAAAAAAGTGAAACTAATTAAATAGCAACAATTCAAAGAAAAAAAAAATCTTAAAAGTATGTATCCGGAAAAACAAAAACGGGGGTTGGCGAGCGAAGCCCCCAGGTATGGGAAAAAAAAAAAAAAAGAAGCAATTTGGAGGATTGAAACCTAAAAAAAAGTCAATTAAAACAAAGGGAAAAGAAGTTAATTAACAGCAAAAACTGGTCACTAATAAGGAAGAGGGTGAGAATGAAAATCTGCAGCCACAGTAGCCCTCCAGGACTGGAGTTGGTGATCCTTGGACTACACCATGTGAAAAATCCAGAAGGGTAGCAGTTTCACATGCTGGAATTGGTACTTGTTTCAGTAACAATCATACCACATTTAGTTACTTAGATCATGAGTTTTGTACAATGTTTAAATACAGCTGTATTTATCAATAGCTCCTGATGACCCCGATTCCCTTGATTCACTAACACAATGTCTAACTTGTATCTGGATGAATAGTAACTTTCTCAAGTTAAACAAAGAGAATACTGAAATCTTAGTGATTGGCAATAATGGATACAATGAGGCTATTAGAAATAAACTGGATACATTAGGATTAAAAGTCAAGACGGAGGTAAAAAGCTTAGGGGTAACCGTTGATTGTAATCTAAATTTTAAATCGCATATTACTCAGACCACTAGGACAGCATTTTTTCACTTAAGAAACATAGCAAAAGTTAGACCTCTTATATCACTGAAAGATGCTGAGAAATTAGTTCACGCTTTTGTTTTCAGTCAACTAGATTACTGTAACGCACTCCTCTCAGGACTACCCAAAAAAGACATGAATCGTTTGCAACTAGTGCAGAATGCAGCTGCTAGAATCCTAACCAGGAAAAGAAAATCTGAGCACACTTCTCCAGTTTTGATGTCACTACACTGGTTACCTGTGTCATTCAGGATTGACTTTAAAATTCTGCTTATGGTTTATAAAGCCTTAAATAATCTTGCCCCATCTTATATATCGGAATGTCTGACACCTTATATTCCAAATCGTAACCTCAGATCCTCAAATGAGTGTCTCCATAGAATTCCAAGAGTAAAACTTAAAAGAAGTGGTGAGGCGGCCTTCTGCCGTTATGCACCTAAAATCTGGAATAGCCTGCCGATAGGAATTCGCCAGGCTAATACAGTGGAGCACTTTAAAAAAACTGCTGAAAACACATTATTTTAACTTGGCCTTCTTATAACTTCACTGTAATTTAAATCCTGATACTCTGTATATCCAATTCATTATAATAACTATTCATGGTGGCTCTAAAATCTGTACTAACCCCTACTCTCTCTTCTGTTTCCTTTTCCGGTGTAATTTTGGTGGTGGCATCTACTCAAAGCACCGTGATGTTCCAACAATGATGGACGGATTAAAAGCCAGAAGTCTGTATGACCATCAGCATCAAGTGACTCCGTGAGAACCCTAACTACAAAGAGGACTATTTCATTTATGTTAGGTAGAATGCCCAGAGGGCACTGGGCGGTCTCGTGGCCTGGAACCCCTGCAGATTTTACTTTTTTCTCCAGCCGTCTGGTATTTTTTATTTGTTTTTTCTGTCCACCCTGGCCATCGAACCTTACTCCTTTTCTATGTTAACTAATGTTGTCTTATTTTACTTTCTTATTTTGTCTTTTATTTTTATTTTCTTCATTATGCAAAGTACTTTGAGCTACATTTTGTATGAAAATGTGCTATATAAATAAATGTTGTTGTCCAATCTAAATTTAGTCAATAAACTATCAACCTGATTAGATAGATAGATAGATAGATAGATAGATAGATAGATAGATAGATAGATAGATAGATAGATAGATAGATAATGTATGCAAGTTGGAATTTGAACTGAAAATGTTAATGGAAAAATTGGCTAAATGGTACATTTGCACAGTGGACTACAGTATTCCATGATCATTAACCAACTTAAAAGTTACATTATTATATTTTGTTTACCTCCAAAGAAAACGCAATTAACATCACTAAAACAGTCAAGTTTTTCATATTTTTGTCTTTGTTCTAAGGCTTGTCATTTACATACTATGAATTTAACTAAGCTTTGTTGTGCTGACTAAAACATTCATTACAATTATATAAACAGCACAATTAGTAAAAAAATTTGCACTTTTTCCTTTATCCATTCTATAATTTAAGTAATTAAAGACAATATTGCAAAAAAAGCACCTGTTTATTCTGTGCCAGGGATCCAGGGTCATTCATTTCAGCACCTTCATTTCCTTCAAGCTTTAATTCATAATTTGAAACCTCCTGGGGGGGTGGGTAAAAAAAAAAAAAAGTCAATCAAGTCAAACAAGTGTGAACAAATAATGAATATTTCAAATACAAAATCAATGAGTATATCAATAAATAGTACTTATATACATATAAATATACACACACACACTTATGTATACACACATATACTATGGCATATACTGTATATGTGTAATATCACCACTCATTTGATAAGTTGCCACCTGTTTAGCCATTATTCTTCCATTAGAGTGGATTATAATTCACAGCAACAAATGTTTACCTACATTTAATAATGAACAGGAAAAAACATAAGGCAAAGTAAAACCAACTACAGATTATACCTCAGAATCGCTGATTGCAGATCCCTGGAAATCCTTAGAATCATTCAGCCTTTCTGCCTGCAGGTTAGGATTTTCATCTGATATGTTGCCCTGGTTCACCAACTCTTGTTCCTTCCGCTTGGCTTTTCGACGCCTAGTCTCTGCCCCAATTTGAGGAGGAGCAGAAGGGGGTGGCAACAAGTCAAAGGGACTCTGGTTATGCTTCTGCACTGGACAGTTCTGGTTCCCTTTATGGCAGGCACAATCAACTTTGTAATTGCTTAAATAAAAAGATAGATAGATAAATAAATACCAAACATGACAAATCTTCTGACTGTATACCTACCTGATGCATTAAGCACACAAATTAAAGTTACTTTAAAAATTACTGAAGTTTCACAACTTAATCCCATCAAAGGAGAATACTACAGTCAAATTTCTAGAACTGTGCACCATAATGTTACCATAAATTAAAAGAATTACCATAAATGATTTTTAAAATCTGTACTTTATTTTACATTTGGAATGACTTACCAATTGCTATATTCATAATCAAAACCAATGGTCACTTCAGAATCCTTAGTAATGTGAGCTATGGCATAGATACACAAATGGATCATTCCATCTGCAATCATGTGCCGAACCTAAAAATATAAAAAGCAAAATTTTTACAGGACAATGTTTAAAAATAATAAAAATAATATATAGCTATGAGTAAAACAATAATAAGCAAGCTGAAATTTGTAGTATGGGTAGATGTTTTCATGCTAAAAAGAAGCACAATTTACCTGTTCTCAAAATGCATTTACTTCTATGTGGCAGACATTTCTTTATAATGAGAACATCCAATACCATGTATACAGAAAAAAGTGACTGAAATGTTCAGTTTCTAAAGCATTGAAAAGCCTCATCACCATTATGCTAGAGTATACTAGATTGTACTAATGCAATTTCTTAGGAGGCTAAAAAGCCTCATCACCATTATGCTAGAGTATACTAGATTGTACTAAAACAATTTCTTAGGAGGCTATCTTATACTGGGAAATATGCCTGACACCACTTTGTCACTTTGACAACTGTCTATGATAAGGAAGTAAATAATGATAAGTGTCTAAAATGATGGAATGAACCATCACCAGCAATACCTGAAACAACAAATACCTGTCATCTTTTTTTTTTTTTTTTTGAGGGTGGAGGATGGGGAGGTAGAGGGCCAACTGTAAAACTGTCTAAAGCAAGAAAGTTACTGAATACACTCTGAATAGTAGATTATTAATTGGAAACAAATCTTAGGATATGGGAGAAGTGCAATATTGGCATAAGAGACATATTTGTGGAAGTGTAGCCCATGAATAAATGTGGACTTTAAAGTGCAATGAAAATAAAATGTTACTTAGGAACCAACCTCTGCGTTTGGTGTACAGGACCGCCTGATGAATCTAGCATCATTTCCAAATGTTCTTGCATCCACACACATATCCACTTCATTGAATTTTGAATAAAACAACACAAATGGGTAGGGTCTGTCAAACAATCAAATACAACATCACTAACACAGAATAAAAATACTTATACCTTTTGTTACCCAAGAAACCATGGTTACTATATAAGTAGCTCAATATTTTAATGTGCATCTTCTTCAAGCTAAGAAAACAGTTACTTTACAATTAACTATTTTAGAATAGTGATCTCCAAGTTCAATTCTGGGGGACCCTTGTAACTATAGGTTTCAGGGTCGCCTAGGTATGCATTTACCTGCATCAACTAAAATAGAAAAACAGAATCAAAGCAATATATTCCTAGAAAAACCCATAACGATACAATCACATTTTAACTGCTTCTATCAGTACAAACTTGGGATAATCCAGATCTGAAGGGCAACACATTGTACATATCTATGGATTATGAAAGTAAACACATTTTATACAGACAAATGTACAATTGCTTACATGTAGATTTTGAAACAGTTGGAGCACTGGTTATCAAGGATCAATGAAAGTAATTGAACCAGTGATCCAACTGTTTATATTTTAATGCCTTAGCCACTAGGCCAAATTTTCTGCTGACAAGAAGCTAAGCCCATCAATGAACCAATACAATTTATCAATGAGTACACCAACAGTTTAAAGTAGGGGATATTTTTAATTAACTCTAATTCTTTATGTTACTAGGCACTGCTTTGTGAAATATTAATATCTTACTTTTTAAAAAAGTGCCCATTGACTTCAAACTGCTGCCTCAACATCACCTTTCCTCTATACTCAATAATCAGGGTGTCAACTATCAAATCCCTTGCTGCTCTGAGAATTTTCCTGTGTTTCTGCACCCTTGTCACCCTTCCAAGTTGGAGCTGCAAAGTAAAAAGCAAACAGAATTTTAATATAAATCAAGTTTCTATATTATTTCTTCAAATACCCTATTAATCATCAAAAATTCATTCTTCTAACCTGCATCTGTGAGCCAATGACAGTGTTGTTACAAGCAAGCTCAGTTTTATTGATGGTATCCATAAATGCTGCCTTTCCCACAGAATCTTTGTTGGCAATACGATGCAGCTGTAGCAAATTCTGGATATCAGCACTATACTGGTTAGAAAAAGCTTCTTCATACTGATCTGTCCAGAATCGTATTCGGTTTTCCCAGCCTTCTTCTGTATTCTCATCCAAAGTACTTGCCTCAGTTGTTGAATTCTAAGAGATTAAATTTTGATATTTTAAATAGAGAGCTAATATTTTAAAAGCAAAATCACTTACACTAACTCTCAACACCAAAACACTAAGAACTGATATTTTAGATACTATATGAAATTTAGGAATCTACCAACATGTTAACATTTAAAGGTTGTACCTATAATGGGAAAGCACTAACAATGTCTAACATTAATAAGAAAAAGAGTTAAAAGTTATAAGCAATACAATACTGGGATAAATATTGGTAAAAGTTTTTCTTACTCCTTTTTCTTATCGGTTGTTGATTTTATTATTGTAAAGCGCTTTCGTCAACCTTTAGATGTTTACAAAAGTGCAACACAAATTAATTTGTCTTAACTAAAAGTAGAAAGTATACATTCTTAAGGTAGCTGCTAACATATGGTGAAATATACAAATAAGACTTTTTTATCTCACTCTCATAAGACCTTTAAATATAAATGAATTGAGATGATGAAATCAAATAATATGTACATTTAAAATCAAGAATTAACTTCAAAGTGCAGCTCAGTAGGTATAATGATTACTGTTGCTGAATATTGGATTCTGGCTTCGGGGTTTGGATCCTGGAGTATGCCTGTTGGGCATTTTTACTGATTTTAACATTTTTCTCTAGGTAAACCAGTTAATTTCACATCCCATATCTTTGCATGTTAGGTTACTGTGCATTTGATGTGTGCAAGTATGCCCACATTCCACAGGGAAGACCCCTGGTTCTTAGTAACCTTATAATGAAGTAAGCAGGTTGAGAAGAAATAAGGAAGGATGGGATATGCTTTTTCTTACTCTATACTGTTTTAAATTATACAACTATTTTCTTACTATAAACAAACATCCAATACATAACAGTACAACACAAAAATGCTGTATGCCAAAATCATGGTCCTCAAACATTATACTCTACACTGTAGAACTTATTTTCTACCTTTTATCCTACAATAGCATACAAACTTATGCTAAGTAAGTTCCAAAATTATTAAATGAAATCGTTTGACCTACCTTCATTCTCAAAGACTTCCTAGAACCTTCACGGAACGCCTGTAAAGAGAAGAAAGGTTATTTCACTGAAATGCTTCTATATAATTATCCTTCTTTCCACTGATTTGTGATGCAAAAATTCATTTCTGTAGTAGAAAGCTCCAAATTAATTACTTCATAGACTGCACCAAATTATACGGTTAACAGGTCTTTTAAGCATTAGGAATAGCTTAACATATATTGTTAAAGCTTAAGTACATGTTCAGGTTAACAAGTATAACTAACTCTTTTAAACCTGATACATCATCCACTAACCATGACTAAGATAAGATATCATAACAATAATACTCCCTTAAGGACAAGTATATTTAAAGATTGGGAGTACAACAAATACTGTAACTAATACAATTGTGCAGAAATCACCTTGATTTTTTTGGTCTTAGGGGCACCTCTGGCTTTTTCCGTGCTCTTTTTTCTTTTTTTGGGCTTGTTTCTTTTGATGCGATTAACAGTGAGGGTAATGCTGGTTGGAGTATGCTGAGTGGCTGTATAGGACACTGTTGCTGGAGAGACTTCTTCATCTCCACTTTCTGTTGCACTGCTCTCTCCCCCTACAACAGACAAATAATTTTTAAATTATCTAATGAAATATACTTTATATGTAGCTCACTCCCTTAACTGATAATTAAAGTGTATTGCTCAACAGTTTATGTCAACAACCCAAAGAAAAATAAAGTTTACCAAATTAATTTCACATCGTAAACATTCTGTAAAAACAAGTTCTCAATCAAACACATTTAAGAATGTAGCTGGGTTGCCAACACACAGTCATCATTTTGAGAGTAACAGGCAAAAAAATAAAATTATGATATAACAGCTTATTATTCTTTAATTAATTTCTCAAAAAGCAAAATAAATAAATAAATAAAACATTCAAGAGGACTAATTGATCAAAAACATTTAAAACTAATTAAAAAATATAAAAGTTCAGACATCAGTAAAATAAAGTGCATTTCCAGTAGGTGGTGCAGTTGCTACACCAATAATGCCTAAAAAGACAATCCCTAAACCTAAAAATTTAAATTCTTGGTTCTTTTTACCTGACACATTTTCCTGTTTTCTACATTGGACTGAAACACCTTTCCGTCTATCCAGGCCTCTGGGAGAGTGAAAAATACAAAGCATTAAGCCTTGACTTCAGTTGCATGTTTATGTATATAACTGAACATGTGTAACCAAATAAAAACAAATAAGCATAACACAGCATACTAAGCATGCTTTCTTCAAGAATGGTTGTTTTCATCTAAATTGTGTAAAAGAAGCCCAAGTAACATTTTTAAGTCCTTAAAATGTTATATTTATTTAAAATGAAAAGGAAGGTTTATATGAATTTAGTGTCATGAAGAAAAGCATGATCTCAAAGCTAGAATAGTTTAACACAAAAAATGTAAGTAACTCGTACCGACAGTTTTCACATTTAATGACAAAGCCATCCTGCGTCAGGCTGCAGTGACACCAACTAGAGGCATTCTCTTCTGAGGAGCTTTCACTATCTGCAGAGTTGTCCTTGTAGCGGGAGCGCAATCCATTCAGTTCAACCCTTGGGATAATGGTCTGTGTGGGAGGGGATGCAGGTGGTGTGGGAGGCGGGGGAGCACCATAATTGTGATCCTTAAAACAGAGAAATAATAATTACAAGGCTACAATGAGCTTTTTATTACTTTTTAATTTAACTCATAAGGAATAATTCTGCTTACATTTGTCCCTATTCTTTGCTGTTCTTCAAATAGAATTTAGTGCATTAAAATAAAAAAAAACATTTTCCTCCTTGTTTTAATGTTACTGCTTTTAAAAATCCTATTCTATACAATTAAATGCTTAATGAATGATATCATTAAAGATTATTATTGCAGGAAGATCTGTTATACCTTTTTAAATTAAAGTAATCTAAGGATGAATTTAAAAATACATATATTTACTTACTGCATAAGGGAGTCCTCGATAACCATGATTCTGAGCATTTCCACAATTGTGACTGGAATAGTTATTCTTCTCATTGACAGCAGGGCTTGCTTCTACTGACTCCGGGCTGCAAATAAAACCATGAATCTAATCATAAATTAGTGTCCTAAAAGCTTTAAGGCTGAATATTACAGGAAATTAAAAACGATGCAAATGCCACTCATTTTTATTTGAGGCTGTTTGCAATCCTGATGCATTAGTTCAAACTACTGTATTGCATAACATGTAGCACTAAAATATTCCACTAGATGGCAAAAATGGTCAATCTGAAAAGTTGATCAGTAATATATCTTTGAACCCTCCAATTTGTAGCATAAGAAGACCATTAAAAAATGAGTTGCAATTAATTACTTTAATGTTAAATTTGATGAGGTCTGTAGACAACCTAATTAAATGCTATAAGCTGCCAAGTATATGTACAATCCTAAGACAATTAAAATTTATTGAAATCAGTACCATTACATTTTCAAAATAAAAATATTTGATTTTTAAGAAACACACATTAAGAGTAAAAAACAAACTTTTTAAAAACTTGCAATGAGTACATTAAATATGACTAAAGTATACAACACTAAATTTTATTTAGAAACAAGTCACATTCCCCACCTCCAGGCGATCTTATCCACCCAGAAAGCAAATAGCAGACTTAATTTGAATCACTGGAGTGAGAGAGGGAAAAAAAACAGGTGTCCAAAAGGGATGAAAAGGTTCAACACTGAAAGTTATTGAGGACAACACTAGTAAATACTGCTCAGATTCTAATGAAAGTTTGTACTATTGTGCAAAGTGAATTCAATTTTTTCTAATTTAAAATAAAATGTCCTTTCCCACATTGTGCAACAACAAGTGAGTCAGGATACTCCCAAACGAGTAAGGTAAAAAAACAGCAAAGTAAATTATCGCAGTAAACTGTTCATTAAGTAATAATGTCCCATTTGGTAATTCCCAAACTGTGCTATAAAAAGCAGGAATTATTCTATCACGGACATCATCTCATAAATAAGGAAAGATTTTATTTTAATAAGGCCTCAGCAGGACACATTCCCAAAGCTTGACTAAGTAATGGCTTTTTTTTTTTTTTTAGCAATGAGATCTGGACCTAGGTACAGTTAAGTCTATAAGTATTTGGATATTGATGCAATTTTTGTAATTTTCTTTCTTTATACCACTAAAATGGATTTGAAATTAAGCAATCAAGGTGTAATGTAAGCACAGACCTTCAGCTTTACTTTATGGTGTTTAACAAAGTATTGTATCAAGCTTTCAGAAATTATAGCAATTTTTCACAGAGTCCCTCCATTTTCAGATGCTCAAAAGTAATTGGCCATATGACTGAAAAACATTTTCATGGCCAGGTGTAGCCTGTTGCCCTTGTTATTCCATGACAAATTGAGTGCATAAAAGGTCTGGAGTTGATTCAAAGCACTGAATTTCTATTTGGTAGTTTTTCACTGGAACTCAATATGAGCTCCAAAGAGGTGTTGATGCAAGTGAGGCCATCATTATGCTAACAAAAACAAAATAAATCGGAGAGACAGCTAAAACTTTAGGAGTGCCCAAGTCAACAATTTGGTACATTCTTAAAAAGAGCACTGTTAAGCTCAGCAACCAACTAAAGTGGATGTTCTCAGAATTCTTTCTATGGTGAAGAAAACCCCCTTCACAGCATCTAGCCAGTTCAGGAGCACTCTTGAGGAGGTATGCATAGCACGGTCTAGGTCTACAATCAAGAAATACCTTCTTGAATCTAAATACAAAGGGTTTACTTCTATATGCAAACCACTGGTAACACTGAAGAACAGGAAGGCCAGATTAGACTTGGCCAGAAAACATTAAAAGCCTGCATAGTTCTGGAATAAGGTTTTCTGGACAGATGAAACCAAGATCTCCTTCTACCAGAATGATGTAAAGAGAAAAGTATGGAGAAAGAAAGGGACAGCTCATGATCCAAAGCAAAAATGCTGGAAGCAGTGTTATGGCATAGGCATCTGGCTGCCAATGAAACTAAAGTCACTGGTGTTTATCGATAATGTGACTACTGACAGAAGTAGCAGGATGAATAATGAAGTGTACACGGTCTGCTCAGATTCAGCCAAATGCTGCAAAACTGATTGGAAGGTGCTTTATATTGCAAATGGATAATGACCCAAAACATAGTGTTAAAGCAACCAAAGACTTTCTCAAGGTAAATAAATAATGGCCAAGTCAGTTACCTGATCTCAACCCAACAGAACATGCTTTTCAATTACTGAAGACAAAACTGAAGGCAGAAAGACCAACAAACAAGCAACAAATAAAGGCGGCGGCAGCAAAGACCTGGCAAAGCATCTCAAGGAAGTAAACTCGGCATAAGGTGATGTCCATGGTTTCCAGACTTCAGGCAGTTATTGACTGCAAAGGATTTTCATACAAATATTAGAACAATACATACTGATTTCCTTACCAGATCAGTGGAAACCTGGCCTATCAATGGCCACCACCTGTACTGTTAGCCAACAGGGTGCTGGAGGAAATTGGGCTACTGTTGGCTGAAGCAAAAGAAGAGGGAGATGAGGAAGGTTAGGGGAGTGGAAGTGAGGGTAGGAACTTTGAATGTTGGCAGTATGACTGGTAAAGGGACAGAGTTAGTTGATATGATGGAGTACAAGATGATGCGTGTACAACAGACCACATGGAAGTGGAGTAAGGCCAGGTGTATTGGAGGCGGGTTCAAATTGTTCTACCATGGTGTGGATAAGAGGAGAAATGGGGCAGGGGTTATCCTAAAACAACAGTATGTAAAGATTGATTTGGAGGTGAAAAGAGGGTCAGACAGAGTATTGATTATGAAGCTGGAAATTGAAAATATGATGATGCATGTTATTAGTGCATATGCCCCGCAAGCTGGGTGTGCGAATGATGAGAATTAATATTTCTGAATTGAATTGGATGAAGTGGTGGAGAGTGTACCCAAGAGAGAAAGAGTGGTGATTGGAATGGATTTCAATGGACATGTTGAGGAAGGGAACAGAGGAGATGAGGAGGTGATGGGTAGATATGGTGTCAAGGAGAGAAATGCAGAAGGTCAGATAGTCGTGGATTTTGCAAAAAAAGATGGACATGGCTGTGGTGAATACATATTTTAAGAAGAGGGAGGAACACAGGGTGGCATACAAGAGTGGAGAAAGATGTACATAGGCGGATTATATCCTATGCAGGAGGGTTAGTCTGAAGGAGATTGGAAACTGCAAAATGGTGGCAGAGGAAAGTGTAGTTAGGCAGCATAGGATGGTGGTCTGTAGGATGACACTGGAGACCAAGAAGAGGAGAAGAGTGAGGGCAAAACAAAGGATCAAATGGTGGAAGTTGAAAAAGAAGACTGTAAGGTGGAGAACAGAGAGGAGGTAAGACAGGCACTATGTGGCAATGAAGAGTTAAGTTACCAGATTGCTG
Source organism: Erpetoichthys calabaricus (assembly GCF_900747795.2). Taxonomy (NCBI): domain Eukaryota; kingdom Metazoa; phylum Chordata; class Cladistia; order Polypteriformes; family Polypteridae; genus Erpetoichthys; species Erpetoichthys calabaricus. The sequence continues at coordinate 64,172,444 of NC_041411.2, read as the reverse complement.
GGCAACTACAGCAGAAGTGGTAAGAAAGACAGCCAAAAGGGTGCTTGGTGGGACATCTGGACAGAGGAAGGAGGATAAATTAACCAGGTGGATTGGGGAAGTACAGGAAAATATACATATAAAGTTGGCAAAGAAGAAGTGGGATAGTCAGAAAGATGAAGAAAGCAGACAGGAATACAAAGATCAGGCATAAGGTGAAGAGAGATGTGGCAAAGGCTAAAGATAAGGTGTATGATGAGTTGTATGAGAGGCTGGACACTAAGGAGAGAGAAAAGGACCTGTATCAATTGGCTAGATAGAGGGACCGAGCTGGGAAAGATGGGCAGCAGGCTTGGGTGATAAAGAATAATAATGGAAACATACTCAGAAGTGAGGAGAGCGTGTTGAACAGATGGAAAGAGTACTTTGAACAGATGGAAAGAGTACTTTGATAGGCTGATCAATGAAGAGAGAGAGAGAGAGAGAGAGAAAAGACTGGATGATGTGGCGATAGTGGACCAGGAAGTGCAACGGATTAGCAAAGAGGAAGTAAGAATAGCTATGAAGAGGATATAGAATGAGAAGGCTGTTGGTCCAGATGACACAGATGTGGAAGCATGGAGGTGTTTAGGAGAGATGGCAGCAGAGTTTTTAACAAGATTGTTTAATGCAATCTTTGAAAGTGAGAAGATTCCTGAGGAGTGGAGAAGAAGTGTACTGGTACAGATTTTTTAAGAATAAGGGTGGTGTACAGAATTGTTGCAACTACAGAGGGATAAAATTGATCAGCCTGTGTGAAGTTATGGAAAATAGTAATGGAAGCTAAGTCAGGAGTGGCAGAGAAGTATGCAAGAGTGGTACATGATATGTGCATAGGAAGTGTGACAGTGGTGAGGTCTGTAATAGGATTGACAGATGCATTTAAGGTTGAGGTGGGACTACATCAGGGATTGGCTCTGAGCCCTTTCTTAGTTGCAATGGTGATGGACAGGCTGACAGAGGAGATTAGATAGGAGTGCCTGTGGAATATGATGTTTTGATGACAGTGTGATCTGTAGCAAGAGCAGGGAGAAGGTTGAGAATACCCTGGAGACGTTGAGATATACTTTAGAGGAGAGGAATGAGGGCCAGTAGGACCAAGACAGAATACATGTGTGTGAAAGAGGGAGATTATAAGATGAATGGTGAGAATGCAGGAAGTAGAGCTGGCAAAGGTGAATGAGTTTACATACTTGGGATAAACAGTACAGAGTAATGAGGATTGTGGAAGAGAGCTGAAGAAGTGAGTGCAAGCAGGGTGGAATGGGTGGAGAAGAGTGTCAGGAGTGATTTGTGACAGACAGGTATCAGCAAGAGTGAAAGGGAAGGTCTAAAAGGTGGCAGTGAGACCAGCTAAGTTATATGTGTTGGAGATGGTGGCACTGAAAACAAGTCAGAAGACAGAGTTACAGATGTTAAGACTTGGGTATGACAAGTATGGACATGATTAGGAACAAGTACATCAGAGGGTCACTCAGGTTGTACGGTTTAGAGACAAAGCTAGAGAGGCGAGATTGTTTGTTTGGACATGTGCAGAGAAGAGATGCTGTGTATATTGGGCAAAGATGCTAGGTATAGAGCTGACAGGCAAGAGGAAAAGAGTGAAAGGCCTAAGAGGAGCATTATGGATGTGATGAGAGAGGATATGAAGGTGGTGGGAATGACTGAGCAAGAGGCAGAGGACAGGGAGATGAGGAAAAAGATGATCAGCTGTAGTGACCCTTAACAGAAGCAGCCGAAAGAAGATTAACAAAACATATACTATATATTTACTTTGTCCAATTACTTTTTAGCCTCTGAAAATGGAGGGACTCTGTGAAAAATGGCTGTAATTTCTGAAAGCTTAATGCAATACCTTTGTTAAACCCCATAAATTAAAGCTAAACTTCCATCATATCTTGATTGCTTATTTTCAAATTTATTGGGGTAGTATACAGAGAGAAAGTTACAAAAATTGCATCAATGTCCAAATATTTATGGACCCAACTGTAAAATTTGGAAAACTGGGAGTCCATAAATGTGTACAATGTATATTTGCGTTTCATAATCTCATTATTAATATATCTGAAGCCCAAATATAAGTTAAATGCCATACCAGTTCTATGCTAGTTCCATGAAGAATGAATTCTTTATTTATGGCCTATTTGTATTTCAAATGAATTAAGTTAAAATTGCAACCAGAATTAAACAGTATTTGTTAATGAATATACTTGAATACACCAGAAAGATAAGTTTTGCGAGGATGTTCATTGTAGCAATGTTGATATAAGATAATCATGACCATCAATTCCAGTTTTACAACTAAGATCAAGCTACAAAAAATAAATTTGGATATGACTGTGGATGGTTCTTATGTAAATATGTGGACTATTGTGAGATAGTTAAAGTAAGTGGAAATGCAAGTCTACTCTTAGGAAATATTATACTCTTATTAAAATTAATCTTGAGACATGAGATTTTTTAAGTATCCTTAATTACATTTAGTACAAAAGAAAGTCATGAGGAAAGGTCAGTAATATTAAGCAGTATGTCATCTCAACAGAGAAGAGTTTCTTAAAACTTTTTTTTTGTCATGACTCAATGTTGCCCCTTTTTTACCATCTTCGAGATGCTCGAAGCAAAATTCTTTAACAATCGCCATAGCATTCTTTGGAGAATTGCAGCTAATCATCAAAGTGGGTTGGAGCAATTCACCCTGGTAGAATCAAAGTGGGGGATTGGCTCAAGGAAGATCAAAAGAGCAATGTTGTTTGATTAATTAAACCAGGGGTCCCCAACCCCTGGTCCGCGGCCCACTACCGGTCCGCAGCCGTCTGACAGCCGGGCCGCGAGAGAACTGCCAGCAACGGCGACTCACTCAGACTTTTCAGAACGCTTGGCGGGCGCGGCTTTGCAGCGGTGCAGAGAGAGACCGAGCTGAGAGACTATTACAACAAAGTATTTTTATGGTCCCGACAGTTTCCCCATATGACATGAGTCTATAGAAATCACGTTACTACGAAGTACATTCAACAGATGCTTTCATTACAACGAAGTGACCTTGAAATGCTTGAACGAATCATCCACAGAGCAGTTAGATCTGTAGTTGCTTCTCAGTTGTACACGTTTGCACAACGATCCCCAAACAGAAACACTGTAAAAAAATCTTTCTTCAAACTTTCCTCGTACTGTTTTTTTTTTTTTGCTGTTTTTGTTGTCTGTGGTTTTCATTGATTCCTTTTGCTTATTGCTTGTCAACATTTGAAAAACATCCATTGGAATTTAACTCATTGTCACCCTCCTATAGAAACGGCAGACACGAAAAAAAGATTGCAGTGTTAATGTTTGTGATGTGCAATTTGTTGGATTGGCAAATGTAAAGCATATGTCTTTGTTATATGCAAAAAAAGAAGGAAAATCTCAGATTGCAAACGTATGCGAACTGCTTAATAACTTTAATAATAATAGAAATGTTATGTAAATTATGTATAAAACTGCCCCCCCCCCCCCCCCCCCCAACCACTGCCGCTGCCATTCTCACCAGGCCAAGCTGATAAAAAATGATATTATATGCATTGGCACTGGCATCTCACTCCCTCTCTCTCTCTCTATATATATATATATATATATATATATATATAGTTATAGTGATAAAAGGCGCTATATATGCGCCTGACCCGGCACAGACTGACAACGGAGGCACGCTAAATTCAACAAAATGCTTTTTATTTTCTCCAGCTGAGGTCCACATCTTCTCCATATCCCTCAGCCCTAACACAGTCCCAAAACTAAAGTAAAGCACCACACAAAGTAAAGCACACTCTTCTTCTTCCACCACTCCACCTAGGCAACCTCGTTGTCCTCCTCCTCCCAACTCTGGCTTCAAGTGGTGGCTGCTGGCTCCTTTTATTAGGCACCCAGAAGTGCTCCAGGTGCTTGATTGCCAAATCCCGGCTGCACTTACGGGTGTGGCAAAAATACTGCCTGTGTTTACAAGGTATACACATATACAACACATACATAATTATATATATATATATATATATATATATATATATATATATATATAATATATATATAAATATATATATATATCTATTACACACACTTCTTTGAAAATGCATACCAAATTAGCTTTTAAAGTCACTAAATAACAATGACAATCTTATAAATGCATGATTAAACATGACCTTGGCACCAGAAATTGCTTTGATAGGATTAAAGACTCACAAAAACAAAAAAAAAAAGTCAGCTAAAATTACAGCTTAATTCTTAAATCTGTACTCTGTGACTTGAAAAGATTCAACATACACAAAAAATGAACAACCAACTTCTTTACAGGTACATGTAGGAGAGAATACTTCATATCTAATGAAAAATGTGGGAGACTTGACCTTTTGTAGTTTGTACAGACAACTGACTCAAGTACATAAGTACATTCCTCTTTCTAAATAAAAATGTGTAAGTCGCTTTCAAATAATGCAAAGGGACAGGGTGGAACATGTTTTCACTCAATGTTAACAAAAATTCTTACACACACAATAGTTAACAAGCTTTCCAGAGTACTGATTAGCAGTTATTAGCTGATCAGACTGGGATAAATATTGTTTAGGTAATGAGATCAAAACTGTATCACCAGTTCAAAAGAGGGACAACAAGAGACTGCAGCACATCTAAAGTCATAGAAAGGCCTTGTTGTAAAACATAATAAATACAGACTAACATATCTATTAATTATGTAAAACAAAAAATGTGTTGGCTTAATATAAGCTTCTGGTACCTAAATAGCTTGAACTTTTGTTTGCTTAAGTAAATATTCATGTAATAGCAAGATTTTCATATTTCTAATAACATGAACTAGATTGTTTTCCCAATGCTTTTTGGCAAAAAATAAAAAAATGCAACCTGAAATAAGGCAATGGATAAAGACTTTATGAAAATAATTGAAAAAAACAAATAAGTGCAAGATTAGGGACTGTGCAAACTGCACAAAATTGTGCACTTAACCATTTAAAGAAAGGTGAAAGCATAACATACAGTACAAAAACATTGATAGTAGTATATTTAAATAATAAACAAAGTAGATGCAGCTTTCCATTCACAGGTGGTAGAACAATTATACTGTACTGCAACAATCAAAACTAAAAATAATCCAAGCAACAGTCAAAATGAACAGTATAAATTTACTAATCAAAAGGCTGAAAAACTAGAATGAAAATATCATACTTACTCTGATCCTGCAGCCATGTCTGAGTATGACGTATCTGGTGTAGTGACTCCCAGAGGGATTACTATACTCATGACTTCCAGCACCACAGGAAAGGGGGAAGGGGGGGGGGGGGAGGGGGGAGGGGGAAGGGATCAAGGGGTCCAAATCGCAGCAACTGTCCACTCCAGGGGTGGAGAGCCGCAGTGCTGCGACCAACACCTTATGGACATGAGGAAACCTGCCAAGAAAATACAATTAATACCAATCAAAATACTTCAGATATAACAGATAATTCAAATCAAATGTTGCACATTGTTTATCATACATATACACTTGCCATGTCTAGTCAATCATCTTATGATAAAAATGTGTGTACAGTAATCCCTCCTCCATCGCGGGGGTTGCGTTCCAGAGCCACCCGCGAAATAAGAAAATCCGCGAAGTAGAAACCATATGTTTATATGGTTATTTTTATATTGTCATGCTTGGGTCACAGATTTGCGTAGAAACACAGGAGGTTGTAGAGAGACAGGAACGTTATTCAAACACTGCAAACAAGCATTTGTCTCTTTTTCAAAAGTTTAAACTGTGCTCCATGACAAGACAGAGATGACAGTTCAGTCTCACAATTAAAAGAATGCAAACATATCTTCCTCTTCAAAGGAGCAAATAAATCAATAGGGCTGTTTGCTTTTAAGTATGCGAAGCACCGCGGCACAAAGCTGTTGAAGGCGGCAGCTCACACCCCCCTCCGTCAGGAGCAGAGAGAGAGAGAGACAGATAAAAAAATCAATACGTGCCCTTTGAGCTTTTAAGTATGCGAAGCACCGTGCAGCATACTTAAAAGCTGCACACAGAAGGTAGCAAAGTGAAGATAATCTTTCAGCATTTTTAGACGAGCGTCCCTATCGTCTAGGTGTGTGAACAGCACCCCTGCTTACATCCCCTACGTCAGGATCACAGATAGTCAGCGCAAGAGAGAGAGAAAGAAAAGTTGGGTAGCTTCTCAGCCATCTGCCAATAGCGTCCCTTGTATGAAATCAACTGGGCAAACCAACTGAGGAAGCATGTACCAGAAATTAAAAGACCCATTGTCCTCAAAAACCCGCGAAGCAGCGAAAAATCCGCGATATATATTTAAATATGCTTACATATAAAATCCGCGATGGAGTGAAGCCGCGAAGGGCGAAGCGCGATATAGCGAGGGATTACTGTATATCTTTCATTTACTTAACTTATAGACTTGGCTGACCTTTTTACCAAGATAATCAGAGAAGCTACTAACTGCCCTTAAGCTGCAACACTGAAAAGTATCAAGATGGCTTGGAATAAGAAAATCATTGAAACAGCAAACTACAATCAACATATGACTGCATTAGCTGGATATCTCTAATACCAAAGACACTTTTTTTTAAATAGATAGCATGAAAAGATGACTATTACTGTCTTTCACTAGTATGATTGAAGAAGTGATGCAGATGCAATCATTTTCAAGACAGGTGTAACTGGTTTATTATATCTCAGTACCTATAACTGGAAGTAGTAAATGACATGACACTACACTTTTTAAATTTCACTTTCAACGTTATAAGCTTTATGTCTTTTTAAAATCATGTTTGCTTACTTCAACCCCAAATCAGAAAAAGTTGGGATGGTATGGAAAATGTGAAAAAAACATATGCAGTGATTCTTAAATTTACTTTGGCTTATATTTCATTGCAGACAGTATGAACCTAAAATATTTCACGTTTTGTCGGGTAAGCTTCGTTTAATTTGTTAATATCATCCATTCCTGCTTTTCAGGCCTGCAAAACATTCCAAAAAAGCTGGGATGAGGACAATTAGGGTCAGCAATTCAAGGAATTTCTGTGTATAAAGGGCAAGGGTGCCTGCCTAAGCTGAATATCCATGATCTCTGATCCCTCAGCTGGCATTAGAGCATTAAGTCCATTCTTCCCCCCCTCCCATGACCCGTTTCAGTTTGCATACAGGTCATACAGGTCCATAGAGGATGCCATTTCTGCTGCTCTCCATCCAGCCCTCACCCACCTGGACTCAAAGAATTTCAATGTGCGAATGTTGCTCTTAGATTTTAGTTCAGCATTCAACACAATCATTCCACAGCATCTAATACAAAAACTCAGCCATTTGGGACTCGAGACCTCTCTCTGCAACTGGGTGTTGGACTTTCTTACAGGGAGGTTACAAAATGTGCGGGTCGGCAATAACACCTCTAAGACCAACATGTTGAGCACAGGGGCCCCACAAGGGTGTGTTCTCAGCCCATTGCTCTTTACCCTGCTGACCCACGACTGTGTACCAATCTACAGATCCAATCACAATGTCAAGTTTGCGGACGATACAACCGTGGTCGGCCTCATCACCAACAATGACGAAGCCAACTACAGGAACGAGATGAGCCAACTGGTCCAGTGGTGTAAAGACAACAATCTCTTCCTGAATGTGGGAAAGACCAGATTGTGGTCGATTTCAGGAGAAGTCATTCACATCACCCTCCACTGACCATCGACTGTGCAGCTGTGGAAAGGGTGAGTAGCACCAAGTTCCTGGGGACATCCATCTCCGAGGACCTCTCCTGGTTAGATAACACATCACTGGCCAAGAAAGCTCATTCTCGCCTCTACTTTCTACGCAAACTGAGGAGAGCACAAGTTCCACCACACCATCATGAGCTCTTTCTACCGGGGCACAATCGAGAGCATCCTCACCAGCTGCATCTCTGTGTGGTATGGAAGCTGCACTGCCTCCTGTAAGAAGTCCCTGCAACGCATAGTGGATGTGGCCAGTGAGATCACTGGTGCCCCACTGCCCTCCCTCAAGGACATTTTCCACACCCGTCTCAACCGTAGAGCCATCAGCATTGCTGGTGACTCCTCCCACCCCTTTCACTCCCTTTTTAGCCTTCTCCCCTCAGGAAAAAGGTACCAGAGCCTCCGGGCCTGCTCCACAAGACTGACTAACAACTTCATCCACCAAGCTGTCAGGATACTGAACTCTATCCACTACCTTCCCTCCCTACCTCTGGACTGTAACAAGAGTCACTATCTACCAAGTACCCTGCATCAGATGGTATTATGTAAAGACTCAATATTACATCTGCTGCTGTTTGTCTTTTTGTACATCTCATAAGCTACTCCATAATGCACCTTCTCATTTTTTACTGTAATTGGCTTTTGAACTAATGACTATTACACATTGTACACAGGTCTACTTACAAGTTCTAATGTTATGTTATATGTTATACTTTTATGCTTTTTTATATTTTATTGTACTACGAAGATGAGAGAGAAACAGTATTTCGATTCTCCTGTATGTTCTGCACATATAGTGAATTGACAATAAAAGGCTATTTGATTAATTGATTGATTAGCACTGCATCAAGAACCGTCACTCATCAATAGCTGATAAATCCACATGGGCAAGGGATTACTTTAGCAAACCTTTGTCAAGCACTACAATACGGAGTTACATTCACAAATGCCACTTAAAACCATGCCTTACATTAACCATGCTGTGGAAGAAGAAGGCATGGGTAATGGACTGGCCTGCCTGCAGTCATGACCTGTCCCCAGTAGAGAATGAGTAGAGAATTTTAAAACAAAAAATGTGTCAACCATGACCAGGTACTGTTGGGCACCTTAACGTGTTTTAAGGAAGACTGGGACAAAAATAAAACCTGAAACACTTCATCACTTGGTATCCTCAGGGCCAAAACGTCTTTTAAGTGTTGTGTGAGGAGGAATGGTGACATTACAAAGTGGTAAATGCTTCACAGTCCCAATTTTTTTTGGAATGTGTTGCAGGAATGAAAAGCAGGAATGGATGTATATTAGAAAATGAAATGAAGTTGACCAAACAAAATGTAAAATACCTTAGATTCATACTGCCTGCAAAGAAATTAAAGTCAAAATAAATTTAAGAATCACTGCTTTTTCTTTTTTTATTTGCATTTTCCATACCACCCCAACTTTTTCTGATTTTGGGTTATATCTGTCAGATAATTTTGTGGTTTTGCAATCAGAACACTACTCCAGTTCCAGTGATTATGCTCATTTTTCTTTAAATACCTAAATCAATAAATAAATAGATTAAAAGTATCACTGTCAGGATGGACCATTGGTAGCTTAGCTAATGCATTCCACAAGCGGCTACAGTTCATCACATGATAGATTTAAAATAAATAAATAAATACAAGAACCAGGCAAGGGAAGTGTGCCAAACATGGTGATTAAAGTTGTACTGTCTAAAATCAAAAGCAAACGGACATATTACAACAGCTCTGTTAAGTTAAGTAAAAACAACTTAATCACACCTAAAAATGACAACTAAAAGTATAGCAGTACAAACCATGTAACTGGAAATCATTTACTAAAATGATGTTAAAATCTGCAAAAAACTATATATGATCTTTCAAGCAAGCAGAGAGAATCAATTTGCCACAATAAAAACTTTTTTGTAAGATAGTAGCTGTTGATTTCTCCTTGACTACAAGAAACATTGAAGAATTCAGAAGGCATCTTTCAAATATTAACATATACAATACAATCTGAAATAGAAATGATTAAATAAGATTAAATAAGAACAAGCACACTAATCAAAATGTAATCTAAGCTAGTGTCTGAAATAATCACTTCTAATTTTATGAAAAACAGTACAGATTCACACAAAAAAAATTACAAAATTGAATGCATACTTATGCCTTGCATTATTCCATTTATATAGTATATGTATACACAACATACACAAAGTGTGTATACACATTGATAAATTATTCTGTTATACGTGGCAATACTTTTAATTCTAACTAAAAATTTATAAAATTCAACACTTGAAGGATTAGGACTGTAAATGCTTTATAGCGATATAATTTTGGTTCTTCCATGTCTCAGAAACAAAAAACAACTTAAGAGTGAAGCTTTTATTTTCATCTTCTATGTAACAGTATGTTAAAATTCTACACTTGCAACTAACAAAGGCATTCTGTAAAGCATTAGGTGCAATTTCATTGAATATTTTTTACCCCACAATCTGAACCCATAACACAGAAAGGGAGGAATGGGAGACAAGGCAGGCCACCGTTTACTGATGCACTTTATTTTTCTATTCACAGAACTGATAGAGCATCCTCCTCCCACAACAAATAAGTACAAATTTGCTGAGTTCTCTAAAAAGGGTGGAGTGGTGGCTCTGAGGCCAGGGGTCTGCGCTGGTAATCGGAAGATTGCCAGATCAAATCCCACAAATGCCAGAAATGACTCTACTCCATTGGGCCCTTGAAGCAAGGCCCTTAATCTGCCCATGCTCCCAACTTCTAACAAGAAGAATAAAAAGCAACAGCTCTAGCATAAAATGTTACTGTGAGCTGGGGAAGAATATACTCGATCTACAACCTAAAACACTGTGCTCTTTAGAATTTCTACACTACAGATTTACAGTTTACATAAGAAGAGACTGAATTTCATTCACGTGTGACTACAAAGCTCACTTACTGCTTTTCCTTGTATGAGACTGTGAAACAAATATGCTGCTCATGTATGACTGCTGTCAATCTTTTTTCCCAATCAACAAAATATTCATGGTCATGACGTCCTTATTCCCCAATCGTTGTTTTCGATCTGGTTCAATTTTTGAACCCTGAGTCGACTGTGTTATATCGATGCCTTTTGAATGAATGGATTGACCCACATCAATGGACTGTTACAGCCCCATAAACGGCCAAAGAAGTAATGTATTTCATTATGTGTTACAAATTATGAATCATACAAACTTACTCCATAGCCAAAGAATGTAGAGCAAGAGAACTGGATATTATATAGATTTTACATCTGCATGAAATAGATCAGAAAATGCAATTTCTAACTGTCTTCTCGTAAGTGTAAGCACTACAAATAAAAATAATCATACAAAGAAGACATTAATAAATCTTTCCTTCTTTTTTAATTTCTTGGTGTCCATGGTGGCACTTGATCGACCTTGGAATGGATAAATTGTCATATTTCTTTACTTGACCGGTTTTCAGATGCCTTCTTTACAAAATTATATTCTCCCCATTTGCTTAAGGAAAAATCATTTTCAAAACACAGCCAACATAGAACACTTGGAATTTTGATGTAATTTCATACTGTACAAATATATATTTTTCATATACTGAATAAAGTTTCCTTGCTCTTTCAACATTGTTTATGATGGTATTTATGTCATTATTTTATTTCTAGATTTTATATAGTGCAATGATCCATTTATATTGTAAGTGGATAAGCTGTTAATAAAAATAAAACAAGTTCTGACAGAAAATAAATGCAGTGTCATAAATCTTTCTCAAATTCAAAAAAGCAACAAAGTACATTTTTACATTTGCAAAGCAATTACTGCAATTAAAATTGGACTTCGGAATATTACAAAAAACAAAACTTCTGCAATAACTTGCTATTAAATTTACAAAAACAATGATACCAGCTTTTTAAATTTTTTTTACAGTATTGGTAATACTGAGAAATGTCGGTACTCAATTAACGTGTGACTGCAAGTAGACAAATGTCTCTGGAAGGCACAATAATACATGCAAAAACCCATAAACCGGTCAAGTTATTGGCACTTTTATCCCATTACAGAATTAATTCAGAAGCAGATTTGTGCCTGCATTGTGAAGGAAATGACACCGGTGTTCAAATGATATGCAATTGTTTAAATTGTATTATCATGCATAAGAGGAGATAAACTATAACAAGATTAATCACTTTTAATAGTGTCCTACACTGCCCCAATAAATGAATGGAGGCTTTGCATTCATTCCCTGATCGTAACAAGCACTTCTAAAGATGTCCGTCAGTCCAAGCATTTATTCATTTTCTAAACAGTGCACACAGTTGAGTCATACTGGGGCGCAACTTATACGCATCCACAGTTAAACATATAGGACTGTTGGATGTCAGGGGGCCGCCAGTGAAAATCTTAGTTCAAGTGTAGCAGGTAAATATCAACACAGGATACAAATGAAATGAATATTGGCTTGCCTACAGCGACGCTAACATGAATTGCACTATTTGTTAATACCAAAATAAAACTTATTTAGTGCTTCGAAGGACAAGCATATCTCCCTAATAATGACACATACTGTGTTAACTGAGATGCAGAACACACCACACACTTCGTTGCTAAACACAAATCAACCTCATGACAAGGTTTTGGCTCCAATACCTATTTGTCAGCTGTGGACTGTCTAAACACAGGAGTATGCCTTTTCTATTCATGTCCAATCAATTGAACACAGTTTGGAAGTGATCAACAGAATTGATATTTGACTCTGGCACACCCAAATGTCATAGCAAAGTCTTTGAATACTTGCATCAATTATGATAATTCAGTTTTTGTTTTTAATAAATACGCAAAAACTACTACAATCCTGTTTTCACTTTGTCATCCTGGGGGGCAATGAGTGTTGTTTGATGAGGGAAAATTTTTTTTTTTTTAAACAATTTAAGCATAAGACTGCAACATAACTAAATGTGAAAATAACTGAAGTGGCCTGAATACTTTCTGAAGGCAGTGTATTTTACACGTATTCTTTTATATTCTCTACTTGGACAAAAAGCCCTCTATTGCAACACTAAAAATTGTTATACTTTTATTTGTATGTTAAAAAATATTCTCATTTTAAACTTACTGCCATACTGATACAATAGATGACTAAAAAAATAAGTCAAATGTCAAGGTCAGTAACAAAATAGAAATAATATAAGAAACTAACCTTAAAATACAATTACTTTGGTTAAAACTCATTTCTACCAGCACAAAGGTAAAACGTGTATTTTGAATAAACAAATTATATATACAGGGCTATTCAAAATGAAATAGATTTCAAAAATGTTTTTCAAACCAACTGTGTAAGACAGAAACACATTTCGCACATCACTGGATAGAGCAGTCTCTCTCAAAGTGGGCGATAACGCCCCCTTGTGGGCGCTGGAGGCATCCAGGGGGGCGTTAAAGGGCCCAGAGAAAATTGGGGGGTGTTGAAGCGGTTTAGGGGGGCGATGGCTGATTTGTGTTTTTTTTCAAATATTTTAAAATTTAAACTAAAATCAAAACCTACCTACTATACTACATCGATTATTTCGTTCTTATTCCTGTCCTGTTTGATTGTATAAATAATTTATCATGGCTTTCGTAGGTAGCCCATGAGCAATCAAGTTTTAACAAGTTTTTATTAAACAACGCGATTTATGCAATCCTGTATCAAGCGGCCGGATCATCGATACTTGTTTTAACTGATTCCGGTCGTTTTTATCGAAAATAAAAAATATCGAATTAAAAAATGTTGAAATTTTCGTATAAATAAAAAATTAATCTTAGCCCTAGCCTTAACCCCAAAACCAATTTTTTATTTATACTAAAATTTCGACATTTTTTAATTCGATATTTGTTATTTTCGATAAAAATGACGGCTACCGTTCTAACTTGCTCAGTACGAATTCCGTCGAATGAGGTAAACGAGTTTGTGCATGTTTGTCTTATTCCTGTCGGTGCGTGCTGTATTTTAATCCTATATAAGAGCGTGTAATACTTTTTATTTTCATTAGCGTTTTCGCGCGCAATCGTTACAAAGTTTTTTAAGCTCAATACTTTACTCACGTATTTGTAAAGACAAAACCATGTAGGAAGCAAAAAAAAAAGAGATGGCAATACAGTGTGGAATACATTAAATACGGATTTCTTGAAAATCCCACAAATCCATCTTCGCCTATGTGCCTTCTTTGTCAAAAAACCTTTTCGAATGAAGCGATGAAGCCTTCTAGGCTACAAGATCATTTGAATAAAATGCATCCATATAAGAGAGAAAAAAATGTGGCCTATTTTCAAGACCTGGAAAAGAAGTACATAGCTCAGCCAACTGTATCAAAACTTTTTTCACCGGCTTCTAAGCAAGACGATGACGGACTTCGAGCCTCGTACAGTATCTCTTTGTTAATTGCTCAAACAGGCAAAAGAGTTAATTTTACCGGCAATAAAAGATGTAATAACTACTGTGCTCCATAAACCAGCGGCAGATATTATTCAAAAAATTCCTTTGAGCAATAGTTCTGTGCAAAGACGAATTGATGAAATGGCTGAAAATATTGAGGACTCATTGTGCAATCATCTGAAGACTAGTCAATTCTCAATTCAGATGGATGAGTCCACTTTACCAACTAATGAAGCACTATTTTTGTCATACGTGAGGTTTATTAAAGATGAGAAATTTTTGTGATTTTTAAGATGTGGTAAAGTTAAAAATTTTGGGGGGCACTAGAAAATAATTGATTCTCAAAGTGGGCGGTAGACAAAATAAGTTTGAGAACCTCTGGGATAGAGGAAAGTTCAAATTAAGGATGCATGCACTCAACATGAACACCATGTGTTGTGCGACAAACATCAAAACGGTAGACTATTTCTTGCCACACACGAGTCAACTGGTCCTTAGTTACTGAATTCACAACTTCCACAATTCAATGTCACAAACCTTGAAGATTAGCGGGCATAGGTGGAACACTCTTTTTTTAATGTGCCCCCAAGTTTGCCGACTATGCAAGGATTTTCATACCCCCAAATTCTAACATTGTGGCGATTAACCTTACCAGAGAGATTGAAAGTTGATTCATTCGAAAAAATTAGTTGTTCGGGAAAATTGTTCTCTTCCATATCCTTCATAATTGCAATGCAAAATTCAAACCTTTTTTCGTGGTTGTCAGGATGCAATGCCTGCACTAATTGCAACTTATAAGGATTCACATGCAGATGCTGTCTAAGAACACGCCATACCGTTGTTTGAGGAATTCCAAGCTTGACCATGATGTGGATTTCCTAGGGCTCTGTTCGAACACACCTCGCATATGCTCGACATTTTCATCTCATGTGAGTGAATGACCAGTGCTTTTACGTTTGCAAATGCAACCTTCTTCTTCGAATTTTTTATGCCACTCGTAAATTTGCTTATGACAAGCGGATGTTTGTTGAACTGTTGGCGGAATTCACATTGCAGTTGAACAATGGACTCACACTTTGCAAATTGCAGCACGCAAAATGATTTCTCTTGTCGTGTTGCTGCAATTTTACTATAAATGAGAAACCGTGCTTGGTGGCATTCACTGGTAGTTTTAGGCATGCTTTTAAAGTTTGAACTTTCCTCTATCCAGTGATGTGCGGAATGTGTTTCCATCTTATACAGTTTGTTTGAAATACACTTTTGAAATCTGCTCTTTCATTTTGAATAGCACGGTATATATTTTGCAGTCTTTCATTGTTCAGTGTTGTTTGTCCGGGTGTCTGTTCTGCTTATTTTTAATTGACATTATTAAGATACAATGAAGGGAGCAAACTGCACAGGAAAAAGGGTACGATAATAGGAAATCAACAAAAGAGAGTTAAGCATTTAAAGCTACATCAAAAATTGATTTCTAAATGACTTATAAATATAAAAATCATTCTCCTGTGCTTTTCTGAATGCAGAATAAGAGGACAAAAGAACAAAAAACACTAGCTAATTAAATGACATCAATTTTTATCCGATTATTAATCGGGTTGGAATAAAAACCCACAACCACATTGGGTTCCCTAGGACTGAGTTCGGGAACCACTTCTTTATATAATAATGTTAGGTTAAGATGTAATTTATACGCTGCACACATTTCAACATCTATAAAGAAACTTCTCATCAGAACTTTGTCTTATTAATTTACTACATTTTATTTTGACCAGACAGACAGACAGACAGACAGACAGACAGACAGATAGATAGATAGATAGATAGATACATACTTTATTAATCCCAAGGGGAAATTCACATGAGGGGTTAGGGCCAATTGTCCAGCTCAAGTAGTAGGTATTTTTTTTTTTTTTACTGCTATCAAATGCTAAACGAGCACTGTGCCATTGTCTTCCTTACTTGTTGACTGGTTTAGGTAATTCTACTCTATCAGCCAGAAGGAAACTAAAATTATTATCCATGAATCATCATTATGTAAACACAAACTAAAAAAATACATATAAAAGGAAAATGCTGCACAGCAACTAACAAATATTAAGAGAGTTAAAAAAAATTTATGAATTATATGGAATAAATTAAGTTATAGGTTTATAGGGTCATTGTCATCATGTGTACAGTGAAATTCTTATTTGCATGTGCTAATCAGCATACAAAACAAAACAACACCACTCTTGTTAAGTATTTGAATTAAAAAAGAGAAAGTAGTAAAACTCCTTTGTAATAAAATATAAATACTTACGATTTTATTGCGCTAAAAAAAAACACTTTAATAAATCATTTCCATTTTTACCATGTATAAGCTCTACAAAAATGCACAAAATCTTTTTTTGAGAGCAAATATAGGAAAATACCTATGAGACGTAAAGCTTTACTGCAAGGTTTACTATATGTTTCAAACTGCGTGTTTTGTGCACTGAAAAATGCTTACAAAGCATAAATAGATTTCCCTATTAATTTAAAACACCACTCTGTGCTGGCAACTGAAAAAGTGAGGAGGATTCAGATGGAAAGTTACCAATGGAAACTACAATGTAATCTGTGCAGCATGGTTTTGTCTTCTAGAATATGAAGGGTTTGTTACTGCATGAGAAAAAAAATTTCTGCAATCTCAAGTGGAAGCACAACAAAATATTTTGGGAATGTGCATCTTGGAGTTATTACACTTTTTTCAGGAGTGCTGATAGTTCTATCAAAAAGCCAAGAATTTGATTTTGAAAGTGACAATCATTAAGGTAATATAAATGGTGATAAAGAATTTTGATGGGTCTAGTATACCAATATACAATTTTTGCATATTAAACAATTACAAGAGGACATTGTAGTTTTTTTTTAAAGCAGTAGTAGCATTAGTAGTAGAATTATACTTTCCCTGAATCTTCCTTGGTTAACAATATTTAAGTTAAAGCAATCCTGTTTACCCCTTGTTGCAAATTTATCACTGTTGGTAAAGAATGATTTTTGCATATTATCAGATTGTTCAGCCTCAAGAGATAGACTTCAAAAAATGAAAATGACAAGAAGGCGCTAAAACCAAAATATGGGCCAAGGTCAAAACTGAGAATCAGAAAAAAAACTTTTCACCAAAGCCCAAAATACAATCACAATACAATCTAAAATAAGCAGGGAATTGAGACCAGAAATTCAGAAGTTTTTTAGTTTGTCGCTAAATAAAGGGTTTCTATCGATCAAGATTGGATACATGGAATTAACATAATTGAACTTTATATTGTCACTTGTTTGATATCACTAGAGCAACGGGTGCTCAGCAGGCTCCTGTCAATCATGGAGAATCCACTGCTTCCACTAAACAGCGTCATCTCCAGACAGAGGAGCAGCTTCAGCGACAGACTGCTGTCAATGTCCTGCTCCACTGACAGACTGAGGAAATTGTTCCTCCCCCACACTATGCGACTCTTCAATTCCACCTTGGGGTAAACGTTAACATTATACAAAGCTATTGTCTGTTTTACCTGCATTTTTATCACTCTTTAGTATTGTTTTTTATCAGTATGCTGCTGCTGGAGTGAATTTGTGAATTTCCCCTTGGGATTAATAAAGTATCTATCTATCTATCTATCTATCTATCTATATGTTAGCAGTGTAACTCTTGACGTTAATTATTGGTGTACCACAACAAATTTGAAAAATATTTAATCCCGAAATCACCCATAAACGTAATCTCATTCGACATCCAAACGATTAGAGCCTAAGTAATCTACACTGGGCGGCAGGTAGCTCTGAGCATTCCAATTGATTTGCCTTATGCCCAAAAAAACCAACAGAACCTACAGCAGTTTTTACCTGTAAAGATAAGAGAGCCTACAACTTGCCTCACTCGGCAAAGCAAATGGGCAATTATTGGAATTTTCAGAGCAGCTTGCAATATAATAGTGAGCAGGTGCTCAAATCAGCTGACTGAAGTAGCTCCATAATAGAGGCATTATCAGTATCAGCGTTATCAGTTTATGTCCCACTCATTCAATGCTGTTGTCAACAAGCATCGGCTCTAGATCCTTGTTTAAAAACGCTTCCTTTTATTTGAGGACTGTCAGGACACATTTGAGAGACTAACTAATGTGACTGCTACAAGTAAGCAACTGAAGATGTGTAACTTGTAGAATTCTAGAAAAACATAAGCCTTCCTGCTATATATTTAATTTCAACTAATTGAAGATTTTACATGACTAATTGGGGAATAAATTGGCTAACCATTTAGTTGAAGGGTGTCTACATGGAGATTCACAACACACAAATAGGTTATTGAATAACATTATTTAAGAAGTAACATTTAATTATTTTATATTATTATTTACAAGATGATGTAGATGTTTTATAAAGTAGATGTCATTCAATCGTATTAAAACAAAGAGCCCACCCCTTCAATATGTGTGGACTCTGATGTGGCAATACATAAGCTATTTAAATTTTGGTGAATTCTGATTGAGTGCAGTGCTGTGAAAAAGTTGTTTTTTTTTGTTTTTTTTTAATGAATAATGACATTTTGCTCTCTGAAATACTGATGTTAACTGTTCATTAGTAATCAAGTACTTCTTCTTAAATGTCAGTCCACGCTTATGCATATGTTGTGAAGTCACTATGTTGACACATTTCAAATAAAGTGTTATAAAATTTTTAACATTATATTAATGTTCTCTATGCATGGTTAAGTATTTTCTAAAAAAAACACCATTTCAAATATATAAGTGAATGCTAACTCAGTCAAAATAAAAATTGTATTGAAATTGAATCGAATCATGGCACTGTGAACTGGAATCAAATCGGTACATCAGTGTTGATACCCAGGCCTATTGGATATCATAATATAGACAACTGAAAATTATGATTTAAAAAGAAATTTAAATAGACATTTATTGATGTGAAGTATACACTTGAAGTATTTATCCTGTTCTTTAAAGCATAAGCCTGTACTGACTGTTACAAATGTTAATGTTATTTTTCATTAGGTGATACACTTCTGCACTTATGTTTTGATGAAATTTACAACCATATACACCTGACTCACATTTTATGTAGTTATAAAATAAGAATCAGAAGATCAAAAATTCAGACAACAAAAAACACAAGCACCAACTGCATACTGATAACTAAAAATCAACTAATTCTGAATTTATTATTTGCAAACAACTGAAAACAAACATAGAATCCTGTAAAAATTGATCTCAGTGTCTACTTTACATAAAGTAATTACAAATAATTCTATACATTCCAAACTGTTAAGATGCAAGGAAAATGAAATGCATAAAATCAATTCAAAATACCATATTTCATCTTTAAAAGATTTTATAGAAAAGGATTGGAGGGCTAACATGCACAGATCCATTGTTGATATATTAAAGTTAGAAAATAACTTTTGTTATGATAGCAGGGAGCATCTCATCTGGAATAATAAAGGCCCAAATATCAATGTTATCTATCCCTTGTTACCTGTGTACAACAAATAAATTCCATATTTACCATCTACCCACTTCAAAATATTTGGACAGTATAATAGGATAAGATTATTTCTTAAATGTGATTGAAGGAAGTTTGGTATAAACAGACTGGCATACACTATACCTGGCCTAGTAATTTATGGTTTGACAATTCTCATCCCAACCACATATATGCTGAAGGGTATATGGGAGTAAGGAGGCAAAGCTGGACCATACAATTTCATTCTAATAAAATGATTAAATAAACAAACAAATGTCCCTTAATTCACTCTGTCCTTCTCCCTGTTCCACTTTTCATCTTCTATTTTATGTCAGTCATGACATGCCTATTCACAGGCATGTTTTGATTCTTCCATCAGATGGTCTATGTCACTCCCAACTTATTTTGTACATGTATTAAAGAGGGCTGGTATTCAACTTGTCATTTTTAAAAGAACTTCTGTTTCTGGTTATTTTCAGAGTATATGAATATGATCACCCCATTATGTCTATCTGCCTGGGTACTTCTGTCAGGGTACAAGCAATTTGCTTACAAAAAGAGAAAAAAAAAGGAATATCCTGGAGGGGAAGAAACACTCCACACAAGTAGCTTCGTTCTAATCAGAAGGGTAAAAGAGTGACAAGAGCAGCCTATTAATTTAGTGGAGAGGTGGTATCAAACATAACTCAAGATATAAACAAATTATAAGGCTAGGTTATCTGCTGTGAAAATTTCATATAAGAAAATCCAAAGATGCATCCTTTTTTTCATTGTTATACTCATCCTGTGTACTTTAGTCTTGTATTTTTAAATGAAAAAAAATGCTGAATTTTTTCAAATAAAATTATAGAAGAAAATACACACAATGATTTTACAGTGCTTTATTTCGTAAGGTAATTAATGGATTACCTATTATTAGCAAAGAAGCAGACTAGGGCCTAAGCAATATGATCTACAATCAGCCTTGTTACATCAAGAACCAGGTCAGTACAAAATAAACAAGTATACACTAATACTCACCAAACAAATGAATCACAAATAAAATATAGAATACAGAAGAATGACAGTTTTATCAGTAATGTGAAAGGAAGCAATGTATACAAAAGAAAAATGTCACAGACCAGAATTTAAATAATAATGAAATGTAACACTATTGACTTAAAATCTCTTGAAAATGACTATAGTTTCATAGTACAAATCTTCTCAATTATTTTAAACATTTTACATATAACTAATTTTAACTGACAAGATTTAATTAAATATCCCAAAAGCACCTAATACTGCCAGAGTGTGATGCTGTTTTCCATGTTAACACAATTTTTTCAGGAAAGTCAGTTCTGCTGCTGTTTAAGGGAACCAATAATACAACACAACACAATAATTATTTTAAAAATAAATAAAATCATTCCCCAAAAGAAACAACGACAGTTCTTTGTGATTACTCTCTATTAACTTCTCTTCTAAAGTGCAGGTAAAATCAGTGGCAAAATTTTAAAAAACAAAGCAATCAAGTCTGAACAGAGCAGCAAATGCAGTGAAGATGTAACACATTGAGAAAAAAAAACTGCTGGACAGAGGATGTGTTTTAGATTTTTTAATCCATCAGTAGTTATTTTTTCTGATTTTTCTGATAGAAATAATCTCCTCCAAGCCTCCAAAACAAATGCATAACATTACATCGTAATTAAACTATATAGCTTAAAAAATGCACCAAAAAATCCAAAATAAAACAAAAAATAGTGTTAAGAGTTATACTATAAATTTTAAAAAGAGCACAAAATGCAGGCTTAACAACCTAGCTGTTATGACTGGTACAGTCACATGGTTGACACACCAGAGGCACATGTTCTCTCTACTGTCACCTCATTTTCAGAACCAGGAAGTAAATTAGTATGAATGGGAAAAATAAATTAACTTAGTGAAGACTTTTTTTTTTTTTTAATATCAGTGTTGTGAACAGCATAAAAGTTAACACCGCTTTGACTTCATGCCTAGATCACTGTCATAAATTTTGTAATTTCCTATTAACTCTTTTAGGGCTAATTTTTTTTTTGTTTCTTTTCTCCCAGGGCTGAATATTTTTCCAAAAACTAACATTTTTTAAAAAAGAACACAAAGCCATTGTTTAACATATCAAATCAACAAAAAATATTTACTTTTGACAAATGTTACTGTCTTGCATGTTGTATGAGCCTGAATTCTCTATGATTTCACATACATATCACATACATTTTACACAGCAAAGTCTGATCTCACTCAAAGCAGCCAATTTCAGTCATTGCCACATTGCACTCCTTACAATATGTGTTGTTTTGATGCCTATTTTTCAATTGTCTGTTGCTGCATTTTCTAACATATATTGTTAGTGTGTACTGTAGAGAGACAAGTCACCCATTTGCCATCGTGCCATGCCACTGCCACCAAGTTTTCTGCCTGCATGAAAACCGTATTGTCACCTCTTTTCATCTTCTGAAACTTTATGAACTTTATGTATGGCATTATAGCCTGGCTCACCCCATGGGATTTGCTTCTGTTTATTACAGAAGTGAATAAAACTTTGCAGCAGCACGTACCTAAGCCACCAGGGGACAAAACACGTTTGGACCAATGCTCCCTGAAGTTATATCACCAGTTCTGTCCCATCTCTATTTGTAATGCCACAGCGCGCTTCATCTCGTCTTTTGTTGTGGGTTTCCACTTTGAAAAACGAGAATGCGATGCAAACGCAGCCCGCGATTCAAAAAAAATCTCTGCCTACCTGTTTGTCTCGTCTGACAGTAGCTGAAAAGCAGCATCAGGAGAGAGCAGCCTGAAGTACAGCAGCTGGTGATCTGTCGTGTCCAACAGCAAGCCATGCCGTCTTGTAAACTCCCGTTGCCAGATCGGCTCTCAACGGATCAATGTATGTGTATTTATCCCATGCGAACCTTGCCGTAGATGCATCGGCTGCGCGAAGGCACTCAACTGGCAGCAGATCCGCTCGCACGGCATCGGCTGGTGTCTGATCAGCTGATACCTGCTTCTAACTCTCTTGCTCGATCTCCTGATCACTGCCAATAAAGTCCGATTCTGAAAAATCAAGAGTCCGACTCCGCGGTAATGCGCAAAACAACGTCTGCCAAGTGTTTTCTTTTCTGCACTTGCTTCGCTGCCTTTTCACATGTCGGTGCCATCTTGCCTTTGTTTACATTTCGCAACTCACGCACACGCAATGTTTATTTGCCGAGTCAACGAGTCTAGCATTCCTCCAAGCACAGAGGGAATGCCTGTGACGTGACAGTGAGATTTGTCGCCATTAACAGCTGATTGTCGCCCTTTATCCCTGGATGTCGACTTTTGTCGACATTCGCCTTCAACCCCTCCTGTCGACAAAAGTCGACATCCGCCCTAAAAGAGTTAAATAGTAGGACCTGCTTTGAACAGAAAACATGTAATCTGGCATATATATATATATATATATATATATATATATATATATATATATATAAAGTACAAACACCATAAAGACCGTGACCAAGCTTGGAACTAAACCCAAACATACACACAACAAATGGTACTGCTACTACAAAAACATTTTGGGAGAGTAGTATTACAAAAAGAACTTGTTTAAGAGTGAGATAATTGAAGAAAATCTCTTCCAAAACAAAGAGCACATTTTAGAGCATATTTTTCTTCTCCTATTAGTTAAAATACACTGACATATGATGTACAATCGCACATAAAAGTGCACAAAAAAAGATTACATTTTTGTGTAAGGCAATTTACTGTTCAGACACGGTGGGTCACTTCCCTTTGAAACAATAAGGCTAGAGCCAATCTTAAATTGTTTGTTAATTATTACAGTGCTATAGGTTTCCTCTCCTCTACTGTAATACACATATGACTTCAATAAATACAAAAAGTCAGGAAACACACTTGACCAGTATGAAATAAGTACACGAAAACAAAATGTCTCTAAATACTTTGGAGTGCAATATGTTGTGCACTACTGTATGAAGAGACAGACTACAGTCTCCTGGAGCCGTTGAGTGATGCAATGCCAGTATTATATGACTAACTTTCTTTACACAGAGTTGGACAACATAACTAGTTACAATAAATTAATTAGAAATAAATACATTAGAAAATGTAATTTATTTGAAAGTGAACCATTTGGGAATATACCAAACTCATTTAATGCTAACAAAATTACACAAATGCTACACTATTTTATTTTTAATCCTTATTATGTTTATAATGTTACTTATCATGCAGAGGTACCCTATATGGTTAAATTATTATTATTATTATTATTATTAAATTATTATTATGGCTCAATTAAACTCACTTTGAAGGGAGTATCTATGCAGCTGAAATGCTTTTAGCTCGTTTAAGAAGAACATGAGGCATATATTATAGTTGCGTCTGTTCAGTCTGTGGAAAATATTTTTGATTAATCAATCATTTGATGTGTAGAATATCCCTTCATTAAAAAGGATTTAGGTTTGAAATTAGTTTACTTTTCAAAAAAGATAAAGCAAAATACTTTATAGCCACTCTCCAATATCTTGAGCATTGCTCCATCAGAATAGAGTTACATTCAGATCCATTTTCTTACAGAATTAATGGTTAATTCAGAATTTGTTTTGCTGTCAGACATGGAGAGTTTAGAGAATAATTTCAGAATTGAGAACATAACTAGTACGTATCAAACCAAATGAACATATTGATTACTACAGATAGGCAATGTCTATACTGCATGTGCAGTACTTGGAAGTTGTATTTTTGGCACAAACATAACTGTTTTTTTCTCCCCTACATGCTTACTTATTACTGAGCAGATATTTTAGCTTTGTACCCTTCCCCACTATAATCATTCATCTATGGGGGAGGAGCAAAAGCTTTAGATTCGTCAAAAAGTTCGCTCTCCGGATCTCTACGTTTTAGAGTCCCCTGATACCAAAAACATTGATATATTGGTGATGGGTGTGAGTCTGTCTGTGTGTCACAGTTTTTTGAGGATGGTCTAGCTAAAATGGCTGGCCAGAAAATTACCAAACTCAAAATTTAAGCCTGCTATGAGATGAAGATATGCTGATTAGTTTTTGAGCCAAATCGTGCAAGAGAAAGAGGCACTCTACAGGAAACCTCGAATATCATAATTCTATAATTAATTATGAATTCTTCTCATCAACTGCTGTCATAATTACCTATTTTATTATCAGAAAGATCAGCATCAGAGCAGTAAATAATTACTGAAATGTTATAGAATACTTCAGGTAACTTGGTTCCTAGGGTGCAAAGCCTACTGAGGATTATGTCCAAGTTTTTTTAAGTTAAGTTTTAAATTGTAAATGCCAAGTACATCACAATAAAGTATCTCAACACTTTTATAGTTCCCAAAGCCAGAATTTTCACATTTACTTATAGGTTTCAAAAACTTAAATAACTGGAAAGCACTTGCATCTTTCTTTTGGACTATCAACTATTCTTTCACACTTGATGAATAAAGTCTCAAGTATTTTATATGGATTTTTCCCTTTGAACAAAGGCACTATGGTATAGTGGTTAAAGTAATGGCCTTTAAACCGACCCTGCCTTGACGTGCGACTTTGAGCAAGCCACTTGGTGTACTAAATTTGCTAAACATATAGTTAAAAACAATCTGAACCTTAGGGCATGACTGTTGAAATGTGTTGAGTAATGAGAAGTACTACAACACGTTTGTAATGACACTTCAATTAACCAGCTGCTGATTGAGATTGGGCCGATGTTCACACCAAATGACTTGATTGGTAATCAGTAAATTAGCAGATCTCAAAACTTTTCTAAGCTTTATGGCAATTTAGTTGTACTGCTAGGTATTAGAGTAATTATGGATTCATATTAAAGCATCCTTTAGGAGAGGGTGAAGAAGAGAAAAAGAAAAGAAAGTGGAGTAATAAACCAAGAAACGGTATTCTGAGGAGTTATCCTGTGCATAGGGAGGAACAGCAGGAATAGGAATAGCAAGGTAAAGGAAAAAAGGGGTGTGCACGTTTGATAGAAATTAAAGCAAAACGGAGTAAAAATGGACACTTATGTCTGAGTGAAGACAATGAGCAAGCTTGTGCTTAAAGCAGAAGCTCACAATTTTAATAATAAAAAAAAAAAAAAACAGCGAGAGAAGAATTTGTCCAAATGTGTCTATTTTACTTGTAAATTTGATAAGCATGTTAGCATTGTATCATCTTGATAAACATGAGCATTTTGTTACACTTGTGGTTTTTGATGCGATTTTTTTCTTTTATTGCTTGTGTGTTATGGGAAAATATTTCTGCATGTTTTATTAGTTTAGAATTTAGTTTAGTATGCTTTACAGCTACAGAATTTAATTTTGTTAAAAAAAAAAAATGAACAGGTAACACCTGTGGTCTGCAGTTTAATTATAGAAAAGAACATGTTAATATAGAACATTATATTTCTACATTGCTAGTTATAAAGTAAAGCAAAGTTTAAAAAATGTATAAAGAAAACAAATCAGAATCGTTACCGGAATCAACCAATCGTTGTAACAAAAAAACAGTGATTGGTATTAGCCCTAAAATGAAGATCAGAGGATCCTTAAATGTTTGTGTTAGTAATTTAAGCAGATTGTGTTTGTCATCTTATTGTGATTTGGCAGAAAAATCACATTTTATGAAATCCAAGTAACTCCAAAGGGTTCACACATACCACCCCACCACAACTGTAGAATAAAAACCTCTGAAATTAGGCTATATGGAAACTAGATTTTCAGCATTTCAATTTCTCTTATGTTAATCTTTTCTGTTATTGCAGTACATCCTCTAGTCAAGTGCTGTATCTCTAACTTTCTTTGCCTTTTTTGTGTGCAAATTATTTGTTACCAATTTTTCCTTGTACTTTAGAATACATGGCAATGTAGACACTTAATGCCAAATACACACACGCAGTCCAATAGCCAGGAACTTGACTTTTACCATTACTGTAAATGAAGAACTGTATTAAAGACAGACATAGTTTTCAGCACATAATATATTTTAGAAAGGTTACATGCATGAGTTTATTGCATCTTAAACATTCTTCTTTTGTTACAAAAGAGTGCAAGTAATCATCTTTAATATTCAGACCTTGTGGAGTTAACTTTTGGCACTCTGTCTTGATGAGAACAGATACGTAGCAAAAGGACAGTTTGAAGATATGTGCAAACTTGTTCTGCATATACAGTATTTCTTAAAAAGACAGCTGCATTAGTTAATACCTGAGAATGGCCGAGAAGAATAGTATTGACAACATTATACTTGAAGTATTCCTGTTTTACTGGTATAATAGAATTGATCCTGGGTAAAACTATAACTTTATTTCTTACTTCTCAATAAAGTGCACTTCTGATGTACTGTGTATTACTTTATGTGTGTTAACTGGCCAAATCTGCTCTGCTCTTAATATAGCGCAAATCTAAATAAACTTAACTAAATAATTTTTTTTTTTTTTTCAAATGTCATTATGAGTAAGTCTCTAATGAAACACAGCACACACAGTCCATTAATATTAGAAAATATTTCATCAATATATCACTTTTGCCCTACTCTCTCAATCCATACCAGCCTAATTCAGAGACTCTTTAAACGAGCCTTTCATTTACAACCTCAGTTAATTCCTAAACATGACAACATTTTAGGTAAGGGTTATATTAAAAAAAAAAGAGCCTGATTATGTCAATGCGCTCTAAAATAATCCTAAAACAAAATTCACTAATTAAAATATCCAATATATATTCAGCAATTCAGAGAAAAGAGTGAATTAGAGACAGTAAACTAAAGGACAGAGGACAGGATCAGAGCCATGCCCTACCCAGACATCACATTATCTGAAAAAAGGATTTCCTGAATGAGATCATCATTGAAACCAACACTTTATTCTCAACCTGCACTACACCTCCCCCAGACAGCATTCCATTCAAACAGCCTTGAACATGATCGAATAGCTTTGCTGTAATGCAGTATTAAATTGCAGACAATAATTTAATCTCTCAGGCATAATACCAGGAACAGAAAGATTGTAATATAAATTGACTTTAGCTTGCCTTGTTGACTGGAAGCTTATATTATATATATATATATATATATATATGTGTGTTTTTTTTTTTAATTTTTATTCTGCTCCAAATTATCATTACTGAGACCTAAACTATACAATAGCACTGTGCTCTGCATGGTTTCTAAAAAATACATAATCACACTGTTGAACTTGTAAACATAAAATCTGTGAGATCCCCCAAAAAGAGGGAGATAGGTGACTGCTACAAGAATGACTGTTTTTTGAAATTAGCTATTAAAAAAAATTTATAAATCCCCAATAGTCTTCGATAGAATAACCCAATTGCATGTGAAGATAAAATAGAGACATGCAATTCACTTTTACAGGTTTACCTAACCAAGGGATGCTCTGATGAGGTTTTTGTTTCTTTTTTTGGCACCAATACTGATTACCAATTTCATATTACTGACCTGGCTGATACCAATTTTTTTCTTTTTATCCATTTAAAAACCTTTTGACACTAAGTTTCTTATAACCAGACACATGGAAGCCTTATGTTCTACATTAAAGTGTTAGCTTTGCTATATATTTTATGACTAAACTATAGACCACAGGTGTTACCTGTTCATTTTTACTGACAAATTTAAAATATGTGGGCCTATTGTTCAATGACCATAAAAAATACTAAAACAAAACTACTAGTGGTGCGCCGATTTCCACTGCAGAAAACTTATCAGTGATCAATAACTTTATTGGTCACAAAAAAATATATTTTTTTTCAGCATCTGCTTTTTTAAGCTTTGTGGTAATTTAGTTGTAATGCTGCTTTGCACAAGGTATTACAGTAACTGAGCTAGCACACATCTTTTTTTTTGCTGGGAATGTACTACAAACAGAGAGAGCAAGCAATAAAGCAGACTTTACCATGCAATTAGACAAACAACAAGGAAACATACTGTAATGAAGAGAGAAAGAAATGACGAGTTAGAAATTGCTGTAAGAAATTTGCTGGTAAGCTAACAAGCCTTTTATTTATAAGGCAGCAATTTCAAATTCTTGTGGCTGTTTCACTTTTCAAATTGAAAATGTGAGCGAATATATACTAAACAAGAGCTTGCTCATCATCCAAACTCAAAGTGTCAGTTTTAATTAAAGGATAAAACAAAAAGTTCTGAATTCATCAAAGCAGCTTTTCTTGACATTTGTCTAATAACACAGAATGACTTCCACGATTTCTTCTGCAGTGTTTTCCTCTACTTTCTTTAATGTAAAGAATGTTATTTCTGTCTTTTTTCTCTCTCTAATAAAATCTGCTTTACTCTGCAGCATAACAAACAAAACAAAGATGCACTACAACTAAATTACCATAAAGCTTGCACAGTTTTTTGTGATTGTCCAATTTACATGACTGAGTCCTTTGTAGTGAAAATTGTTAAAATTGTTAAGAGCTAATTGATCAAATCATCACTAGCCAGGACTGTTGCAGACCTGTTCAAACAGTAAAACATAACATGCCTTTTAATCTCAGACATACTGAATTTAACCCAAAATGTCACAGTTCCCTAACAGTGCATTTTTGCTGAAATCTGTAAATTACAATTTTGTTTTCCATTCCTCTGTTACCCCATGTGCCTTAAATCTTGGCTTTAGCTTCCATCAATTATTTCCCACATGTGTACATTGCTATTATCTGGAGTATTTAAGAAACAGAAGACTCAAAAACATTAACACACACATATACTGTATTTACTGTATGTACATGCATATACAAAAAACACACGTATTTAAGGTAAGGTTGTGGGTGAGTGTAAACACATACCTATGGTACATTTATGATTGCCAAAGTCTTTTTTAGGGATGGCTTTAGTAACAGAATGACTTGGTCAGAGGAGACTTGAGTTAATATCAATAATATTCTTCATCAGCTACTGGGAAATTCCCAGGCACTTCAAGGTTAAAGTCTCTTTATGCTCGTCTGTCATTTGTCAGATTCCCACACTAATGTTAAATGGCTCCCACTGATCAGGAGCAGTAGTTTAATTGTGCGTTGTTGATTGTGCAGCTGCTCATCATGTGTTTCAGAAATGAGCCATGCACAGAGAGTTTCTTTATAGCCTTTTGAACCAATTAACTTTCTCTACTAGTCACTATGTAAAGTCTGTTAACAGAGGTACACAGTGACTGGCAAATCAAAAGCATTGGTGAACACCTTCACTCCCTCTTTAACACCATCCAGTACAACACCTGCAACAGGGCCTCTACATCCAGTTCAAAATCTTATGATCACTTTTGTACTTGCATATGAACAAAATACATGAATTTCTCCATTTCAGGTTATTACACTCTTTTCATGCAGAGAGAAAGCAACAGCAGTTACCACAGAACAATGACTACAAATTTGCCAATTCTCGTTTCAGCAAGATAACACTCTGCTACAAATGACTTCGGTGCAAACCAAAGACAGGTAATATGAAGCCAAGAATACTTTATTCAGTCAGGGCAGGTTTGTACAGGTAATGATGTCCAGCAATTAGCTGCACCTTGTTAAATTGTCCATTAAAGTCATAGACAGGAGGCATACTTGGCAAAGTTCAATACCTTCTTGAAACTGATGCAACTTTATTCCAGGTACAGTACATGCAAGAATAAAGAATAGAGAGGCCAAGTAGTGTAATTCCTTAGTAACTGGAAGAGGCCTTCATCTACCTTTATGAAAAGTATAACTATCATCCCTTATTGACCATATAAAGATAAAAGCTATGCTTTCCATTCAACATTGGAAAGACGCGCTAAGCAAAGCAACCTCACAATATCCATATTACTAACCGAGAATGGTAAACCGGAAGGCATGGATGCAGGTACACGGTGATGGGACCATGAGACATAGTGCGCAGGCGCCTACAGCGCGCATCTCATAAACCGCAAGTGCGAAAACGAAGAAGTCATGGCCCAAAAACGAAAGAGCTCAACAAACGTAAATGAGAAATGAATCAACAACGCGCCCATCGCTAACGACACAGCCACACAAAAAAGCGGATTCTGCTCTGCACCCCAGAGTCAAACAGAAGAGGCTACGGAGGCCCCACAGGTCCACAAAGATAGTACGGAAGGCACGTGAAAGTACGAAAGGCGCATGCGCCTACAACGCGCTTCTGAACTAAACGGCCATACTACACAGCGTGGTCCACGCACTTCTAACACACCTACGGAGGCCCCACAGGTCCACAAAGATAGTACGGAAGGTGCATGAAAGTAACCGAGAATGGTAAACCACGAGCCCGCCTGGATAGAATCAATGAACGCAGATGCCTACAACAAACTCTCCGTGTCAAACGTACGGCATCCTCACATGTCCAAACCATATAGCATATGTAAATCACATTACAGTGTTGCATCATTAACAGTACAACCACAGAAAACGCTCCGTATTAACAGTATAACAGGAACAAACAAACACAACAAGATTCGGCGCCCCGCCCAAAGTCAAACCGGAGAGAGCACGGATGCCGCAAACGTCCACACTACACAGCATAGTGAAACCCGAGATAGTACGGAAGGCGCAGGCGTCACCGCCATGTTGTGAGTGGCATTACTGTGGAGTGAAGTTAGGAATAATGTGCTGCTTGGGATTGTACAAACCGCTGAACGCTTTACACCAAATTCAAACACAATACAAAACTAACTGAAATAGCAAAAAAAACAACAAGCCCATACCTAACGACACGGCCACAGAACAAACAAACACAACAGGATTCGGCGCCCCGCCCAAAGTCAAACCGGAGAGAGTACGGATGCCGCAAAACGTCCACAGTACACAGCATAGTGAAACCTGAGATAGTACGGAAGGCGCAGGCGTCACCGCCATGTTGTGAGTGGCATTACTGTGGAGTGAAGTTAGGAATAATGTGCTGCTTGGGATTGTACATACCGCTGAACGCTTCACACCAAATCCTGGAGGATTACATTTCATAGGTAGGGCTGAACTATTGTTTTCGTTATATATGGCCGTTAGGAACTCCCGTTGTCTAATAAACGTCTGGACTACACAGCGTATGTGAATCACATTACAGTAATACAATATTAACAGTACAACCACAGAAAACACAGACACGTCACCAGATAGATAATAACAATTAACGATCGCTCCGTTTTAAAAGTACAGAATCCTACAACGCGCATCTGAAACAGTGGAGGCAAAACACTCTTGGCTCCAAATGAGCATCTTAATTTCCATTTGAAATATTTAAACACTATTAACCCTGCCGGACTGCAACAACACAATCTTAACCTTAAGGTCGGAACAATAGTCATGCTATTAAGAAACCTTAATACTAAACAAGGTTTATGCAACGGTACACGATTACTCATCAACACCATGACATACAATGTTATTGAAGCAAATGTACTTACAGGATCACATACTAACAATACTGTTTTGATTGCACACTTAAACGACGCCAATTTCCCATTACACCTGCATTCGCCATGACAATCAACAAATCCCAAGGATAGACCATGGACAGAGTTGGCATATACCTCTCTGAGCCTGTATTTGGACATGGACAACTTTATGTAGCCTTCTCAAGAGTTCGGCGTTCATCTGACATTAAGGTTAAGGTTATAAATACTCCATACCAAGGAGAACTCATTCAAGGACAACACGCCATCTTTACTACAAATGTTGTGTATAAAAAAAAATATTCGAATAAATCTTTGTAATGTGCCATACTATGTATTCTTTACTTCCTATGTACGTCATCTAAACCTTTACACTCCAATATATCTCATACATAGATCAATGTATTTCGGGTTACCCAAAACCAGGGGTTGGCGAGCAAAGCGAGCAGGGGGCGGAGCCCCCTAGTATTATTGCTAAGAAGCCTTTCAAGCTATGTAGTTAACTCAGAGACAGAAACACAGCAAATTCCACAGAAAGTTAGCTGTACTACCTCACATTTGTTTAAATATTCTCAGGATATGTTTTCAAAATATATTTTACCTATTTTTATTGTAATTAACAAGAAAATAGAAGTGTTAGCAAACGAGGTGTGTATAGGGCTGTTGCTAACAATTATTTTATCAACTATTTTATTGATTAATCTAACAATTCAAAATACAAATTTTAACACTAATAAAGCAACAGTAGCTGGTGCCCTACTGACATCTGATTTCACTGCCCTTGATTAGTGTAGCATAATTCAACATTTGAAACACACTGTCAGTTTTAGGACGGGTAGGCTATATGCTTCTTAATTACATGCAAATATTCAAATTCAGCTATAACAAGTTGAAGCCTGTGTGACCCGAGCATCTTTATTTCTTAACCAGGTCTTCACTTTGTTATTTTGTGAATAGGCAGTCTCAACCAGTGTCTATCTTCATTCTACCACAATACGTTGTGTTGTGTCAGAAGGACAAGTAAAGGCGGTTTCCAGATGTGTTTAACCACAGTAAAAGTAAAATACAAAAATTTGTACTGGTTGACAAAAACACCCAAGTGAAGATGTTCACAGCTGGAGGTCAGTACAAAGCCTTTCTTCAAGCACAAAAGACAGAGAGAACTTTGTGTCCCCAGGGGGAAATTTGGCTTTTTTCAGAAGCTCGTTGAATAAATATATAAACAGACAGACAAGTAAATAAATATACACTCACACTTTGGTCTTACAAAGCCAGTGCCTCCGCCATATTTAAGTTAACATATGTCACTCCCCCCCCAAAAAAAAAAACAAAAAAAAAAACAGCTTGAGCATGTGTTGAGGAGATCTTGTCAGATAAATAAACATAATGAATGCAGTATCATAATATGGGGAATTATTATATTGTAAATGATGCAGGTTTAATTTAAGATGGGAAAAAGGTAAGGCCTAAATAAATCTGCTCTTGACTCCAGACAACAATGTCTAACAATTTATCACACATTTTTTACTTCATTGTTTTCATCCCTCATTTCAGTGCTTATGTTCTGAATGATATGATTTAACACACATCATGGATATGGTTTACTTTTAAATGTGAGACTATTTTAAAAGCATTTTTTTAGTCATTTATACTTTTAAAATTTTTATTAAATTCACATTTAGGCAGTCTAACATCACACCGTAGACAACTATATGGACAGAGATGAAAGTACCATCAGGATTAAAGTTCTCTACAATGCTGGATTACCATTGTTACATGCCTATATTATATTATCATCAATTCCAGATCAGAAAAATATTAAATTGTATATATATATATATATATATATATATATATATATATATATATATATACACACACACACACACACACACATATACACACACACACATACATACATACACATTTTTGAATATTCAAAAATGTATTTCAAACAAACTTTATAAGACAGAAACACATTCTGCACATCACTGGATAGAGGAAAGTTCAAAGTTGGGTCTTATGGTCCATGATGTTGCATGCACTCAACATGAGCACCATGTGTAGCACGACAAACATCAAAACAGTAGACCATTTCTTGCCACACACGAGTCAACTGGTCCCTAGTTACTGAATTCACAGCTTCCTCAATTCAATATCGCAAATCTTGAAGATTAGCTGGCACAGGTGGAATAAACACTCTTTAATGTACCTCCTCCATGTACAAATTTTTTATGCCACTTGTAAATTTGCTTATGAAGAGGCAGCTGTTTGTTGAACCATCACCAGAATTCACATTGTACTTGAACAATGGACTCACACTTCGCAAATTGCAGCACACAAAATGATTTCTCTTGTGGTGTTGTTGCCATTTTACTATAAACAAGAAACAGCGCTCGGTGGCATTCACTGGTACTTTTACTTTGAACTCTCCTCCTCTATCCAGTGATTTGCGGAATATGTTTCTGTCTTATATAGTATGTTTGAAATAAATTTTTGAATTCTGCTCTTTTATATATATATATATATATATATATATATATATATATATATATATAGAGTGTAGCAACACACAACAACCAGCATAACAACTGACTTCTTCTGCTACTTTATTTCTTGCCAGGTAAGTTAAATTATCATTGATTCAACAATTGTAAATGGTGCAAGCAAAGAAAGCAAAAGTCACTTAACCTTTCTAGAAATTGATGGAAGACGAAAAGAGTGACAAAAGCAATATATGGCTCAGTAAGCCATTACATACACAGTAAGTAAACTTGTGCACAGTATTTGAAAAATAACATGGCTGCATTCTCTGCAGATTATAATGGTTCAGTATTTTTAACTTTACCTTCAAAAGTTTTACTGGTCAGCTGCATTGCAAAAGTGTATGTTGCTACTGTTTTCAAAATGTTTACTTATGGTATTAGAATAAAAGAGGCTATGCTCTCAAAAAAAATTTTGAAACTGACTTCAAAAATGCCACTGCTCCCAGTTTAACTAATAACTAATTGTACAAGGATAACTGAGTAAGCAAAATCTATTATATTACGATCATATTATTATATGGCACTATTTCAGTATATCCTGCTCTGTAATTTTTCCATCAAAATCCTAACACACACAAGATTAAATTCTATACAAAAGGTTGAGAACTACGATAACTCAGTAATAAGCTAGTTAAAAAAACATAATGGTCATGTCATTTTGGCACCATCAAGATATACAAACTCACTTTATCTTTTCTTCATTTTCTGTATGTATATCATCATCGAGCAACAGTTATATTAGCTGATTATGCTACAACACCCCACCCTATCAACTTCCACACTTTTTCCTCTCCTCTCCACAGACCGTGGTATTCTTTGGGGAGATGCCCATTCTTATGATAATATGAGACACCACTGCCAAATACATCTTTTGGCTTGCTCTGGATCTTATTCCCTCCACACCATCATACACTCTCTTACTACATGTGTCAAAATCACCTTAGTTTGCTTCTCCTCAGCATAAAATGTATCACCTTCTTCTCCAAGTCTTCCTTTTCCTGTTAACTCAATATTCATCTTTTTCTCACTTTATGACACTCCACATATCCATCTGAGAATTCTCATCTGTACTTTCCAGCTTTGTTTAATGTTCTGCTTTCATAACTTTGATATAGCATTTACAGCTGGGAAAATAAGTATGGAACGCATCAACGTTTTTCTCAGTAAATATATTCCTAATGGGGCTACTGACATTAAAGTTTCACCAGATGTCGGTAACAACCAAAGTAATCCACACATACAAAGAAATCAGAACAAATAAGTCAATACATTAAGGTATGTGTAATAAAGTGGAATAACACAGGGAATAAATATTGAACACATAAAAAAGGAGGTGCAACATCCATCCATCCATTTTCCAACCCGCTGAATCCGAACACAGGGTCACGGGGGTCTGCTGGAGCCAATCCCAGCCAACACAGGGCACAAGGCAGGGAACCAATCCTGGGCAGGGTGCCAACCCACCGCAGGGAGGTGCAACAGTCTCAGTATTTAAAAAGAAGTTCTGCCCCCCTATCAGTGCAAATTAATATCAGCTGGTTTAGTCCTAATTGATGACCTATAAAGAGGTTTCACTTTACTAAGGTGTCACACAAGAAGCATCTCATGATGGGTAAAAGCAAAGAGCTCTCTCAAGACCTTTGCAACCTTATTGTTGCAAAACATGCTGATGGCATTGGTTACAGACATATTTCTAAACTTCTGAATGTTCAAGTGAGAACTGTTGGGGCCATAATGCAAAAGAGGAAAGAACATCTTTTCACCATAAACCGGCCATGACCAGGTGCCCCTCGCAAGATTTCTGACAGAGGAGTCAAAAGAATAGTCAGAAGAGTTGTCCAAAAGCCAAAGACCATTCGCGGAGAGCTTCAGGAACTGCTGGAATTAGCAGGTACAGTTGTTTCAAAGAAAACAATAAGTAATCCAGTCAACCGCCATAGCCTCCTTGCATGATCACATGCAAGACTCCACTGCTGAAGAAAAAGCATGTTGAAGCTCGTTTAAAGTTTGCTGCATAACATTTGGACAAGCCAATGAAATACTGAGAGAATGCAGTCTGGTCAGATGAGACCAAAATTGAACTCTTTGGATGTCACTGCACATACCATGTTTGGAGGAGAGATGGCACTGCACATCACCCCAAAAACACCATACCAATAGTGAAGTTTGGAGGTGGGAACATCATGGTGTGGGGCTGTTTTTCAGCATATGGTACTTAGGCAGACTTCAAATAATTATAAACTTACAGCCAAGGAAACTCTCAACTGGAAAGAACTGAAGATCAGAAATCACAGAAGACGACCCCGGAACCTTCAAGATTTGAAGAAGGTTTGTGTGAAAGAATGAGCCAAAATCACACCTGAGCAATGTATGCAACTAGTTTCTCCATACTGGTGGCGCCTTGAAGCTGTCATTACCAACAAAGGCTTTTCTACCAAGTATTAAATAAATTTCAGTAAGCGTGTTCAATACGTATTCCCTGTGTCATTCCACTTTATTATACAGAACTTAATTTATGGACTTATTTGTTCTGATTTCTTTGTATGCGTGGATTAGTTCGGTTGTTACCAACACCTGGTGGAAATTTCTTGTCAATATCCCCATTAGGAATATATTTACTGAGAAAAACGTTGACACGCTCGATACTTATTTTCCCATCTGTATAAACTTTTCCCTTAAATGTCAAAGAAGATCCCTTAGAAGTCATAATAGGGACAAGCTCCTTGAATTTCTGCAATGCACCATTCACCCTAGAAATCACTGATGTACTGAAAATGTCACTTAAGCAGAGCTTCCCAGATTTCTCTAAAACACCTCCATTGTTGATACTACTCTTTACATCAGTATATCTTTTATACACACATTTCTAACAGCTGGTGCATTGGATTGAGTTTCTCACAAAATTTTAAAAAATACATTCTACTCAGCCATGCATCTACCTCTTCTATGTGTCTTGCCTCTACACCTTATATTTTATATATATATATATTTTATATATATATATACACACAGTGGTGTGAAAAACTATTTGCCCCCTTCCTGATTTCTTATTCTTTTGCATGTTTGTCACACAAAATGTTTTTTATCATTAAACACATTTAACCATTAGTCAAATATAACACAAGTAAACACAAAATGCAGTTTGTAAATGGTGGTTTTTATTATTTAGGGAGAAAAAAAAATCCAAACCTACATGGCCCTGTGTGAAAAAGTAATTGCCCCCTGAACCTAATAACTGGTTGGGCCACCTTTAGCAGCAATAACTGCAATCAAGCATTTGCAATAACTTGCAATGAGTCTTTTACAGCGCTCTGGAGGAATTTTGGCCCACTCATCTTTGCAAAATTGTTGTAATTCAGCTTTATTTGAGGGTTTTCTAGCATGAACCGCCTTTTTAAGGTCATGCCATAGCATCTCAATTGGATTCAGGTCAGGACTTTGACTAGGCCACTCCAAAGTCTTCATTTTGTTTTTCTTCAGCCATTCAGAGGTGGATTTGCTGGTGTGTTTTGGGTCATTGTCCTGTTGCAGCACCCAAGATCGCTTCAGCTTGAGTTGACGAACAGATGGCCGGACATTCTCCTTCAGGATTTTTTGGTAGACAGTAGAATTCATGGTTCCATCTATCACAGCAAGCCTTCCAGGTCCTGAAGCAGCAAAACAACCCCAGACCATCACACTACCACCACCATATTTTACTGTTGGTATGATGTTCTTTTTCTGAAATGCTGTGTTCCTTTTACGCCAGATGTAACGGGACATTTGCCTTCCAAAAAGTTCAACTTTTGACTCATCAGTCCACAAGGTATTTTCCCAAAAGTCTTGGCAATCATTGAGATGTTTCTTAGCAAAATTGAGACGAGCCCTAATGTTCTTTTTGCTTAACAGTGGTTTGCGTCTTGGAAATCTGCCATGCAGGCCGTTTTTGCCCAGTCTCTTTCTTATGGTGGAGTCGTGAACACTGACCTTAATTGAGGCAAGTGAGGCCTGCAGTTCTTTAGACGTTGTCCTGGGGTCTTTTGTGACCTCTCGGATGAGTCGTCTCTGCGCTCTTGGGGTAATTTTGGTCGGCCGGCCACTCCTGGGAAGGTTCACCACTGTTCCATGTTTTTGCCATTTGTGGATAATGGCTCTCACTGTGGTTCGCTGGAGTCCCAAAGCTTTAGAAATGGCTTTATAACCTTTACCAGACTGATAGATCTCAATTACTTCTGTTCTCATTTGTTCCTGAATTTCTTTGGATCTTGGCATGATGTCTAGCTTTTGAGGTGCTTTTGGTCTACTTCTCTGTGTCAGGCAGCTCCTATTTAAGTGATTTCTTGATTGAAACAGGTGTGGCAGTAATCAGGCCTGGGGGTGGCTACGGAAATTGAACTCAGGTGTGATACACCACAGTTAGGTTATTTTTTAACAAGGGGGCAATTACTTTTTCACACAGGGCCATGTAGGTTTGGATTTTTTTTCTCCCTAAATAATAAAAACCATCATTTAAAAACTGCATTTTGTGTTTACTTGTGTTATATTTGACTAATGGTTAAATGTGTTTGATGATCAGAAACATTTTGTGTGACAAACATGCAAAAGAATAAGAAATCAGGAAGGGGGCAAATAGTTTTTCACACCACTGTATATATATATATATATATATACACACACACACACTCACTACTATCACCATAGTTTCTCCGGCATTTACCTTCAAGTCTTTCTCTTCCAAACTAGCGTTCCATTTCTGTATCTTCTCCTTCAGTTCTGCTTCACTGGACAATCCTTCATACAACTCTGTGGTTACTACCTCCATCACTATCACATAAAAACATAACAGATCCCTATTTCAGACCCACCTTATGCTTCACACATGCACACATAAGCCAGCCATAAATACGACTTAACAGAGATAATTATGACTTATGCAAAAAAAATGTTGCAGTAATAGTACAATTGAAATACTAATTGGATACTGTATTTGTTTATGTGTTCTTTATTTTACTATGCATTATTAAAATATTCCTGAAATATATAAATGGACAACATTGTTTATATAACTTACAAAATATTGATATGGATACACAGTTGTCCTGTGTAACATGGTATCTTTGTAAAAAAAAAAAAAAAACTTCAGCTCATTACATTCTAACTGGAACAACAGGAGGGTTTGATACACTTTATCACATTACATTTTACAATGAGATATTTTTTGTACATTTTTAATTACTATAAGTTAAATCACAAAAAACCTCAAATACAAATCACTGCTTTATGCAGCATGCCTAAAAACTGCAAAGTAGAAAAACAACAAGCAATGTCCAAAAAGTTTAAGGCCATATGCAGAGCTGTACTGAATGTATCATGTCTATAATCACTACATACAGAGTTTTTATATTCAAAACCTTAATATGGCTTCTATTAACAGCACTGCCTTTTGTGTGAAAACAGCCTTGTAAAACTTTGTAAAAGCATTATGAGTCCTTTGAAATTAAGCTGCTTCAAGAACTGTGAATTTACAAGAACATTTCTTAACTAACTGGCCTGAAACAATCACATCTGAACATCTAATAAATTCAAAAGTGCATTGCTTTATACTAAAAATTGAATAAATATTCTCATATCTATCCATTCAGATTAGTGTTACTACAGATTATGCTTTGTAATACCAATGGACAATCAAGTTGCCATCTAACTTGGCCATATCCACAGATCACCTCTGGGTGCAATCCATTCACATTTCTGGTTGGATAGTTTCTTTTGTTCCCAGGAAAACAGACCATTCTGTCAGATGATGAAAACAAAACAAAACAATACTTTCCTTTCCAAATGCAGGATACTCTATTTAGCTTCACTACAGTTTGGTTCCACTCTCTTCATTATCCAGAAGAGCAAGATGGTACTGCAAGTACATTTTAGACTTCTAACAAATTTGGCTGGTCTGGGTAAATCCCAAACAAACACATCTATAAGTTGAAAGCATTCAAAGTTCATTCACTGCTGCTTGTAAGGCACATGTGAACATTGTAATCCTTTCAAATAACTAAAGCAATGAAAAGCAGCATAGCTCTCAGGTGCATACTGTTTATTACACTAAGAAGTTTTAGTAAATTGGGTGCTTCTTTTGCAGAAACAGGCAAAGACTGACATTGCCTCAGTTTATCAAAGGATATTTTGATAGTGACATCACAGTACAGAAAAAGGGGAATGCTATCGACTAATTACTAGCAATATTGTTTGGAAGTCCACATAACCAGTGAATTCTGGCCATCCACAAACAAGTTATGAAACTTACTTTGCACTAAATCTGCCTAGTCCGTGTGTGTGATTTGCCAAAGAGACCCTTCACAAATTCAAGAAGTGTGTATTTATTTGTGCATCATTAGTTTGAGAGAGAGACAAAGTTTGCCACCTTTGTAAAACACGAATTGGGCTTAGTCGTGTAATAAGTATGGTGGCACTTTGGCCACATTAAAGAACAAGATAAATAAAATGTTTCTAAAGAAAGAAAATGGAAAGAAACATGGAACATCAACGACAATGTGGTGTAGTGCAGTACCAATGTGGCGCGATTTCCCATTTCATATTAGACAATGACATCATCCAAATATCATCACCCTCATCATAATAACTCCAACTGCATGAGTATCAAGAAATCTCTGTCAGCAGTGAGAATTAAACTGAATTCAACAAATTATGCAGTACCTTAACCGAATAAATATAAGAACAATTCCACATTATTGATCACTTTAACAGTAAGGAGACCATGGGTTCACATCCCAGATCCTCCCTGTGTGGAGAGCGCTTTGAGTACTGAGAAAGGCCCTACATAAATGGAAAGTATCATTAATTACAGAACAAAAAGAAATGTCTGAACTCATTCTCTTTTAATATTTGCAGAAGACATGCCTTGTGTGGCTATGTACAGATCACTGATTGAGTCATTTTGGATGAAAACTGACCATTCTCAATCAGAGCATCAGTAAAACAAATCCTTTAATATGAACAGCAGGACACAATTTGGAAGTTATTATGGGCAGATTTTGCATAAATGTTGAAATTTTTCTTCACGCAAAGAACCACGGACACAAGAAATGAATTACCAAGTTGTGTAGCAGAGAGTCAACATTTCAGGACCTTGCCTGTTTACATCTTGCCTGAAGAAGGGGCCCAAGCTGCCTCGAAAGCTTGCAGATTGTAATCTTTTTAATTAGCCAATAAAAGGACATCATTTTGCTTGACTTCTCACTATATTCACAATGGCTAACAAGGTACAACACCATAGT
This sequence comes from Erpetoichthys calabaricus, assembly GCF_900747795.2. Lineage (NCBI taxonomy): Eukaryota > Metazoa > Chordata > Cladistia > Polypteriformes > Polypteridae > Erpetoichthys > Erpetoichthys calabaricus. The sequence goes on along the minus strand of NC_041411.2, from coordinate 64,130,528 downwards.
ACATAAAATAAATATTAAAGTCAGTGTAACAGCTGCAAAATAAATACATAATTCACTCAAATATGTAATTCTACACCTCCAAAAACAAAACACATCTTCACTCAAAACATGCATTTTAATAAAGCAACAAAACATTCCATCACAACAGCTATTATGTTCTCGCAATGTTTACTATTTTACTGAAAGGAGACTTTCTGAAAAGTGCTGAGGTTTGATAATGTATAATAAATGCATTTCACAGCTGAATACTGTCTAAGCAAGACTAGACTTGATGATCACAGCATATTTAAAGTTAAAATGTGCATTTAACAAAGGCACATTTCTAACATTTTAGAAAGTACAAAAAAGTAAACAAAAAATAGACAAAAAGTAAACTAAAAAATCCTCAGAAAAAGGGTGAAATCCATACTGTTAAAACACAAAATAAAAACAGTAACATTCTGTAAATAAAACACATTTGGTTCCTTAAAATTACTATTAATCCCTCCAATAAAATCAAAATGATATATTTACCTCGGTCTTCTTTTGCTCTGATCTGCTGTTGTCTTTCTAAATGCACTGCTGCTATGACAAATTTGAATGATCCAGCCAACTGGCATGGAAAAGTGAACTTTTCTTCAGGATGTTCATTTTTTTAAACTGACATACAATGCATTTGTTTAATCCTTGGAAGACTAAGGCCTGTCACAATGTTCCAGTTTTGTTTGACAGAAAAAAGACACAACAATACAGCCCAAATCCTATGGAAGATTGCAGGGCCGCATCTATTGTTTCAAAGGTGAGAAAGGTGACACATTCTTCTACCAGTGCTTGTCCCATTGGTGAAGGTCAGTCCATATGCATAAGTAGTATGTCAGGGTCTGAAGGAGTAGGAGGAAAAAAAAAAAAAAAAAAAAAAAAACACAAAGAAAAAAAATTGGTAACATTTGCAAGGGGAACGAACAGAAATTTCAAATATCAATTGAACAACTAAAAAGTCTACTGAACATTATTAAATCCAATGCAACAGAAGAAAATGTTTTAATAGAAATTAAAAAAGTACACTCTGATCAATGCAAACTAGCATATAACAGTTATCTATAAACAGTCAATTATCTCTTATATCAATGAAGAATATAATATAATGCAGTAAAGGGCTTCCAACATTGGCCAAAGCAGTGGCACCAAAAGTGGTAATAATTAGTTATGATCTGGTGAAAAAGTAGTTATTTATTTACACAATCACCAAAGAGTAAAGATAGTATTAAAGATTGACCTGGGGATTTCTCTTAGACAAAGACAGCTGTATCTTTTTAGGTTGACTGAACAATGATTTAATTGTTAATGTTGTTCTCATATAGTTATATTTGACTTTTAGCATTAAATAATAAGTATGATTAACAAATATAAAATACCATGCTTCAGAGAGTGCACACCACAAGTCCCAAATAAGACACTACTCAATACTAGGGAAAAGCTTTTGCTGCCAAGAATTTCTATGTGCAAAGAACCAAAGGATGACAACAAAGGAAACAAAAACTGGCAGATTATGTGACACAGTGCATGCACACATTGTAGATCTCTCATCTCATTTTCAAACCTGCTTACGAACAAAACAAAAAAGTATAAGCTTCTACAAAAGATACTAAAGACAATGTTTAACCAAACAAACAAGTACATTAAATGATGAAACTAAATTTGGTCTTATTGCTTGTGTTTGATACACTAAATGGGATGTAGGCCTGGTTATTCTTTTCCAAACTCAGCTCAAAGTATAATTCAGGGCTCGCATTACTTCCTACATCATTTTATCTTGTATGGATACTTTAGTTTACTACAGGCTGCCATCGCTAAGTTTTCTCTACTGTTTCAGTACACTGTCTTAGTAAATTCATTTAAACATACACACTGTGAACTGTACATCATTCAGGAGCTGGTAAAACAAATGAGCAAATTCTCTTGATCTGGACCTCAAATTCTCCAATACAAAAACAAAAGAAGATACTTCACGTAGCACTTTGCCCACTGCTGGTCTGTCCAAAGCAGTGCGTAAATTTTCATAATTTTATCCACAGCTGCTAGGATAAATGACCTCATTCTTATTTTCAGCAGTTACAAAATCAATTTTAATATCTGTTTGTTCACTCCAAAACAACCATGCTAATCATCAATCTAGTTTTGCCATATAGCAAATGTCAAGCAATAGCTTGCTCTCTTTAAAAGACAGTCAATTAGAAATGTGCACATTGCGCCACCAACAAGAGGTTAAATGCCACAGTTTCCAAGTCAAATAAATATGTAGATTGATCACAGCTATGTAATTTGATAAACCAAAAAAGGTTCAGGAAGATGCACCAAAAATAAGTAAAATGTTCTTAAGTAAGGATTCCTTCTTAAAGGAATACTTCACCAGTAATTTAAATTGTTTTATATGTTGCTTCCCCAATGTGAATTCTAGTAATGGCTGAAAATGTTTTATTAATCTCCTGTTTTCATGGAAAAAGGTGATATAAAGCTTGTTATAGAATGGAGTTCTATGGAAACAAACACTGGACAACATATCCATAAAAACAAACAAAAAATTACATGTGTTGCATAATCCAAAAGTCAAGTTAAACAGACATATGCTCAAAACATTCAAAACACATGCAATGTTTGCTATATTATTGTTAAATAATACTTGAAAATCAGATCAGTGCAAAAAACAGGAAACATGTTCAAACTGAATTATGCTATTCCTGAAATGTTTATTCAATAAAATTTTAGCAAAAATGTATCTGCTTTACACATTGTGAGCATACAACTGGATGACTTGATATGTGTGTAACCCTAACCCTCAGTGTCCAGAGCATGTGACCCATTAGTTACCAAAAGGCAACCACTGATGTCCATAATGCGGACTTTCCAGAGCGAACACCACTTGAGTTACATAAACACCGCAAGGAACCTGAAAATAAGCAACAGATTCTTGCTTCAGCAGACCTTCAGGTCTCCACATGTAGAGCTTAAGTCAAATTTGATTGACTGTTATCCTGCCCCAGGTCCGCCTGACAACAACCACCCAACCCCCCCCCCCCCCCCCCCCCCCCCCCCACCCCGAAATCTGCAGTAATCCTTCCCAAGTTACACTCTGCTGCAAGAGTGTGACAAATGTTGAGTAAATCAAGTGACTCAAAATGTGCTATCCAAATGACTGTACAGCAGAACTCCTAAATCATGTCTTTTAGGTTAAGGCCAGGAGAAATACATGTTTTGCTTTGTTTAAAAAAAAAAACCTAAAAAAAAAAAACTTTGTTGTTAATTACTTGAGTTTTACAGATAAAGTAGCCATTTTTTTACTGGAATTGTTTCTAATGTAATTTGACTTGTAAATAATTTTTGATGGCTATTTTGCAGATTATCATATGAAATGTCTTGAGGTCCTAGTTAAAATGTTAAAAGGGCTGAGCAAGAGACAGGTGTTGCTCAAGAGGCCCAATTGTAGTTAGCAGTCATATCAGCCACTAGCCATCAATACAAAGCAGCAGATAAGGCTGCTATTGAATCCAGAAGCACAAGTTCAATCCCATCTACTGACACAGTCAAGAGTCAGGACATGTGGCTCTGGTTTATGCTTCCAGAGAAAATTCAGGAGCACAGACACTCATATTAGTCCAACTAAGCGAAATGCATTATTAAAAGGATTTTGAGATTATTTTGGGTGCAGATGCAAAAGTTTACATTGGCCCCATCTTGATAGATCTTCTGTCACAATTATAAAGCATGCGCCCCATTCAATTTATTCCCTGTGCAAACTTATTTCAAACCTAATTGATTCTGTTTGCATTACTCCTCATGCTTTCTATATTGTACCTCACTATAACATTCAATCTAGCCTAGATTATATTACTGTTTCTCAATTGTGGACTTAAAAACTCAGCCTCCTTTAAAAACAAGACAAAAAAAAAACAGTATGCAGTAAATCTGTGGTTGTGCATTGAACAAATGGTAGTTCCTGAACAGCTTGCATGAAACCATACATCATTACAAAGTTTAAGTTGTGTCGCTATCCAAACATGAAACTAAGATGAACTTTAAATGTCTGCAACAAGTCAATACAAAAGTAAAATGAATAAATAAATAAAAAAATAAAAGAGAGGATGGCCTTTATGGAACGTATACATATTGTCACAGACGTGCACATGGGAGGCAGCTAAAGGGCTCGAAAGAAGGTAATTCCTTGTCGGATCAGGGGGTAGCAAAGTGCACTGACCTTTTCACTTTTTCCCAGCAGACCAAATATGGGAAGTTCCACCTGGGCCCTTGAATGTCACTTCCAGTTCCACACCTGAAGACGTCACTTCCTCCCTCCATTTATAAAACCCACCATGTCTGTACCAAACCTCTGTTCTGTTTTGGACTCTTGTCTGTAAAGACAATTTTCTTGCAGCCTTTTTGATTTTGCAGCCATTTTTAAGTATACGCGAGTCTGTCCCAAACCTCTTCGTGTGTCAAGACTCAATTATTTATCACAAACTATTATACAGGGTATACTGTATACACATATACATGCTGTGGATGGGTTACTCTATTACCACAAACGTAGCCACAATCCTGTAACAGATAAAGCCGTTTTGAAAAATACCATGAGATGTGAGAAGTATGAAGGTTGTGTACAAATATTTCAGTATTCCCTTGATGTCCAAAAGACATTCATAATATTTAAATCATGTGCTTTAAGGGTCTACACAATAATGAACAAATCGCTTGACTGCTTGATCAGTACAGGAGAATCAAGAGGAAATCTGGCTATGAAATCATACAATGGCCAAGACAATATACAAATGAAAAAAATACTTAAAAAGCATATTGTATTACATTTAAGTGGACCCAATGTAGGCAATGAGCATTACCTTTGAAATTCAGCTATACAATAGCTCAAACAAATGAGTTAAATAAGAAATAGCATTCTCCGCATGCAATTTTAAGTTGGTAGTAGCAGCAGAGTCGGAATATTTTGTTTCTTTATGATGTTGGCTTCTTGTGTCTTCAAATAAAAATTTAAGGTAAAAAAGAACAATGCTGTATCAGTTTTTTGTACTGCACAAAGCAATAATAGTAATATACACCATAGATACTGTGTTCTGCCAAACTTTAAATGCTGGAACACTAATCTCACAAATTTCTACACATCCCTAGTTTATCATAAAACAATTTTTAATCAACATTTTCTCTGTTTAACAAAATGTTTTTATCTTTGTTAGTTTTGCATTTTAAATGCAATTACTATCCATATTACTAACCGAGAATGCTAAACCGGATGATGGACGCAGGCACATCCGGCCATGGGCCGTAGCTGCAAAAAGACGTACTGCGCAGGCGCAAAAAGAGTCCGCGAGAGTCGGCTGAGGAGCCGAGAAAGGCGGACAAAAGAGGGCGAGAGGCGGATGAGGGGCCGCGAGAGGCGCAGGCGCAAAAAGAGTCTGCGAGAGTCGGAGAAAGGCGGAGAAAAGAGGGCGACAAAGGCGGATGAGGGGCCGCGAGTGGCGGACAAGACCACAGAAAAAAGGAGTGAGCACATACAAAAAGGAGAAATGAGGCGCAAAGTCAAACGCAGGAAAAGCACGAAACACATTGCACACGAAACTAGACCCGAAAAAAAAAAAAAAAAAAAAAAAAGAGGCTCGCGCACAACAGCAAGGCCCCCCCCCCCCCCCCCCTACAGGCACCGGACGGGACACACACCAAGAGGGGGATTCAACAAGCCCATGGAACACAAAACCACCCCACAGACCCTACAAGCGAGGGACGGGACACACACAAAGAGGGGGATTCAACAAGACACAGGAACACAAAAAGAAAGAAGACGCTCGCGCAACAACAATCCTCAACAATCCCCCCCCCCCCCCACCCACATCCATAAGAAGTCACACCCAAAGCCACATATTCTAAAGTGAACGTCAGCACCTTCACACTAGACAGCATAGGTGTCAGCATAGGTGGATCTCCTTACAATAAAGCACTATTAACCGTTCAACTGCAGAAAAGGAAACATATTAACAGTGACTGCGACCCTCCTTATTACTTATCCATATTTCGGATGCTGAGAAAGAAACAAGTCATGAATACACGGTCACGGGTACAAAACGAAAAGGATAACAGGAACAAACACACGAACACGAAAGAAACAACAAAATAGACGGCTATGCAGCATAGGTGGATCTCATTACAATAAGGCACTATTAACCGTTCAACCGCAGAAAAGTCTCCATATTAACAGTGAGTGCAATACTCCTTATTACTTATCCATATTTCTAAAAGAAAAAATGTCTTGACTCCAAAAACGCAAAGCTCAACTAAAGCTTCTAACTAACGATGTACCTAAAAGTAAAAACTTTATGAACTGCGTTAGATCCTACAATAGTTCATTTGCTTTTAGTAAATATCAGGCCACCAAAAGGCAATGGCCCATACTGCTTTCCCATATGTGCACAAATACTGCATCGCATTGGAACAGTGCACCCTGAAACAAATCAACAACGCAAATATGCACAAATCTACATCCTGGATCCACATGACGCAAACTATCAATCAAAGTGCTGCATCGCAACAGGTACGGATTCAAAACGAAACACCTCCCGTCTCAGACATACGTTAACGGCAAGGAAGGCTACAATGGGCGTCTCACACAGCACAGGCAAATCGATTACAGCTCCAAAACAACACGTCCCAAATACTACATATGCTACAACGCGCCTCTCAAACGGCACAAGCAAAACATACACCGGGAAAATTCATTCGGATTAATGAATGTCATTTGCGATCATTGTCATTCAGTTCACTTCCCTGAAGAAACAACTGGCAATACAAGTAATACATTTAGACGTTGTTGTCAAAAGGGTCAAATTAGACTGCCTTCTTTACATTCATATACTGAATATCTACAGAAGATTCTAACTGACGATGTACCTGAAAGTGAAATCTTTATCAACTGCATTAGATCCTACAAATCGGTATCCACTATGAACATTAACGGTGGCACTGCACGTGACATCCGTCTTCAAAAAATGTTGTTTATTGATGAATGTACAATGGCATGAAGTCACTTACTCAACACCATTCATAAACTTCTACAAACGTTTATGAATAATAATATTCAATTTGGAGGAAAGGTACTTTTATTAGGAGGAGATTTTAAACAGTGATTAGCTATTCTTCTAGATGCCATGCACTCAGCTATTGTTCAGTGCACCTTAAAATACGCAGACAATTGGCATTGCTTTCAAAAGATACAGTTAGTAAAAAAGATACGATGTCCAGAACCAGATCATAACAATTGCTTATTAAAACTGAGAGATGGTACACTCACCAATACAGATGGACTTCAGCCACATATTATTACAATTCCTCAAGTCTTTATCTGCGACGACTTAGTTACAGAGAGATTTGGAACAGCAATCTCATTAGACCAAATGCCCCTTTTAACACAACGCACTATATTATGTCCAAGAAATATTAATGTGGAAAACATAAATACCCAAGTCATTCCATTACTTCCTGGAGAGACACAACTCTTTCTAAGCTCTGACAAAGTTGACTCTGATCACGATAATGACCATCTTCATTGACCTTACAAGTTCTGACCTGGAATTACCTTTTACACTTAAACGGCGTGTACAAAGAAATTTTCCAATAAACCTTTACACTGTGCCACACACTTTATTGTTTGCTTTCTATTTGCATCATCTACACCGTCACACTATTCTATATCTCATTCATACATCACGCTCTTTGTCATTCCCAACACCAGGGGTTGGCGAGCGAAGCGAGCAGGGGGCGGAGCCCCCTAGTTACTGTACAGAACAGAGGGGAAAACCTATTTTTCATACAAGCTATTTTGTAATATGGTATGCCCAGAATAAAGTAATAAATGACATTCAGAGCAGGAGTGATTTTATGTATCATAATAGAAAATAAAATTATTTTCTGAAAAATATGCTGTAACTTGGAGTACCAACACTTCTAGATACACCAAAAAATAAGCATGTTTACCATTTTGTTGGCAATTTTTATTTTTTATAAACCAAAGCAAACAAAAGGAAGAGTAAGCACAAAGACATTATTTCATGTTAACTGGTTTCTGGTAATGCACAAGATTTATCTACTAGTGTAACAAAAGATGACAGTCTCCATCACTCCTTTACTCAGGAAATCTTAAAAACAAAGAAGAAATAAACACATCCACTAACAGTATCTCTTTCACTGTTTCAGCCATGACAAGAAGAAAAATTTCATATCCAAAAAATAAGGAGAAATCTACTTATTTTGAAAATTATGTTCTCTGTACTGTGACAAACCCATGAATATGACCAATAGTCTCCAGCGTATTGTGCTTGCTGATGTATGACTTAAAAATGCAACTATAAAGCAGAACTGTTCACTCTAACCTCTAAAAAGGGAGTGACCACATGATAAATATACCAGAATAGAATGCCTTTTATTGTCATTTCACAGATGTACAACAAAATTTTTAGTGTGTCCCCAGAACAGCATATATAATAAAAACAGAAAGCTTCAATAGATTCAACATGCACTCTGCATTTTACACACAACAAATGCATTAATATCTTATATATAATGCACTACCGTGGCTGTCCATTTGTCTATGCAGGATTTTAAATTACCTCTAGCTTGCAAATCATTCGAATTATTGACCTGAAACTTGGTACACATATACTATGTGATGTCTACTATCCGCTTTCGGGGTGATGATTGACATCCAAGGTTATTCCTCTTTTTGTTTTTATTTTATTGTAGAATCAACTCTTGGCAGTGGCCAGCAGGGCGGTGTATGTGTACGGGCACCGTTCTCATTCCTACCACCTTCACCGTCACTTCCCCTACCTCTTCATACCTTAAATCATTCTTGAGGCAGATTGAAGACTTAAGTGCCAGCTTAAGTGAAAAGTTAAAGAAAACATACTAAGTAATTGCAACACAAACACCGACTTAATCAGTTTTAACGTGAAAAGACGCTGATGAAAGAAAAGAAGAAGCGGGCCGCTAGGGTGGGGAAAAGAAGAGCTGCTCGGGAAGCAGCAAGCACATCAACCTCTGAGCAAACAAATGCTAAACGTTCAGAGAAAACAGTAGGAAAACTAGGAATGCTCAAGTCAAGTGTATTCACTGCATGGAGCCGTTACTGGTAAACCAATAAAACCAAAAAAACATTGAAAGTGAGAAAATATAAATAGTGGAGTAGTTCCATTTTACAGTAATTGAAATGAGTCTCCCAGATATTGTATGTGTGTTCCACTGATGCCCACTGTAAAAGTGAAAGACATAAGATCAAAAGCACTTGGAAGCAGTAAACAGTTAATTAACAAAATTTAGTTCTCTGATGGTGCTTGGATAGAAGCTTTTCAGTAGTCTGGAAGCGTTGAGTCTTAATAGAACTATATAACGCCTTCCAGAAGTTAGCAGAGTGAAAAGGTGGTGGCATGGGTGAGATGAGTCCCTAATGATTTTTTTTGGTCTCTCATAAACTTTGAGTTCTATATATATCTTCTAGTAAAGGTAAATGTGTGTTGGTACAGTTTTGTGCTTATTTGATGACTCTCTGAACACCCTGCTTATTAGCCAGCATGCCATACCAGGAATGCCACGTTTAAGTATGCTTTCCCCAGGGCAGTGATTGGAGGACACAAACAGCTGCTTGGACAGGTTAACCTTCTTTGGCATCCTTAAGAAGCAGAGACAGTTTTGTGCCTTCTTCACAAGAGAAGCTGTGTTAACAGACCATGTGAGGTCCTGGGAGATGTGTTCCAAGGAATTTAAAAGTTAGGCACTGTCTCCATTATGTCTTCTTTGAAGTATTGAGGAAAAAGTTCCTATCCCTGCCACCTGAAGCTGATAATCAGCTCCTTTGTTTTGAAGGTGTTGAGTGGCATGTTTTTAATGAAGCACCAGTCAGACAGTTCGCTGACCACATCCCGATAGGCAAACTTACCACAGTTATGTATCAGTCCTACCATAGTGGTGTCATCTGCAAACTTGATGATTCTATTTGTGCTATGTATTGGTGCACATTTGTGGGCATATAAGGAATAAAGAAGATGACTCCAAAACGTAGCACAATGGTGCTCCAGTACCAAGTGTCAAAAAAAACACAATCCGGGTCAGGGAGTGCTGGGTCCCGACTGTGGTTGGTTTGTTAAGAAGTCCTTGATCCATCATCCTATATTGGAGAGCTGTATTAACGGCATCTTTTGTTGTCCTATTGGCTCTGTAGGCAAATTGGTGCTGGTTAAAGGTGGGTGAAAGTGAAGATTTGATGTGCCTCAGGACTAGCTTCTCAAAGCACTTCATTATAGTGTGGGTGAGAGCAGGTCTCTAGTCATTACAGCTGCTGATTACTGTCTTCTTTGGAACAGGCACAACGATGGCAGACAAAGTATATAACCAAGGAGGAGAAAAAGCACTGAAGTTCACAAAACTCAATGAAACAGCCATTATTAGTAATGCATAGTCTCATCAGAATAACTGACAATTCCCTTGTTTACGCTTGCGTCTACAGAAAGTGTTAATCCCGAAAACAGTTTTTCCACAACTGGCTTATTGCAAATGTGTTTAACGCAAGACATCTTCAGTACAACTAATTCATTACTGAACAAGCTTAAGCCAGTAAATTTTGAAGTAATTGTAAATGTTTATTAATAGTGGTTTAAGCTGTGGAAATATGGCTAAAATTATATTTGCTGCTTCCAAGTCTTATTTGATGATAAAAATGAGCAGTATAGCATTGTTATATTTCTGTGCCTCCATCCCAATGAAAGCACTACCTTTTTGTGCAGTGTGCCTCTTCCTAGTGGTAGGGCATTAGCTAAGTGTTGAAGAGCTACATTAAACTCATGTCTTCCATGGTAACGTGTAAAATGACATTTGCAATGGCAATGAAAGAAGTGTGATCGGACATGTGGGTTCACTATAGAAGCATCCATATTACTAACCGAGAATGGTAAACTGGAAGGCACGGATGCAGGTACACGGTGATGGACCCAGGAGACATAGTGCGCAGGCGCCTACAGCGCGCATCTCATAAACCGCAAGCGAAGTCTGATCCGCCGCGAAAGAAGGAGTCACGGCTCAAATGAACATAGACACCTACAACGTGCATCTGAAACTGCGGAAGCAAAGCAGGCACGGGTTCAAAACGAAAGACCACAACTGACGGAGATACAAAAACAAGCCCGCCTGGATAAAAATCAATGAACGCAGGCGCCTACAACGCACGTCTGAAATGCCGCAAGCAAAGCAGGCACGGCTCCAAAAAGAAAGAGCTCGACTGACGGGGCTACATATACGAGCCTGCCTGGATAAAAACAATGAACGCAGGCGCCTATAATGCGCTTCTCAAACAACGCAACCAAAGGAGTCACGGCTCCAAAATGAAACATCTCAACTAACTGACATACAGAAACGAGCCCGCCTGAATACAATTAATGAACGCAGGCGCCTAAAACGCACCTCTCAAACAGCAGAGGCAATAGATAAACGGCAAAGAAAGGAACGACAAACAGCCGCTAAACAATTCCGCCAATTAGCTGACAGCGCATTCTGTAATGAGTCCACTATTGTTCCACATGCCATGCGTTCAGCTATTGTTCAGTCCAGTTTGAAATATGCAGACAATTGGCATTACTTTGAGACAATACATTATGTACAAAACATGCAATGTCCAGATCCAGAATATACCAATTGGTTATTGCAACTAGGAGATGGAAACCTTACCAATACATATGGACTTCACCCAGATATCATTCAGATCCCTCAAGCCTTTATCTGCGACGACTTAGTGACGGAGGTGTTTGGAACAGCAATCACATTAGACAAGATACCACTATTAACACAACAGGCTATATTATGTCCAAATATTGACGATCGCATAAATAACCAGGTCATTGCGTTACTTCCTGGAGAAAGCCGCCTCTTTCTAAGCACTGACAATGTTGATTCTGAAGACGAGAATGAGCATCTTAATTTCCCCTTAGAATATTTAAACACTATTAACCCAGCCGGATTACCACAACACAATCTTAACCTTATAATCGGGACAATAGTCATGCTATTAAGAAACCTTAATACTAAACAAGGTTTATGCAACCGTACACGTTTAGTCATCAACACCATGACAGACAATGTTATTAAAGCAAAAGTACTTACAGGATCACATTCTAACAATACTGTTCTGATTCCTAGAGTTGACCTTACAAGTTCTGACCTGGAATTACTTTTTACACTTAAACGACGCCAATTTCCCATTAAACCTGCATTTGCCATGACAATCAACAAATCCCAAGGACAAACCATGGACAGAGTTGGCATATACCTCTCTGAGCCTGTATTTGGACATGGACAACATTATGTGGCCTTCTCAAGAGTTCGGCGTTCATCTGACATTAAAGTTAAAGTTATAGATACTCCATACCAAGGAAAACTCATTCAAGGACAACACACCATCTTTACTACAAATGTTGTGTATAAAGAAATATTCCAATAAATCCTTCTAATGTGCCATGCTATGGGTTCTTTACTTCCTTTGTTCGTCATCTACACCTTTACACTCCAATATATCTCATACATACATCAATGTATTTCGGGTTACCCAACACCAGGGGTTGGCGAGCGAAGCGAGCAGGGGGCGGAGCCCCCTAGTTTTTTGTATGTTTTTCTATTCTCACAGCTATGCATGATGAAAAAGAATAATTTGAAATGCAGGCCTTTCCACACTTTCAAATTTACTGAACCTCAGACAGAAGGCAGGGATTTTATACTTGATTTAAAAAAAGAATAATTTTACCAACTCAACTCAAAAAAGTGGTGGATCTGAGGCTAGAGATCTACACCAGCAATCAAAGGTTGCCGGTTCGAATCCTGTAAATGACAGAAGTGATTCCACTCCATTGGGCCCTTGAGCAAGGCCCTTAACCTGCAATTGTTCTGTTTTGAGTATGATGTTAACCTGCATCTAGCCCTACAAGTAGGTCCTCCAACTTGCAGGGAAAACTCGGAGGTTGGTGGCAGGCTTAGCACTCCAGCCACTGTAAAAAACCTCAAACTTTTTGATTCCATTCGAAGTAGTGTGGTGCTGTGGTGTCATCCATTGCATGCCTGCGCTCAGGTTCTAATTTGGGATCCTGAGGTGGTTCATTGAGTGGTGGGTGTAGCAACGCACTGTTCCCAAACTAACTCTCTCTCCTTAAGTTAAAATGATGAAATCAAGCTTATAGTGAAGCCACAAAATATTTTTTAAAAAGTAGACTAATCTAAAAATAAATAAATAAAATAACACTTATACTATATTTAATACCTTTGTTTAGCTGTGTCCCCATCCTGAAAAAACTATATGTGGTTGGCCATAGAACTCTTGTATACCTCTCAGGTTCCAGACCATAAGGCTTTTATAAATGAACATTACTGACCTAAGAACACAGGTATGCATGAAGATAACAATCCCAGTAAACTCCTAGATATATATCTCTCCATGGAGTTTACCTGGTTGTATATGACTGGGGTATATAATCTTTTTACTCAATCTTTGTTCACATCAACACATTCCTCTCTTCTGTTTGTGTGGTGCAAAACACATACATCCCCTGTTTACCTAGAGCTGTTTTGCTTGCATTGTACTTCAGGGTGAGCTCACCCCTTCAACTTAAGACAAAATCAAACCTATTTGACTTTGCTGGAGTGAGGTGCCGACTAGCCAGACTGAGCTGCTTGGGATGTCAAACCACATGACTGGAGTCACCATAACACCCCACAGCTGCCTCTGACTCAACAAGATTATGTAAATAATGCCTACAACTTAAAAGCGCAGACAATATGGCTTATGTAAGTATAAATTAAATTGGAAAGTATAACCATCACAAAGGCCCTGGTGCAGAAGATGAGAAGAACGCCAAGCCTTCCACTTTACATACAGTTTACCAAAAACAATGTCCCTAGAAACTAGAGATACTCCAATTGATCAGCTACCAATCTAAATTGGCCGATTTTCACAAAAAGGTCTCGATCAGTGATTGGTAAATTGGTTGATCACAAAAGCTTTCCAGTAATTTAATTGCAGTGTTCCTTTATACAAGGTATTCGTTTGTTTGTTTTTTTTCCACCAAACTTCCTGCAGTGTAAACAAAGAGCAACAGTGGAGGCTTGTTTCAGCAGAGAGCTTAGCCTTTAAGTTAAAGAAAGTTGAGTAATAAACCGAGAAAAAGGAATAAGAGAAGTCATCCTGTACAATCTGACAACCCGCAAGAAAATCTACTTGAATTCAGGCCTTTTTATTTTGTTCTTTTATTAAAATTGACACAGTTTCAGTTTGGACAGCAAACTTGATTTAAATGGTTCAGCTTACATTTTTAATTGGAAAAAGACAAAGACAAATTTGAAATTGATGCTTAGTAAACAATAGGCTTGTTAGTTTAACAGCAAAACGTATCTTTCCTGTTATGTTAACCAAAATTACACCTTATATTGGCTAACTAAACAGATTACAATGTTCAAGCTTTCGAGGAAGCTCAAGCTCCATTTCATTACATCATACCTGAAGAAGTTTCCTGAGCTGCCTCGAAAGTTTGCACATTGTAATCTTTTTAGTTAACCAATAAAATATTGTCATTTTGCTCGACTTCTCACTACATCCATAATGGCAAACATGGCACAACACCCTAATACTCCTTCCTGTTAAGCATGTTAGTCTTGGATTCTCTTGATAAACAACTTATAAACATTTCATACATCTGCAGCTTTTTAAAGATTTGCATTGTGTTTATTATTTGTTGTTGAATGTCATAGTGCATAAGTTTTAGTAAGAAACAAGTACTACATAATTTAAATGGTAATCCACATTTATAATAACACCTTAAGAATTATGAATGTCTAGCTGATACACTGAAAAAAAACACCTTTATAAATATAGTAAATGTATGTTTTAACAGCAAAAAAAGCTGTAGTGAAATTAATGAAAATTTATTAAAACCTGTAAGTGTATGAATATTTACAAGTAGTGTTTAATTGCCAATATCAATTAATTGATTTGTAAGATTATATATTAGGCCAGAGAAAGTTTAACTGTTAATTTTTGCGATTAATGAAGCCTGTTTTGTTGCATCCATGACCCACCAGGAGGTAAATGCCTCAGACAATGCTTTGGTTCAGGTGCATTTTGATGTTTTTTTTCCCCCCACACATTACTAAATACTATAATGATCAGGCTAGAAATGCAAAGTGTCATGTGGCTGGACATTGCACTGAGTACTGTGCTTTTAGAAGGTGCAGGGCATTATACAAATGAAACATCTGAGTGAGAGGAAGAAGTACCAGGAAAAATGGCAGAAGGAATGTAAGAGACTGGTTTGAGTATGGAAGGTGCTGGAACGAAAGCGCTTTTGCTTGGCATTGGTGATGCAGCACAGGAGTGGATGATAAGGAGCAGCACAGTATGCGCGAACAGCACAGAGTGAACAAGTAAGGAGAGGGGAGCAAGAGTGAAACAACGGCGTGCTTCTGGGCTGTAACACTGAAGCAAAAGACAGTACAGAGGGGTTAGATGAGTCTGAGTACGATTAAAGTTAAGGTGATTACAATGCTGCTTTTATGTCGGCTTCTCCAGGTAGTCCTATCCTCCTCTGACAGGTTTCGACCACCTGAGAAGCATGTCTCTCTCAGGGAAGGACCTAGGGGCACAATAATATTATTTCCATGGTGCACCAGTTAAAAAACTTGTGTAGAGTATAAATTGTGTAGAGTATAATTATCAAGTGGTTGATGGTGATGAACAACTGAGAATAGTATTTAAAGAGTTTTAACACAGGTTTTAATCTACTAATGTATACTAATTTAAGAGATGCTTATTCTTTCAATTAAAATCAGTCTTTAGCAGTGTATTCAATGTTAACAGTCATTTTGATTGTATATTTTTTACTTTGACATGTCTGTGTCTCACAAGCTGACAATCTGATTATTAATACTTTAGCCTTGTTTTCTTTTCATTTTGCCTTTTAGGAAGACATTCAAATTCAGGTAGTAGTTGCTCAAGTAGTTTTTTGTTGATAGCTCAGGTTTAAGCTCATTGTTTATGTTTAAATTACGCCATTATTATTATTTTTCTTATTTCTTTGTGTTGATTCTACATCAAGACTGTGGTTAAATCATGAAGTAAATACACATTGATGTATTAATCGTATAATTATATGTTGTGGAAGAAGATGATCCGCTGTGGCAACCGCTAACGGGAGCAGCCGAAAGAAGAAGAAGAAAGGTTTTAATATTAGATGTGATTAATCGCAATTAATTACATACATTTATGTGATTAGCTAAATTTCTCAATCAATTCCCAGCCCATACACACACATTATATATATATATATATATATATTATATACACACACATATATATGGTTGAAATAGTTTTACTGTCAACTAATGCAAAGAGTACGCGACACATGTTTCACCCTAACTCTGGGCTCATCAGGCGGTACACACACACTGCACCCCCCTCTCGGGGAAGCGAACCTCGGACGTCAGTGCTAGAGGCGAAACCTCTAATGTTGCGCCACGGCGTGTGGTTCGTTCATTTGACAGCATGTAGATCAGGGTAATTACATTCATGGCATTCATAGTCTGAATCACAATCTGGATTGTATGGGTGGTTACCTACCAGGTAACGCTTGTGGTTAGTCAGCAAGTCGGCTAACATCTGCCACGGTGCCCTCTTTCAGTTGCGAGAAGCACAGTAAAACTATTTCAACCATTCTATGATCTGCTTCTCGCAACTGAAAGAGGGCACCGTGGCGGATGTTAGCCGACTTACTGACCAACCAGAAGTGTTACCTGGTAGGTAACCACCCATACAATCACATTGTGATTCGGACTACAAATGCCAGGATTTATATATATATATATATATATATATATATATATATATATATATATATATATATTACATATTATTTTTTTTTGTTAGAGAAATGGTGAAAACTAGTGTGTATTTTTTTTAATTGAGTCTTGTTTCAGACAGGTAGATTAAAAAAAAATATGGCATTTTGTAAGTATAATAAGCCTTATTTTATGCCATATGTATTACTGATACATATTTTTGTACATATGTATTTTAAGGAAATACTTTAGTATTTTTATGGTCACTGAACAATTAGCCTACAAAATTTTATTTTGTTAATAAAAATAAACAGTTAACATTTGTGGTCGATAGCTTAATTATAAAAATACCAAAGGTAACACATTAATATAGAAAAACTTTCTATGTATCTGGTTATGCAGGAGATTAATGTAAAACTAAAAAGTAAAAACTAAAAAGTAAAAGTAAAAACTAAAAAGTAAAAAACTAAAAAAACTAAAAACTAAAAAGGGATAAACAAAAAAAAAAATCTGAATCGGTACCAGTCAATCAAGTAAAATGAAATCGGTATCAGCCTTAAAAAAAACCTGATCAGAGCATCCCAACTAAAAGCAGTTTTAATTTCAACAATGTGTAGGCGTAGCGGGTCAACATTTACAATTTATGAAGTGTGGATTCAAACCTGCAGCATGCATTCTCCCATTTGCAAGATGTCTCTCTTCCTCTCACTCTAGCCTTCTGAATGTGTGGTTGCCAGCTCACTCTGTGTTGGGAATAAGCAGTTACACTGCTGATGGCTTGTGACATGCGGATGATTTTGCCCGTTTCTTTTTTACATCTTCAGCCTCATGGCCTGTGATTAACTTTATTAAGCTAGAGAAGACTGAATTACTTATGCAAAGTATGTAACTTTTTAGTTCATGCACACATATGAACACATCCTATTACATAAAACACCATGAAGTGAGTGATGTGTAAAGGAGAGCTACACAGGCATTTAGGGAAAAACTTAATTGAGTAGCGGTATACTCAAGGATTCACAGACTGGAAGAGCATGTGAAGATCATCAAAAGGCAGGCAGTCAGTTTATTTTCACAAAACAATTATTTGTAAATAAAATTATACTGAACAAAAACACATTCAGTCAGTTTATTTTCACAAAACAATTATTTGTAAATAAAATTATACTGAACAAAAACACATTCAAACAGGACACAATAAAAAGCGGACAACCCATTTATATTGGGATGAGTGGATTTTTACAATTATATTCTGTTAAAAACACTCCATAGTTAATAACAACAACAACAACAATAAATTAGGACTACCCATAAAAAATGTAGGCCCACTCAGTTCTGAAATTTTGGCATCACTGCTGCTCTGTGTGTGTTTTCTAGCACTTTCCAGTACTACTGACATCTCAATTTCGTTTGAAATAATGGATTGATATGACCCGAATTATTTGCATTTAACTCAAAGTGATCAAGCAATTATGTAATACTCATGACAGGTCTATAACAAAGCATGATTATTCACATAGATGTAACTATTACAGTAAAAGGCAATGCTACAATCAAGCGCACAGCTCCTTTCTCATATTCTAACTTGTTAGAATGAGAAGTCTAGAAAACTTTAATTTTTAAAAAAAGTATGAGAATTGCTGGAAAGAATTTGCTTTGAGGGCAAGGGAAGATCATGTTATTGCCTAAAGGCACTGTCAGTTGTCTCTCTTGAAACAACTCACAGCAAGTTTCACATGGAAAGCATATGAGATTAAAGGACTGCAGCTGCTAAAATCTTATCACTTCTTTGTGGCTGGAGCTCTCACTTTAAGTGAATTGCAGTGCTTAACTAATTACAAGATTGCTTCAGTTTTCACACTGATTCCAAGACACACGTTACAACACACATGCAGGGCAAGATAAGGAACATTTTCGCAGTCAATCAATGTAAAAACTCTCGATTAAAAATAGGAGCTCTGCACAAAAGTAAATAAACACATACCATAAACCCCCTTTGACAAATCAGTGATTCAATACATCAATTAAATTCACTTCAAGATTGGATGCAACAATCCATTTAAACTGGGACCATATACCCAAAACCCTTTTTAGATAAATATTGTCAGACTCATTAAATCCAATTCAGGGTTACATTATGTTTCTGAAGAAAATGGAAATCATTCAAACCAAATTTCCTCATGTATTTGAGATCACTGCAGAGCAGGACATTTCTTACAATGAGCATGCCATTTTTGCAAAATTACAACCTAAAATGATACTATTTTAATTAAATGATCCATTTATACTTTGATAATAACAAACATGGAAAAGCGATTAAATAATTAAAATGGGTAAAGTTTATAGGGTGCCTTAGGCCCAGTACTGTATAAAGTAGGATAACACTGAAGGTGAGGAATCATACATTGCAGGACTCGTGATCCTTGAACAACATAATTTAAAATACAAACTTTTTCTTCAGTTGCTGTGGTTTTATTAAAGGACAGTGTGTGCGAAGCAATGTGTATAATCATGCCCATGAATCTGAAATTTTACTAAACACTCCAAAATCCCTAGCAGAAGATGGCAATCTTGAGAAACCTCTATATCCACCTCTATGTAACCACGGAAAAGAAAACTACATCCCCAACATTATGAAGTCATCAAAATAGGTTACAATTTTGTGTAAAGTTTCCCAAGAATACTTAAAGTCATGATGCTAAACATATTTGGCCAAAAGAAAAAGACATCTCATTTCAAGACAGGGGCAGTTTCCGTGACCCACGGTAAAATAGTGAAGAAGCCAAATTCCATAGTTACAGACAGTTACAGTTACTCTCTATGAAGCAAAACACCTCTAAAATGTAATTCTTTGTGGAAAAGAAAGTGGATTTTCAGTATATATCACTTTATTATAAAAATATAAATATTATAAAATCAATCAGTTTATTAGATATACATATATTATGTGTGTGCTGAAAAGTGGGTGCTAGATGAGGTTTTAAAATGAAACATTGCCCCATCGTTACTGTCTCCATTTAAGCCATGCAAGAATCCACACTGTTCTGCATTCTAATGGAAATGTGCCAACTTACAGCTCCTTAGATTCAAGTGAATCTCTTCACAAAACATTTCAGGTTCAAAGATTCTTGCGGCTGATATTTTTTAAAATGTGCGCATCTTTTTCCTTACTAGATGTTAATTTACAATATAAACAAAGTTCACAAAGTAAAAAGAACAGCATGCTTACGTATATTTCAGACATATTTTACTATTAAACATTTCCAAGTAAGGCAAAATGGTTTAATTTTTTGCAAAAATGGCAAAAAATAAAATGTACATTTTGCTAACAATAAAACAAATAATTAAGAATTATTAGTATTTAGGAGCGTATTAGTACAAATAAGAATCTACAAATTGCTCACTATCAAAAACAACAAGCATGAAATCATCAGAGTACCTTACATTTCCTCTATACCATAAAGCAAAGTACAGCAGGAAATAGAGTACGAAGCCATTTTCAGACTTGACTGTTTGTTTAGTTAAGCCAGTCATCTATGCAATTCTCCTGAACAAGAGGCTAGATTATGCAGACTGCAAGCAGCCAATGCCATAAACAGCCACAGAAACTGCATACCAAATATTTTTCCTCTTTTTTTGCCCAAAGCAGACTAGAAGAAGATTAAAACGAAAGTCTTTAAATATTAAAAGTATTCTTAAACTAACAAAAATAGATGTGACATATATTACTACTTTTAAAGCTCCACACACAGCAGGTAACAACCCTAAATTATAACCAAAAACTCAACTGGTAAAACTGTGCACAATTCCTCACTATCGCCCAGTCTGAAAGCACACTATATAGATTTAGAACACTATCCACAAATAATAAGTGACTATGCAAACTGAAATTAATTAATTTAATTTGAGATACAGCTCCCAAAGGCAAATTCTAAAATCTATAAACTACTAAATAAGTCAATGGAGAATGCATATTTCCTGCAGTCAAAAAGCAAATTAAATGTATATGCAACTTCCTACATCCTATTCATAAAGTAATACATTACAAAAAATATA
Source organism: Erpetoichthys calabaricus (assembly GCF_900747795.2). Classification (NCBI taxonomy): domain Eukaryota; kingdom Metazoa; phylum Chordata; class Cladistia; order Polypteriformes; family Polypteridae; genus Erpetoichthys; species Erpetoichthys calabaricus. The sequence goes on along the minus strand of NC_041411.2, from coordinate 64,109,579 downwards.
TCAAATCAACACAAATTCTGCGGTATTCACACAAATCTTTCCAACCTGACAGATGTAGAAGATGGAAAGGCCTTACCTATGCAGATGTAATGCTACAAATAAACATTTATGCCCTTACCAGCAACACTCAGATACAGGGAAGAAAGCTGACATTCTCTGAATATCACACTATGGGTGCCACTTTGAAATATAGGAACATGGTGTCAACAAGCACGGAATACAGTAAGAATAAATTACTTATAATAAATGCATAGAACTGGTTACTCAAACCTTTAAGAAACCAAAAAACTCAAATTTGAAAACACACCTTCACTGCTAAGAAGAAACATAAGCACTCTTTGATAAAAGCAATTTTACTGATTATGAAATTTTAAGAAAATGACAATTTGCCTATGAAAAAAAGTAACACTGGTCATTTAATCCTCAGCCAATAGAAATATTTTTTATAACTATGCATATTATTCATTTATTTTCCAAACCCACTTATTTTAATACATTATTCATGGAGAAGGGTTTGTGGCACTGACTTGTCACAATAGCCAGCTCTAAGGAGAGTACCAGTCTATTACACAGAACACCAAAACAGCCAATTAATCTAAAAATGCACATTTTTAAGAAAAAGGAGGAAACTCATAACGACATCAGGAGAATACGTAGACTCCATATAGTATTTGAACCCAGCACTAAGCACAGCTAGAAGGTAGCAATGCTACTAAATGTATCACCTTGTTGTTCTAATTCTAAGTCCCCCATGTTTATTACAACCTAATGCAATTATAGTACTGCTCTTAATACAACTAGATTTAAAACCGCCTCTGTGTATTACAAGAACAGCAAGCAATATCCCATTTGCTCAAAAGCACAACAAAAATCAACGAATATTAATCGAAATCTTAACTACAGACTTTGAAAAAGAAAACTACTGAAAATCATATGATCAATACTTTGGAATTTTTAACAAAATAACGCAGGCTGAAGACCTAGTTATATAAAGGGAAAATCCTCACATGAAAGCATACATTATACAGAGTAATGAAATTATTTCATAAAACTGCAAGTACTATAAATACCTGGCAGTCTAACAATGGATTATGTAGCGCAATAGCCCTTTTTTATTAATAAAATAACATACTCATAACATTTTGTTGTCAAATTACATTTCAGTAGCAAGATAATTCAGCATATTATGTGAAGTATGCTAGAATCTTTGGAGTAAAAGGCAGACCTGCTGCTTAAAATATCGTCCTTCTTAAAGAGATTTACTTCTAAGACTCAAATATTCACAGTTTAGATAGCTATTTCATCACAGTAGTAGTAACACCGTGCATTACATACACCTCCAAAAATAAATTTCTGCCACAACATTTAAACATGAGAGGACAAATACAAGAAATGAGGACTGACATTGTATTTAGCTGCACTTCTCCAGAGCTCCTACAGTGTACTACAATACAACAGCTTAAAATCTGTTTCACATTTCCTGGGTATTTACCACTGAACATTCAAATCTGAACCAAAATGTTATCATTATGTAAAATCTAATACTGATACGGATTTTGCAGTAACTGAAACTAACTACTGCCACATGCATGATTCTGATATATATTCATAAACTGTACATAGGATCTGCACTGGTATCCCAAAGGTTGCCGGTTCGAATCCCCGTCACTGCCATAAGAGATCCTACTCTGCTGGGCCCTTGAGCAAGACCCTTAACCTGTAATTGCTCCAGGGGCGCTGTACAATGGCTGACCCTGCGCTCTGACCCCAAGGGGTATGCGAAAACTAACAAATTTCTAATACGAGTAATCGTATAAGATGAAATAAAGAACAAAAAAAAAAAAAAAATTCCAAAAGCTCTTGTATGTATGTAAACTGTGAATCATCTAGAGCAAGGGTTCCCAAAGTGGTCGATATTGACCCCCTGGGGTCGATTTGAACTTTCTAGGGGTCGATAGTTTCAATGAAAAAATTTGGGGGTCAACGACAGCAAAAATAGACCCCCTTACTACTGCTATTTGTTTGTTACTTCAAAATATCTATGATTCCAATAGGTACCTAATTAAGAAGTAAAATCATTTAAAAAAAACACATTACATACCAAATTTGCGAACGAAAAGGTAAAATGTGTCATTAAAAGAGTCACACGTAAGAATGCATGAAAATACATGTAGCACAAACATGTCTGTTCATTGTCTTATCGAACATATCAAAGCAAGTGCGGATATGAAAAACCATTGCATGTAATTAGGGGGTCGACGGTTTTAAAAGTTTTTGGTAAAGGGGTCTGAGGCTGAAAAAAGTTTGGGAACCCTTGATCTAGAGCTACAACACAGATTACCCATAACCTGTTTCTCTTTTGGTGCTTGTCTTTTAAACAGTCAAGCCTAAACTCCTTGTATGGTTTTTGCTATTTTTTTGTTAACTTTCACAAACAGGCCTCTTCCAAGACAGTCATATCCAAAGGGATGGGGGAGGGGCGTACATTCCATACAAGCAGAGATTTGGCTGAAATGGTATTCCTTACCAAATGTACAACACTAGAAATGCAACTCTTTCAAAATGTAAGAGATAAGAGGCTATAATGGAGACGGAGACTCGTCATAGTTCTGCAGCTTGCTCAGATTAGTAGGTCAGTCTCCAATTTCAAGCACCATATTCTGATAATGCCTATAAAAAGAGGCATTGTGCTTACTAAAGACGTTCAGCGTAACAAGAGTTCTCAATTGTTGCAATATAACTTATTGCCAAATAATGCAATATTACAGACATCAAACAAACGTATGTCCGGCATTTATTTTATTCAAGTTATAAAACGGGGAGGTGCAAAAGTACTGGATGGTAAACTGCCTTGGAAGGGATAATTTAAAGAAAGAAACAAGCCACAGGAATAAAGGTGCACATGAATTACCCAAATTATACACACTGGATAATAAAAAACTATTTGAAATGCAATTTAATTAGCAACCTAAATTACTGTATTATTCTGCTTCAAACAAATTAGCACAAGCAAGAAGGGGGTTCCACTAATAAGAACACTGGCAGGACTGAGGATCAAACAAATAGAATTTACAATCTAACATTACAAAAACGGTTATGTAATGGCATAAAAGTGCGTCTTTGAGATACCAAAACTTATATTCAGTGAAGCTGGGGAAATGCACCTTGCCAAAAGATACAGAAACATCATCCCCACAAAAGGAATGAGGCACAATGTATCGGTCGTTTTAGAGGAGTTATTCTCCCGTATGAACAGGTTTTTTTTTGTGAACCGCTCATGTCTTCATTTTTTTATTATGTGATTTTCTTTTTTTTTTTTTTTACTAGATGCTTAAGGTTAATAGGAAAGGAAAAGGGACCCGCCTGTCCCTCTCCAATGCAGGCTAATTAGCATATGACCATTACCTTGATTACAAATGGTTGGTCCGTCTTGGTTTACTTGTTATTTTTGGGGCAAAACACAGCCGCAGTAATGATAAATGTAAAAGCTCTGCCCAAAGACGCAAATACAATAAGGGCTCAGCGGAAGTGTGGCGAGGCATACAATGCATACAATTTACATGGCCGCCCATGCCAGTCCCATCCCCCACCCCAATCAGAGCCGCAGATGAGAAATAAAATAAACTTCCTCTTCATCTCTTCGACTGCCCAGCCCCCACCGACATCAGTTACTTCTTGTAATAAAATGCTGTACACGTTTACAATAAGAGGTTTTCAAATGGGTGGGTCTGGGGTGGCTCTAATCTCCTTTCCTATCCTTTATTGAGAGTAAACGTCGCCGCACTCGACTCCTATGCATTTGTTTACATCCTGCGGTTAAGGAGCAGAGAAAGCAAAAGGCGAATCAAGCGATTCATTCCAACAAATGATCACACAGAATTGCAATATTCTGGGAGGGCTTTTGACAGATTGAGGAAAATTACTGAAGAAAAAAAAAAAAAAAACCAGATCTGTATTAAAAGCCAGTATACGTGTGTGACGTTACATAAACGATCGTTCAAACCACCTACTGAGCAAACATGTATATCATAATCTTAAAACGGTCTAGACCTAAAACACTCATAAATGAGAAACATTAATGCTACAATAACCAATAAGGCAACTAACGCACACGCAATCTGTTTGGCACATTTAATTTGAGGAATTCCCAGAGCAGGTAAGAAACTGATTCCACGTTGTAAGAGGCGCAAAGGTTTTGTGAAACGTGACCTATAAAATGTAGAATTGTGGAGAGAGACACGTCTAGATCCCGTTGGCTCTGCAGTGCTGCCACAGGCCTGACCTCCACCTCCACCTAGCACCCCCCCCCCCCATCTCACTTGTTGTTGAAATAAAAATGGAGGCTAAAAAAGGAAACAGGAGCTCCGACAAATGCCACCCAGTCTCCCTGGTGTTACCTTTTGTGATATTCCTCTTTTTGTGTGTGTGTGTGTCTGTGTGTGTTACATGCAAGCTTTTAATGTGCACGACCACAACGACTCCATCACAGCTCAAAACTAAACCCCCCCTCCCCGTTTTTTTTTTTTTTTTTTTTTAATAAAGTTTCTTCGTCGGCTTCTGCGAATTCTTTACTTTTATACAATTGCTCTTCTCCCATTATGTCCCCAGACCGTAGAACTGAAGACCTTTTTGATGCAAAGCTCTTAACAACACATACTGGGTGAGGCACGGTTTGGTATTAATTAAGTGTATAGAGAAAGGGGGAAACCGTGGGGGCCACATAAAGAAGCCCAAATGATCGTAAAATTAAAAGTTGTACCAGATATTATTGAATATGCTATAGTGCAAGCCACGATGACATAAAAGAGTTGAGTTTTTTTTTTGACCCATTAGAACAGATCAGCATGTGCATGACACTTTTATGACATACTAGAATCCCACTTTTTTATGGCAAAACTGATTTAAATTTTTAACTGATAACTTATTTAACATCGTTTATAATACACTGGAGAGAGAATTAAACAAATATGAGGCTACTTACAGTGCCATTCCTTCTTATCAAACTTATAACTTACAGATAATAATTCCAAAAAGCTCACAAAATATCCTAGACTTCCAATGTGGATACATTTAGGCGATTTTTGACGGGGATGGTTGTTGTTATTGTCGCTCCCCTCCCCCTCTCCCAGTGAATCTATATCTTTAAAACATAAGTAATACAAATCATATTTTGTAGCAACTCACCTGTTCTGCACTCTTGTCCCAATTACCCGTTTAATTCCATTTTTTCAGACTGTACTCTTCCTTGCCCAAATGCAAACAAAACCTTCAAAGTTGGTCGCAGAGTGTAGGCCTTTCTCAGCCGCCACGGTGTTTCCTGAACACAATAAGGGGAAGAGCGAACCCTCCGCGTCCCGTGCAGCTTGGACTCCCCCTTTTATGAAATTTCCCTCAAAGCAGGAGGCATGAAAAAGTTTTCTTTAGAGTCCTACTGTGGAAAAATCATCCAGACGCCACTTTAGCTTGAGCCAGCGATGTTTATGTCCATTTATAATGGTGTTAATATGATTTATAACCGATGTTTATAGGGGAAGACGTACTGGTCTATGTGGAGTTACAGACTCTGATTCTCTGTGAAGCTCCTCCAAGATTCGCAATGCAGCCCATCCCCCCCTCCTAACCGGCACAGACCGCGGGACCCAGCAATCCTGACACACAACCAATGCGCGGGTTCTCCCGGGCGTGCTAGCACGGGCAGTCAGAGAGGCGGGTTCGGGACCCGACACATCCGCCCCTTGGCGGATTAGGATTGGCATAATTTACACGTCTATCAAACACCGAAGGCGGCTTGTCCTTTGGCGGTGAAGGTGTGCAGGTGTAAAAATAAATAGAAACTCAAAGGCATGGCACTGGCTTGGGGGTGGGATGAGGGGGACGAAAAGAAGCTCGATCAACATCAAGGTTATCACCATGGATCATCGGGTTGGCGCAACAGTCAAAACCAGGTTTAATGCTGTCCAGTCGAGGCTGTCATTGAGCATTTGCGATGTGTCGACCGAAAATGGGATTATTGCTTAGACGTTACAAGTATACAATACACGATGAAGGCGAATCCAGCACGCTATCCCATTTGGTTGCTAATTGTGATATAACTCCCGCCCACGACGGGTTTTCCACATCATCGAAGCAGGAGCCATTTCCCAGTCCCCAATTATAATTTGCCTCGCCCCCTCCTGTCATTGTGATTGGAGAAAAAGATTGTCGATCTTGGTAAGTGCGTCAACGTGATTGGTAAAGCGTAACAGTTAGGCCTTAAGGGTTGTCTCACGGTGGAGTGATAATTAACTCGGTTTAGCAAGAATCGTTCATTTAACAAAAAGAATGGCGAGGATGAACAACGGGTTGCTTGGGTTTTAACAATATGGAAAAGGAATGGCGTGGGGGTTCAGATAATTAAAATTCTGAGTTGAAATGCTACGGGTGCGTGAAACGATTAAACTGGATTTCGTTTTTATCTTGGGGATTGTGTGATTCCAGTATTTTTTTTTTTGTTTTGTTTTATCGTTTCTACTTTATATAGATGGGAAAAAAATGGCGTCGCGAAAATTCTTTAAACTGCGGAGTTAAGAAATGGGTTAGTGAAAAGGAAAGGCGGGGATTTGAAAGCTCTAAATCGTGATTGGCTGAGAACCCCCTTCTAGCGTGAGCAGCTGGAGCTCAGCAATTGGATGACCTGTGGCACGTCAGTTGTTGGGTTGTACAAGCTGTGGGGGCAGATTGAGATTGGAGTTGTAACCTTTATTTATATTTATCCTGTCTGTTGTGTGGTTGGTGGTGATGTAGTGTGCAAAAACTGAAAAGTAGACTTCCGAATTCACAGCATAATCTGCATTTTCATTTCAAATATTGCATTTAGACAAGATATGATTTTACCGTTTAATATGCGCGCGTATACAGATCGGTTAGAAAGATTTGAGGGGGGTTGTATTGTTTTAGACGCGGAAATGTTCCGATCTGGATACAGACAAAGGAGATGCTAAAGGTAACATGTATTACTATTATTATTATTTTTTTTTTTTTTTTTTTGCGAAACAGCAATTTGTAGTTTTTTTTTTTTTTTGTTAATAGCATCATAACAAAAGATATTTAATAGGGAAGAGTGCGGATAAGTTAGAAAATGATTGAATAGACCTTGATTTATTTTTTTGTTATGCGATTTTTATAAATTGGTGGACGTGTTTTAGTTACTACTTTGTCGGATTGTATGCGATTATTTTGCTCTTTTCTGTATATGGTGATCATGGACATATTTTAGTTAAATACCCGATTCCTTTTGTACCACATCAGAGCCCCAGATTTAACAATTTTAGAAAAAAAAATTTTTTGCGACTTGCAGATGTTTTATAAAGTATTATCGTTTGTTTCAATTGAGTTGACAACGTCCTGGGCGATGTTTGTTAAAGGTATACTTTTTTTTTTTTGGTTGAAAACCATTTTATTGTAAATTGGATAGCTAAGAACTGCTTCAAAAATATACTTTTCGAGTTTTATATATAATCGTCGACAATCGTGTTTCTACGTTGGTAGTAATTTCATTCGTTTGTTTAGTACTGCATGCAGAAATGCGTTTTAAATACGCCCGAATGACTGTAAAATTCTAATGTTCAGTCTAATACTTATTTGTGTGTTTTATATATAGAGAGAACGATTGTGTATATTGGGTTACTTTGAGAAATGTAAAAATTAGTTTCAATCGAGACAAAGTGCTTAACAGACTGAAAATTATAATTACAATATGCTGTTATATCTGAACTCGTACATTTCTAAAGGCACAGTCCGACACAGGACAGTATCATTATCTGATACCCGAGATGACACAGCAAGATTTGTGAGATATAATAAAAGCTGTTACCAATTTTTTTTTTTTTATTAAACGTGATGTAAACGATGAATCGATCGGATAGGTCTCAAATTTCTCGATTAAGGAAATCTTCAATGGAAGGAAATAAAACGGTAACACTGGCTACTTCGCTCACAGCTTGCGGCCACACGAGACTGAATATGGGCACGCCCCATCTCCTCCATTGGCGGATTTATATTGCTTTTATACTACGTGTTCTGTTTAGTTGTCAGGGGCTCGATCCCTGCGGGGCAAGTTTGAGGGATCCAGCGTGGCAGGAAAACATGCAGCAAATCACGTATGGCTGCGCATCTAGCTCACATACCGAGCAGTCTTCCAACTATAACGCTACAAGATTTGACTTGCACAAAGCTGAACCGAGAGGAGGAAACACGCCGTTTTTGGTTGCAATATCTACGAGGCGTGAGAGCTAATTTTGTTGAACAGCTAAGTGGATTGTGCTTTGGACGTGTGAATAAGCAGTTTAGACGCAGAGGATCGCGGTTGAAGTATGAGCTCACGATTTCTCACGCCCTCCGCAAAGAACTGTGCCCTCCCATCTTATCTCCCGTCTGCGTGGCAGACCTCGCCCTGCAGCCAGGAGCACTGCATTTTAGAGTAGAAAGACGATGACTGTTTGAACGACAGACACCCGAACTATTAAACGTGGAAAGAATGGTTTTGAGGATTAGTTTTTTTTTTTTTTTGGTTACAGAACAAAACATTGTATGAACCATTTAAAAAAATGGGAACGGAAAAATAGCTTTTGGCCATGTTATTGTTTCAAAGATACCAAGTAGATTTTTTTGAGGTGAACTGCATTATCTTTCTCTAGCTCTTTGCAGAAAGTGTAAAATACCAGTAACCAATAATCACTCCATAAGCATTCATTAAAGGTGCCTTATAATAAAGCACTCCAAATTTTAAGAAATGTAATATGAAAAGTATATCTCAAGAAAAAAAAAATCCTAATCCAGTGTAAGTGCCTGCTGCATGGCCACCGAAAATGAGTGTGAAGTGGTTAAGGCTTTGGACATGAAACACTTGGTTGTGGGTCCAAAATTTCTGTGATACTAACACGGTGTGTCTGTGAGCAAGTCACTTCACCTTCTTGTGCTCCATTTGAAAAAACAAAAGAAATGGAAGCAATTTCATCTCAGATGTTGTAAGTCGTCATGCTTCATCAGAGTGAATAAATGGCTCAAGAGGGGAAGGGAGGCCAATGTGCCTTCCTGCTATCCTGCCTTAGGTTCCCAAAACATGCAAAGACGGGTATCCCACGTCCTGCCACCTCGGTAAATGTTCGCTTATCATGCTCCTAAATAAGTGATGCGTAGAAATCTGCTAAAACGTAAAGTTAAGTACCGGTCTGGTTGCCCCGAGTCAAACACAAGGAGTAAAGTGTTCTGGATAGGAACCCTGATCAGTGGGGGATCGCGTTCGTATTAGTTTATCGAAGATTTATGTGCAATCATTGCATTACTGACCAAACTGACAATGCCCATGCATTTATAAAGCAGAGTACATTATTGAGAATGTTGTCTGCATACGAGTAGCTGGGCTGAAACGTGCACGTGACGTCGTAAGCCCACCCTGCCGTCAGAATTCCTGAAAGACCACTCGAAGTAACATTGGCAATGGAGGTTTGCCTTTTTACACCACCGCAGATACAGCGAAGCGACCTTTAGGGACAGAGACTGCGCTTCGGAGCGGAAAAGTGTTGATAGCAATGAAGCGGGGTCACCTTGGAATTTGTATAAGCGCAACCATTTGAACGTACGTCCACATTTAATCCGTGATTTCTTAAATGACCATATACTTTAAATGTATTTCAAAGCGAAATATGCATCTATATATAAAAGGCAAATGTTTAAAGTTTGTTATATGTATATAGCAGGAGAAAGAATTGCGCATCTGCGGAGGTGGGGGATTGCAGTTCGAAAAGAATAAAACCGCGAAGTCTTTTTGCCCATTAACGCTGCACAAAGCCCGGTGTGTGGTTTTAGTACAAATACACGAATTTCGTCCTTTTTTTCGCTCCTCGGTTAACAATTTTTCTCATAAATGACCAAATATTCCTTTCAACAGTTAAAAGTCTTGGGTGACTCTGCGCAAGGACTACCTGCTCACCCGGTTTGCGCCGGAATATTCCAGAAGCAGAAGCGCGCTCTGAAGAGGATGACCTTTGTTCCACAGACATGGTGGAACGCATGAGTAATCTTTGCCCTGAATGGACCTTTTCCGCGTTGCCTTGGCAACAGCACCAAAGCGAGGCTGCAGTCACAATAAACTTATTGTGCTGCTGCGCGGAGAGACTGCAACACGCAAGTAGGTACATGGCAGTCCGCTGAGAGATTTGGAAAGAAGTCAAAGTGATGAAATACAAATATAAAACGATGCCGGAGCTGCACAGTGGCAGATGGAATGTACATGTGCTCCTTTTCCGGCTTCTGGTTTGCAGTGAAAGGGAAAATAGACAGTCTTAATGTTTTTAACTGCGTGCGTTCCACATCCACCACAGTTAATGTGCATTATGTATAGCAACACCAAGACGGGGCACTCAAAGCAATTTCTAGTATCGCAGTTAAAAGTGATTTAGGAACACGTGAATAGAAGGAAGAACTGCCCACAGTTATGGAATACTTCACTCGAGAATGTTGCTCTTCCTAATTTCTCAATTTACTTTAAAATAATATAGTGAGGTATAGTGATCGTCAGATTTATTATATATTTTGAATAACTCTTTAACTGTTTCCCAACTACGGTTCGGCGCTGTTTCGTCAGCCCGCCTGGTTTTGTAACTTAGACGGTTCCAATCCATTGGCTGTTATCACAATAGCTGGCCGTGCAGCAGTGGCTGAAGCGGAGGAGGCCACAGCCTTGAGGAGCTCCTGCGTTAAAGACTGTGTGGTTGAGGCTTTGTTAACTATCTTTGATTCCTATTAATGAGGTGCAGTGACCAGTAGCAGAAGTTCCCGAGATGCACAGCTTATTTTTTCAAGGTCAGCTTTGAAGGCAGACGTGTAACATAAAATGCTGCACCTGTCAAGTTCAAAGTAGGCAGACAAAAACCCGGCCTCGTCCACTGAGCACCTCGTATGCAAACGTAGGCGAATTTAGGGGGCTTCCCATGTGCTCCACTGCTGCCCCTTCTGAGCACTGAAGCCCCTGCACGACAACCATAGCGTGAACTTCTCAGACTGCGCGAGCGTTGAAATATTCATAAAGCACATCGAACGGGAGGGATCGATCACGTCCGTTATGCGAAGGTGTCGAGGTTTTAGTGATCTTAAAGATTCTGCACGTGTGGGAGTGAATGCTACCTTGGTGTTTTCAGTATGATTTCACATCTCAAGAGTCAAATTTGAATTTTCTATACAGTTTAATATCATCAAAATGAAATACTGAATTTGTGAATTTCCCCCTGGGATTAATAAAGTATCTATCTATCTACTGCAGTTCTTTTTGTTAGGTCTGATCCCAACATTGTTATTAATTCCGGATTTTTGATTAGGTCGTAATTGGATTTAACATCCATCCTTCCATTATCCAACCCGTTATATCCTAACTATAGGCTCACGGGGGTCTGCTGGAGCCAATCCCAGCCAACACAGGGTGCAAGGCAGGAAACATACCCCGGGCAGGGCACCAGCCAACTGCAGTGGATTTAACACACATCATTTATTCAGAAGTATAGTGGACCTTAAAACCTTGAGGTCACTGGTGTTGAGTTCCTGCATTAGACTGGCAGTGTGACCTTCAGTAAGTCCCATAATCTCGTGCTTGCCCTGTGGTTTGTGTTTGGCTCCCAATACCACAGTGCAGTGACAGGGACACTAGAGAAGGGCTGGAGCAAACACGTGATGACGGTGGGATTATGAGTGGCCATGACCCATGTTTAGCTATGCCCCATTCCACAGGCTGCAGCGTGTATACACGGTGACACTGTACTGAAACAATTGGTGCTGTCCTTTAGATGAGATGTAAAGCCGAGGTTCTGACTCTCATGTGGTTGTAAAAGATCCCTGGGCATCCTTTGGACAGAGGAGGGTTTACCCCACTGTCCTGGCTAAATTGCTCAACATAGCATGGTCATTTTGGATCACTGCTCTTTCTGAGTCTAATTGGTTAACTATCTCTCACCATCAGTCTATTTACTGCACACACACAACCAGGACAAAGTAATCCTCTGGGGTTTTCATTTCGCAAAACATCCAACGCCATTAAATTGCATTAAAAACCCGGCCATGTAAACCCTTGACCAGGTTACAGTTAAGGATTTTTGTAGTCTGTGAATGTCTTTGCTTCATACAGGTACACGATTTCAGCAGCCACTGGTGGAAACATCCACAATGTACATTTCCTGAGACAAATGCTTGGGCTATCCTGTTTTTCCTTCTTCTTGTTAAAATAATCTGTCTCAATATTTCAGAAATTTCTACATTTGCGTTGGAACAGTTGGACATACTAAGCTCAACAGCACAATCTCGAAGAGGCAGTAGGGTAACACAATAAATGTAACGTGTTTTAAGTAGTCCGATTACTGTACTTTTTAAAGTAATGAGTTACCTAACGCAATACTTATTTTACTGAAGTAAAAATACACGTATTATTATTATCTATCTATCTACTGTCACAGGGCTCAGTCACACAGCCGGGGGGAAAAAAGAGCGTGTAGCAAAATGTCGGTTTAGCGTTAACGCAGCTATTTGCTTTAGATCTGCTGAAACCGTGTGATCGGGTGACACAGTGGCCAGCCTCCATACACCGAATCATCAGGGCTCAGGTTGAGGATGTAGAAAGGGCTCCGGAATCCGCCCACAGTCCAAAGACATGCAGGTTAGGTGCATTGGCGATCCTAAATTGTCCCTAGTGTGTGCCCTGTGGTGGGGTGGCGCCCTGCCCAGGGTTTGTTTCCTGCCTTGCGCCCTGTGTTGGCTGGGATTGGCTCCAGCAGACCCCCGTGACCCTGTAGTTAGGATATAGCGGGTTTGGATAATGGATGGATGGATGTTATTTACTTCACAACACATGAAGGAGTTAACTTATTTACAAAACACAAGAAAATTATCACAGGCTTCGTGCTTATTTTCAGATTCACGGCAGCGTTGTTGAGGTAACTCTTTTCTTTTTACGAACTCTGTAATGACTTCCTTCAGAGCGTCTAGGATACTTGCCCGTGTCAGCCAAGGTTTTTAAGAAACAAGGTTTCTGCCTTAACCAGGTTACTCACCTTATCCCCGTTTTGTGTGTGCATGTAAACTCACTTACTGTGTGGTGAGCATACCAAGTGCTGGCCGAGGTCCAAATGGACCACCCCCTTGGTTTCCAAAGTGTGCATTCCTTGAATCGTCCGTAACACAGTGTGCATTGAGTATTATTAGACTACGAGGATGCCCTCGGTGCCCAGAGCATGTGCCCCGTAAGTTACCAGAGTCTCGCTCCTCAGTGTCCACTGCAGTGGTTAGGATTCAGAAGTGCTGGTGCGTTCCAGATGGCTGCCTGCATCGCCTAATAGATTGACCAGCTCTGAGTGGAGTGGTGCAAGAATGGCTGCTGGCCCAACATCCAATTTGATGCTACGCATTGATGGTGGATGAAGTGGCTCCCCTACTTGGGCTTTCAAGGGTTGCAGCTTTTTGGGCTACTGTTTAAAAAACAACACTGTATTTTGGGCAATTGTTTGACCCTCCTCTGTTTACCATGTTTTTCATCCATCTGGTACCGCTTGCCCTGCTATTCGCATTTGTATTATGTTCTTTACCATTCTAAAATCTCCCCCAGCCCCCTGTTGTGTGATGGTATATACCCATTCTACCACCCTGTGATATCTCCAAGGGACAACTCAGACTAACCATCTCCCCAAACCCCAGTGCTTTCCAGCATAGGGTATTTTTGGGGCAAATTCACTATTTTTCAGCCATCTTTGGGCTTTAAATTTTTTAGGGACCTGGCTTTGATGCATTAGTGTGGGCGGAGCCTGAGATCAGGAGGTAAAGGTGTGGCAGCCCCCCCCCAACGATGCCACTGTCTGTGTGAATCTCCCTGTAAAACGAATCTTTAGAAAAGCTTTACATAAATGACCATAATTATTATTATATTTCAATGGAAATTAGCAATATAAATCTGTTAAATTAATTTTGATCATATTGCAAATCAAGGTAAGACAAATTCCACTGGAAATCGCACATATTTCGAGACCAATGCCAAAGTAGAAAGTCTCTGGTGTAGTACTGATTTAAAGCGCTTTGAGAATCCAGTCCAGTGCTATAGAAATGTAAGTGTAGGCGGCACAGTGTCAGTGCAAACACCCCCCCCACCCCGGGGACTGTGTGAGTGAGGGGTACCGTCAAAGCCTAACCCCCAACGAGGTCCGGCTCGGCTCGGGAGTGTTACTGTCTAAACGAATAACGCGACATTTCGGACCTGATCCTGAATGAAGGGCCGGTCCGTCGCCTGGCTCATTTAAGGAAGTGGGCCGAATACCCGGATGAGACTGCGATCGTCTCAAAGGTGGTGACCGAGCCCCTGAGCTCCAGTGCCCTACCTGGCGAAGCCTCAGTGCTGACCATTGTGCCATCTATAAGAAGAGAGAGGACAAGGGTTGGACTCATTCAAAGGCACAAATTCAAAATGGATGTGTCCGGCGTCGAGTTCTACGTTGTATATCCGATTGCCCCCTCCCGCTGATTTGTTTTTCATACGGCAGGCATGAGGAGGAGGTTGAGGTCACCTGAGAAAAGAGCTCTGCAGTCGGGGGCGCCCGCGCCAGCTTACAGTGGCGGAGAAACCCGCGAGCAGGCGCGTTTGAAGTCTGCTGACAAAACCATCAGCGCCCCCGCCTAGCAGGAAGCAGCAGCAGCCCGGCGGGTGGGGGGGGGGAGGTGGCCGAGATGGATGCCACCATTTTCCAAATTCACGTGCCTTCCTCGATGAAGCCCGGAAACCAAGCGTCCTGTGACTTTTGTAAGTCGGAGACATGTTACGGATAGGAAGTCAGCCGATAGGAAATGACAGTAGAAACTGAAACGAAACACCTTTACCATCTGCGCTCTCTTCTAATACTGGCTAATACTTTATTATGAAGGATGGCTTGTAAACGTGCATATTTATACCAGCTAATAATCTACAAAAACTAACATAATGGAAACGCGCACGAGGTTCTACAAACACGTTTAAAATGGTTACCTTTTAACCCAGACAGCGTCTGCACGAAACGGCTCCGCGGGGAGTTTAAAAATGGGGTTGAGTTACCAACGAAGTGGCGTCACCTAGCGGCCGTGCACTTTACTGCGCTCTGATTGAAGTTGGCTTAGGTGAGGTGTCGCACAACCGACGCTTATCTTCCGAGAAGTGCGAAACTGTGTTGTCTGCGGTTTCCTATTTCAGGAACTGTCTTTGATGCGCCTTGTGAACGACATGGGACCGCAACTTCCGGCCGCGAATGAGTGCCCACCATTTGAACTTTTTGACTTGTTGCCAGTCGGAATAATGACGTAAGCGTGAGAGGCTTACACAAGGTGAGGTCACGTGGCTGTGACGTTTCGCTATTGTGACCCATTAGTTCCATCACCACTTGTGAGGGTTTTAAAAAGAGTGTGCATCGGACACTTTGAGGCGTCGCGATTTAAAAATTACAGCTGCAGAGTTCTGTTGCGTCCTTCTTTCTACATTCCGCACACTATCAGGTAGGCAGGTAGGTAGAACTTTTTCCACAGGAGCGCAATGAATAAATACGAATGGTTGAACAGAAAGAAGACTTCTGACTTTGCAGTTACATTCTCTTAGCAATTCTTTCTACACCAAGAAACAAATTTCTCCACCTGACACCAACCCTCTGTCTCATCCTTTTGTCAATACACGCCACCCTTAAAAGTTTCAGCAAATGACATGACCTGGTGTTATTTTTATAGCCAGGGGTGTACAGAGTGAAGAGAAATGGAGACGGGACTGTTTTTTGTGGTGCTCCAGTGGTACGCCCAATGAGTCTCATAAACCGCAGCCTAATGGATGGACAGTCCTTTACCAAGAATGCTGTAAGCTTTTCTGGCTGCACATCTCTGTGTTTACCCCTTAACAGGCATTGAAGGCACTGGAGAGACCAAAACACACTGTCCTCACAGTGTTGCTAGCTTTGTCCAGGTGAGGAAAACCCTTGTGGCGAAGACAGATAGCTGCCATCCTCTTCTTCAATCTTTTGTCTGATAGGCAGATTGCAGGGGGTCTTGATGTGTGGTCTGTTACACAAGAGGACTCATATAATTCAGGACCAGCCTGTCAGAGGTCTTCATGATGTGAGACGTAAGTGCTATTGGTCTGATAGATAGAACTTAATTCGTCCCCTGGGTGACAGAAGCTCAATGAATAATTTTAATTTAACAAAATGACAAGTGTCTGTGTACCTGTGTGTCCATCCAGTTGCTCTGTTATCTACCAGATGGTGCATCATAAACATTTAGTATTCCATCCATCCATCCATTTTCCAACCCGCAGAATCCGAACACAGGGTCACGGGGGTCTGCTGGAGCCAATCCCAGCCAACACAGGGCACAAGGCAGGAACCAGTCCTGGACAGGGTGCCAACCCACCACAGGACACACACAAACACACCAAGCACACACTAGGGCTAAACTGGATGTCTTTGGACTGTGGGAGGAAACCCACGCAGACACGGGGAGGACCCGGGAAGCGAACCCAGGTCCCCAGATCTCCCAACTGCGAGGCAGCAGCGCTACCCACTGCGCCACCGTGTCGCCCACATTTAGTATTGCTTTTACCAATCCAATATCAAATGGCCTATATCAGAGACATAGCAACTGCAAACCAACCAACAGAGAGTAAACTGCTGGATGGAAAGAAAGCAACTTTTCCATATTAATGAAAGGACATCCATCCATCCATCCATCCATTTTCCAACCCGCTGAATCTGAACACAGGGTCACGGGGGTCTGCTGGAGCCAATCCCAGCCAACACAGGGCACAAGGCAGGGAACCAATCCTGGGCAGGGTGCCAACCCACCGCAGGGGACACACAAACACACCCACACACCAAGCACACACTAGGGCCAATTTAGGATCACCAATCCACCTAACCTGCATGTCTTTGGACTGTGGGAGGAAACCGGAGCGCCCGGAGGAAACCCACGCAGACACGGGGAGAACATGCAAACTCCACACAGGGAGGACCCGGGAAGCGAACCCAGGTCCCCAGATCTCCCAACTGCGAGGCAGCAGCGCTACCCACTGCGCCACCGTGCCGCCCATGAAAGGACATGTGTAATAATAATAATTTATATAGCGCTTTTGTCACTACTCAAAGCGCTCAGCAATTGCAGGTTAAGGGCCTTGCTCAAGGGCCCACAACAGAGCAGAGTCTCTTTTGGCATTTATGAGATTCGAACCGGCAACCTTCCGATTGCCAGTGCAGATCCCTAGCCTCAGATCCACCACTCTGCCAATGTGTCTGTGTGTCCATCCAGTTGTTATGTCTCTGTTATATGTCGTTTGGTATGGGGTTTGTAAAAGCACTACTGATGTTTGTGATGTGCCACCTGTCAGAATGACAAATGCAATTCATTTTATTACAAATTTTTGTAATGCTCCATCTGTTGGAATGACATGCATTTTGTTACTACATGAACTACAAAATATATTCTAATAGTTGGTGCACTGCCTGCAAACATTTGGATATGCTGAGGTCTACATTGTTTACTTAGGTTTTAACCCGTGTTAGATGGGTAGTACAGCTAGGTATCATTTTATTATGACAAACAACAAATCCTGATATACACTAGAATATGTTGGGTGGACTTGATTATCCCAGAGGGAAATTTGTTTGCAGCAGGAAAGTATAAAACAGAAGACATTGTTACACGGGTACAAAGAAATATGCAAAGACACAACACCTGAAAACTTGTGCTGTAATAAGTACACACACTCAAGATTAGTACAAGAGGGAATGGTTACCTTTAACAGTACACAATAATAATTCAGAATTCAGCTGCATCCCTATTAGGGACAGAATTCAGAAGGCTTATAGATAGCTCTGGGAATAAAAGAGTTTTTAAATCTGTTACTCTTTACCAGCAAGAAGTTAAAACTGTAGCCTGGTGGCAACAGCTCAAATTTAGGAAAAAGAGGATGACTACTGTCCGATAGAAAATGAGTAAAAAGAAAAGCGTCTGGCCTGGCAGTCACAGTCACAGGGATGCATTATGCTGGCCTATTGCCATTGACACACATCAGCATCATTTGTTGGCTGGAAGTCCTCAGTGTTTGTGTGGCAGAGAGGATGTGCTGCATTGTTCAGAATGGCACTCAGTTTTGTTTTAATTCTCTCTTTTGCTATCATTCCCCACGGGTGGGACTGGACCGTATGTCTGCCTGGGGGTGTTGCAAACTGGGATCCTGAGTTGTTTCGTCGTGTAGTGAGTGCAGTAACACACTGTACCAGTGCATGCTCCCCAACTGGACTTGACTTTTGCTATGACCTCCAGGGGTTCCAGAGTGAGTCCCATAACAGCCCACCTTTTTAATTAGCCTGTTGATTTGGTGGGCCTCGCTTGAAGTGATGTTACTGACCCACCACATCACAGTGTAGAAAAACACACTGGCCATCACAGAGTTACAAAAGGATCTGAAGGATGACACTTCCCACATTAAAGGAACGCAAGAGTCTGCTCTGCTCCATCTTATATAGTTGCTCTTCATTAGAAGACCAGTCCCGCCTGTCACTGAAGCAGATCCCCAAGTACCTGTAGGAATGGACCACCTGCATATCCACTCCCTGAACAGTGACGGGTGTAGAAAGTCTTTGGTACGGCAAAAGCCAATAACCAGTT
This sequence comes from Erpetoichthys calabaricus, assembly GCF_900747795.2. Classification (NCBI taxonomy): domain Eukaryota; kingdom Metazoa; phylum Chordata; class Cladistia; order Polypteriformes; family Polypteridae; genus Erpetoichthys; species Erpetoichthys calabaricus. The sequence goes on along the minus strand of NC_041411.2, from coordinate 64,090,898 downwards.
CCTTGGTCTTGCCGATTGAAATTATGCCTCAGACCACTAGGCCAGGGGCTCTCAAACTCCGTTCTGGCAGGTTGCAGGTGGCTGCAGGTTTTTGCTCCAATCAACTTCAGTTTTGAATTGGACTCCTGGCCTATTACTTATTATTATTAGTTGGTTGACACATTTACCCAAGGCAACACACAGCACTTGAGGTGCAATTGGTTACATTTCAGTGTTTTTTCCAATTGCAGCAGAGGCAGGTGACATGACTTGCTCGTGGGCACAGTGTCAAGGGCAGGATTTGAACCCTCAACCTTAACCACACTGCGATCCTAAGTAGTATTCTGACACTTTCAGCCTAAATTCTTGAACAATCCCTGGACCGGGCACCTGTCCCATCACCGGGTGAATACACAAACCTCATCAATCCACTTAATTCCTTGAAGGAAACCAGAACATCCAGCGCCAACCCAAGAGGACACCAGCAGAACATGCCAAGTGCATGCAGGGAGAGCCTCTGTCTGCTACCACTGCACCACCCACAACTGAACAAGCTGGTACAGTAATCCCTCCTCCATCGTGGGGGTTGCGTTCCAGAGCCACCCGCGAAATAAGAAAATCCGCGAAGTAGAAACCATATGTTTATATGGTTATTTTTATATTGTCATGCTTGGGTCACAGATTTGCGCAGAAACACAGGAGGTTGTAGAGAGACAGGAACGTTATTCAAACACTGCAAACAAACATTTGTCTCTTTTTCAAAAGTTTAAACTGTACTCCATGACAAGACAGAGATGACAGTTCTGTCTCACAATTAAAAGAATGCAAACATATCTTCCTCTTCAAAGGAGTGCGCGTCAGGAGCAGAGACTGTCATAAAGACAGAGAGGAAAGCAAACAAATCAATGGTGCTGTTTGGCTTTTAAGTATGCGAAGCACCGCGGCACAAAGCTGTTGAAGGCGGCAGCTCACACCCCCTCCGTCAGGAGCAGAGAGAGAGAGAGACAGAGAAAAAAAATCAATAGGTGCCCTTCGAGCTTTTAAGTATGTGAAGCACCGTGCAGCATGTCGCTTCACGAAGCAGCTGCACAGAAGGTAGCAACATGAAGATAATCTTTCAGCATTTTTAGACTAACGTCCCTATCGTCTAGGTGTGCGAACAGCCCCCCTGCTCAATCCCCCTACGTCAGGATCAGAGAAAGTCAGCGCAAGAGAGACAGAGAAAAGTAAGTTGGGTAGCTTCTCAGCCATCTGCCAATGGCGTCCCTTGTATGAAATCAACTGGGCAAACCAACTGAGGAAGCATGTACCAGAAATTAAAAGACCCATTGTCCGCAGAAACCTGCGAAGCAGCGAAAAATCCGCGATATATATTTAAATATGCTTACATATAAAATCCGCGATGGAGTGAAGCCGTGAAAGGCGAAGCGCGATATAGCGAGGGATTACTATATTTCCCAGTTTCTATATTTGGGGGTAGCGTCGAAATGATGAAATTAAGTTTAGTAAATTATCATTAGAATGTACCAAACATTATGTTACTGTTTTATATCTATTTTAAATTTACTTCATCATCCTGATTTTCATTCTGCTTTATTATTTAGTCCACCATTTACTAAGAAGCAGATTAGTGGGTCTGACCAAATCAACGCCGCCTTTCAGCGCTCAGTGCCGTCTGCTAAGCACATCGTTGTCATTATTTTGGATCAATTAAGGGAACAAACTGCATTGAAAAAGACAAATTAACAGGAAAAGAACAAAAGAGAATTAAACATTTAAAAGTATAGCAAAAATACAAATATTTATAAAAGTCTCATAACTAAAAACCACACTGTTGTACTTAAAGTATGTGAATGCAGAATACGAGGGGAAAAGACCACCAACTAATCAAATGAGATCAGCTAGAGGTGAAATGAGCGACTGTGAAACAAAAACCTCCAGCCACATGCGGGTCCTGAGGACGGAGTTCGAGAACCAGTAAACTTAACGTGTAGTAAATTAAAAACCAACAGTCTCCTGCAAAATGTTCAGTGCTTTCACGGTCTTGAATTCACAGTTAGTTCATTAGAGTTTGAGTTAAGGAAAAAAATCAAATAGCAGACCACCGTTCTTAAGAAAAAGGAACGGAAAAAAAAAATCACATTGAGACAAAATACAGTATAGGCCTGCTAAGTAACCAATAAACGTATCTCAAGACTGTTTAACATTTTAAGTTGACATATGAAATAAAAATAAATTTACAGCATAAAAAACCTCACCCTGCTCAATTCCATCTGAACCAGTGTGGTGCCGATTGTCCGTTGCATGGCTGCACTTGGGACCCAATGTGGGATCCTGAGGTGAGGTGGTTTGTCATGGGGTGGGTGTATCAGTGCCTGCTCTGAACCACCACCACGTGTGACAGTAAATGTATAAAACAATAAATATATACACAACCTCACAAAGTCAGTACACCCCTCACATTTTTGTAAATATTTTATCTTTTCATGGGACAACACTGAAGATGTGACACTTTGATGTAAACAATGTAAAGTAGTCCGTGTACAGCTTGTATAACAGTGGAAATGTGCTGTCCCCTCAAAATAACTCAACACTCAGCCATTAATGTCTAAACTGCTGGAAACAAAAGGGAGTACACCCCTAAGTGAAAAATGTCCAAATTGTGCCCAATTAGCCATTTTCCCTCCCCGGTGTCATGCGACTCGTTAGTGTTACAAGGTCTCAGGTGTGTTAAATGTGGTGTTATCGCTCTCACACTGGTCACTGGAAGTTCAACATGGCACCTCATGGCAAAGAACTCTCCGAGGATCTGAAAATAAGAATTGTTGCTCTACATAAAGATGGCCTCGGCTATAAGAGGTTTGCCAGCACCCTGAAACTGAGCTGCAGCACGGTGGCCAAGACCATACAGCAGTTTAACAGGACAGGTTCCACTCAGAACAGGCCTCGCCATGGTCGACCAAAGAAGCTGAGTGCACGTGCTCAGTGTCACATCCGGAGGTTATCTTTTGAAAATAAGACGTATGAGTGCTGCCAGCATTGCTGCAGAGGTCAGCCTGTCAGTGCTCAGACCATACGCCCGCCGCACACTGCATCACATTGGTCTGCATGGCTGTTGTCCCAGAAGGAAGCCTCTTCTAAAGATGATGCACAAGAAAGCCTACAAACAATTTGCTGAAGACAAGCAGATAAGGACATGGAGTCCTGTGGTCTGATGAGACCAAGATAAACTTATTTGGTTCAGATGGTGTCAAGCGTGTGTAGTGGCAACCAGGTGAGGAGTACAAAGACTCCTTGCCTACAGTCAAGCATGGTGGTGGGAGTGTCATGGTTTGGGGCTGCATGTGTGCTGCCGGCACTGGGGAGCTACAGTTCATTGAGGAAACCATGAATGCCAACTTGTACTGTGACATACTGAAGCAGAGCCTGATCCCCTCCTTTCAGAAACTGGACCACAGGGCAGTATTCCAACATGATAACGACCCCAAACACACCTCCAAGACGACCACTGCCTTGCTAAAGAGACCGAGGGTAAAGGTGCTGGGCTGGCCAAGCATGTCTCCAGACCTAAACCCTACTGAGCATCCGTGGGGCATCCTCAAATGGTCTCTAACATCCACCTGCTCCGTGATGTCATCATGGAGGAGTGGAAGAGCTCTAGTGAACTCCATGCACAAGAGAGTTAAGACAGTGCTGGAAAATAATGGTGGCCACACAAAATATTGACACTTTGGGCACAATTTGGACATTTTTCACTTAGGGGTGTACTCACTTTTGTTGCCAACGGTTTAGACATTAATGGCTGTGTGCCGAGTTATTTTGAGGGGACAGCACATTTCCACTGTTATACAAGCTGTACACGGACTACTTTACATTGTTTACATCAAAGTGTCACATCTTCAGTGTTGTCCCATGAAAAGATATAATAAAATATTTATAAAAATGTGAGGGGTGTACTGACTTTTGTGAGATACTGTATGTGTATTATTTACTTTGAGAATCGGCTGTGTAAACAAACAGACCTTGCGTCTTCCAGTACATTCTACTCCTAACAAGAGTTTTAAATTGGGTCAGCACATTAAGTGACTCTCGGGTCAAGTATACATTCGATAAAATAACACTAAACAACACAAAAATTAATTTAAACAACAGGAAACTTACTAAATGTAAGAATACCACACATAAGCAAGGCATCAGCCTAACTTGACTCTGCACTTTTGTCTCTGGGTTTTTTCCTCCCATATCTCCAGAAGATGTTGTCTAAGTTAAATTAGTTGGTGATTGCAAATTGGCGTTGTGCAAGTACGTTGAGTGAGTGGGCTTTGGCAGACTGGTGTACTGTCCACATTTGATTGCTGTTTGGTATTCTCTAGACCCGATTACGCAGACTTGGGAAGGCAGATGTAGACTAACACGAACAGGAGGAGCCTCACTGAACTGAATGTCTGCATACGCACAAGTCTCCACACCCTACAGGTGACTGCATCACAGGCACATCAAGTCTACGATTTCCTTACACATCATACTTCTCAAGTACTGAACATGAGAAAGCAACTTTTTAAATAATAAAGTAAAAAAAGAAAACACGGGCACAATATTTTTCAATTATTTAATACTACTTTGCAAATATTTAAGCCAAATGTTGTAAATCTATATACAATATGCCTTAATCTGTTGTTTATTGTAAATGAAGAATTGAATTCATGGCAGTCATGTTTAAATATTCTTGAGTTTACTGTTGGCGTTCTTGGTTTTTTCAATATTCTACATCAGCATGATTCACTGTTTCATGATCTGTAAAAGTACTTACAGCTGCCTCAATAATTCTGCCTCAAACGTTGATGACCTTTCCAATGAATGACATTGCAGGTTTAACCTGAAATACTAACCATTTAAATGAAAAAAAGTCAACTTACACATTATTAAGCATACATTTTTTTGCAACAGTACACTGTGCCACATTATTGGCACAAAAACATTTTTTTTGATGTGTTTCATATTTCACTTGGCTATAAATGACACCCGTATCTACAAGAATACATCAATATGCTATTACATACTTTCACTGCAATAGCTATAAAGAATACCAGTATCATTTATGGCTGGTGAACATTCCACAAAAAAACTTTAATCTGCCCCTATGTTTTTTTATTTTTTTTCTTGGCACATGGAACAATTTAAACTATGGATCTGCATTAATAGATTTAAAACACAGTATCAGATTTAGAGAAATGCCAGTAGACAACATCTAAAATCTGCCACAAAGCAAAGATCAAATGTGCCATATTTAATATTATATCGGCCTTATCTTTATTTCCTTGGGTTTAATTCATACTATACAAATATCTGTCATTCAGTAATACCCCATAATGCTATACGACATTAAGTTAATATCCATTACATAAGACTTTTCTTTGTATTTGTTTACAAAAATATGAATATACAGTCATTTTTAGATGTTCCTTAAAACAAAGGAGTTGCACAAAAAAACTTGATTCCAAGGGAAAAAAAACCTGCAAAATGCAAATCTGTCCATTGTGTAAGTGCTACGACTTCAAACTTCATTAAACCTGGGACTGTGCTGGACTGGCTCCTTCATACGGCTGATAAAAATGACCTATTTTCACAACTCTAAAAAAAGCATAGTTATTTAATAGTAACATCAAGTAAAATACTAACTAAATTGTACTAATATTCATTATGAGGGTTCTTTTTCACAGAGCTAAAGAAAACTACTATAAAGGGCAACTTTACAAATTGAACTTTGAGATGAACATATTTTGTCCATTGCCGTTTTGCAAACTGAGAGAATCCATGCTGGAAATACTTTTACTAGTCTATTTTGAGCAATATTTAATATGTACCATTAAACATGAACGGAAACAATTTTGTTTGAAATGAAATATTCAAAACAAAAACATGGAGAGTTATCACTTATGTGTTGCATAACACACACTTGACATTTAACAAATGCAAAATTATTGGGTTTATAGTCCTACAATTGGATAAAACTAACAATTCAGGAATACCTCTGAGAACAACACACGTTGAAGAAACTTAAGTCTATTATGTAAAATGTTAACTTTTATTTTTGTTAATATCCTTCTGATTGACTAGTACTATATGACTTTTGATGAGATGAGGGAAATTGGAAAGGAATAAAAACTCGTAATATAGTATTCCTTTATCATATATATCTATATATTTTTATGTTCTTTTATTATGCCATATAAGGCTTAGACTTTTTGAGGAACAATAATTACTAATCACTGCATAATTGAGTATTCTGGATAGGGGGGTGAGGTTGGAACTAGTTTCTGCTAGTGTTTAATTTCTTCTTAAAATCTAAAGTATGCTTTTATCCACACATTCTTAACTTTCTTAGCTGCAGATTCTCATGAATACATTCTGTCTGAAACCAGCCTGCTCGGGAACTTCATAGCATCCTCAAAAATAACTGAGAAAAATGGCTGTATGTTCATTTGTCCCACATGCCAGGGCACTCCAGCTGCAGCTCAATACGGATCTTGTTCCACTCTGCCTGAAGTGGCATATTCTCTACACAGACCAGCTCTTTCTTTAAAGCAATTTCAGACTTCCCGTGACATTGTTTACCATTTCTTCCTCACCCATAACTGCCAAAACGGTATGGGACCCCGCTTCAACCTATTGCAAAGAAAAATATACAAAAAAAGATTAAAAAATAATAATAATAACACAAGTTCTTAACAAAGCAAAAGCAAAAACAGTAAAATGCATATTAACTTTGCAAATGAATATCATCACAAATTGAATACACAGCATGTATTTAATTACCTATGCCTGTGATAAATTATACATTGTCCACGTACTTGGAGATATCAGGCACTGGCAGCTGGGTATTCTATAATCTTACACTTGTTTTTTGGACCTGCACATATTGATGGAGATATGTACGGGATTGCATTTAACATCACATTTTCAAATTATTCATTTAATACATGAGGAGACAACTCTCACTTTGTGAAGTGCCGTGAAGATTTGATTTTCTCTGTAATAAAAAGCACTAAGGATTATACTATAATGCCTTTAGAAACTGATGGCTGTGTCAATAGCATTGATGTTGAGTTACTTCACTTGTGAAAATGTGATAGCCAGGGAAGGAGTTATTTATGCAAAACTTTGGAGACACTTAATTTAATTACTCCAGGAAAACTTTGCGGACTCGGCCATCCAGCTAGACGGACTGACCATCTTCCGAGTGGACAGAGACACCTCTTTGTCTGACAAGGCCTTTGGGGGTCAGGGTGTAACTGTGTGTTTATGTGAACAGAGTGTGGTGTACGAATGCTGCTGCGGTTGCGCGACACTGTTCCCCACTGATAGAGGTTTTATCAGTAAGGTGCCAGCCTTTCTACCTGCTGAGGGAGTACAGCTGCGTGCTGGTGGTTGCCATCTACCTCCAACCTAGCGCAAATGCTAACAAGGCGTTAACGGAATTCTACAAGATCATCAGCAAACTGCAAACAACGCACCCGAGGCATTTTTCATTACTGCTGGTGACTTCAATCATGGCAACTTGAGTCAGTTCTTCCAAAATTCTTCCAGAATGTGAACTTTGCTACTAGAGGGGGAAGCTGTCTGGACAATGTTTACACGAGCGAGCGCTCCTGATGCCTACAAAGCCCTACCCCACCCCCACCTCAGCTATTCAGACCATATCAGCACGTTTATGGTTCCTGCATACAAGTCCCTGCTGAAGCGCACTAAACCAGCCCGCAAGAACATCAGAGTGTGTGGCAGGTTGGTGCTGTTTCAGCTCTCCAAGACTGCTTTGAATTGACAGACTGGGACATTTTCAGGGAGGCTGCTATGGATGGTGACTCCATCAATCTGGAGGAGTACACAGACTCTGTGACTGGCTACATCTCCAAATGCATTGAGGATGTTACTGTTACCAAGGATTTTAAAACAACAGCCAACCATGGATGACGAGAGAAGTGCACAAGCTGCTCAAGATCCGAAATGCAGCCTTCAGATCTAGAGACAACGCCACCCTCAGGATGGCCAGAGCCAACCTGTCTTGTGCTATAAGGAGAGCTAAGTGGGCCTACACGCAGAGGATTAACAAACACTTCAACAGCACCAGAGACACACGTCGTATGTGGCAGGGCGTTCAGACAATTACAGACTACATGCCAAACCCACACAGCAGTGATGAGTGATGCCTCCATACCGGATGAGCTGAACAACTTCTTCGCATGGTTTGAGGCACAGAACAAAGAGCTTGTGAGAAAAGCAACACCTCCCTCCACTGACCAGGTACTCTGTCTTTCCATAACTGACGTGAAGAGGACTCTATCCATAGTCAATCCATTCAACACTGCAGGACCTGATAACATACCTGGCTGTGTGCTCAAAGAATGTCCAGTCAACTGGCTGGTGTCCTCACAGACATCTTCAACATATCTCTGAGCCAGTCGTCAGTTCCAGCACGTTTCAAGTCGACCACCATCATACCAGTGCCGAAGAAGTCATCAGTAACATGCCTGAATGACTACCAACCAGTTGCACTCACGCCAATCATCATGAAGTGCTTCGAAAGGTTAGCCATGTCACATATAAAGTCTAATCTCCCTGCCTCCCTTGACCCTCTTCAGTTTGCATATCGCTCAGACAGTTCAAGTGCTCTGCCCTTCACCTCTCCCTGACACATCTGGATAAAAAAAGACACATATGTCAGGAGGCTATTCACAGACTTTAGCTCCATCTTCAACACAATCGTCCCTCAAAAGCTGGTTGTAAAATTGAGCAGATTGGGCCAGAACACCACCCTCTGCAATTGGATCCTAGACTTCTTGACAGAGAGGCCCCAGTCAGTTCGGATGGGCTGCAAGACTTCCAGCAACATCACACTGAGCACTGGAGCGCCCCAAGGCTGCGTGCTTAGTCCACTGCTGTTCACCTTGCTGACTCACGACAGCACAGCCACGCAAAACACCAATCACATCATCAAGTTTGCGGATGATACAACGATGCTGGGACTGATTAGCAAAGATGATGAAACAGCATACAGAGATGAGGTAGAACGGCTGTCCGCATGGTGTGAAGACAACAATCTATCTCTCATTGTCGACAAGACAAAAGAGATAATCATGGACTTCAGTAAATCACATCCTGCCCACATCCCACTGAGCATCAATGGTTTAGATGTGGAGACTGTTAGGAGTACCAAGTTCCTCGGTGTGCACATAACTGAGGATCTTACGTGGATGCATAATGCCTCATCACTAATCAAGAAAGCCCAGCAGAGACTACACTTCCTGAGGTGACTGAAGTGAGCAAGTCTTCCCCTTTCCATCCTCACCATGTTCTACAGAGGCACCATTGAGAGTGTTCTGACCAGCTGCATCACGGTCTGGTATGGCAACTGCAACATATCTGACCGCAAGCGCCTGCAAAGGATAGTGAAGACAGCAGAGAACATTATTAGGGTGCCTCTCCCTTCACTACAGGACATATTTTACAGACGCAGTGTACGCAAGGTCTGCAGGATTGTGCAGGACCCCTTAGACCCCTCATATGGACTTTTCACACATTTGCCATCCAAGAGACGATACTGCAGCATCAGAGCCAGATCTGCCAGGCTGCAGGATAGTTTTTACCCCCAAGCTGTCAGACTCCTTAACACCAGGCGAACCCCTGGGATCTTCCAAACGGCCTCAACCACCTCTAAAAACAGAACTTTTATACATGCAAGCCACTGTCCTGTAAAGACGAGTGTGTAGGTAGAGAAGAACTGAAAATCTCATACTGACCTTTAAGTATTTTGACACTCTTGATATACTTCTGTTGTGAAACATTCTGACCTATCATTGTTTACACATGTCAAACAACTATTATCATACACTGATTTCTGTATTATCTACATCTATTATTTATTTATATTACATATCTATTGACTATATTTATGTATCTAGATTGCAAATACCATACATTGCATCAATGTTCATATTGCTAACTACACATCAATATTGCTGCTACTTCTTTGTCTTGTCTTTGCACAATGTCTTGTCTTGTTTGTGTTTTAATTTAAAATTTGTATTTTAATTATATTTTTATTTATTATTTACACTTCATGTTGTTACACTGTGGACCCTGAGCTTCACCATTTCATCTATCTGTATACTTGTATATGGATACGCTTTGACTTTGACTTAATTTAGACACTTAAAAAGCACAGATCATTACTTTAACGTTAAAACATACCACAGAACATGCTTGATTCAAAAATAAACTGGACTCATTTTGGCATGATAACATTGCATAGCATAAAAAAACTTCTAAATTAAAATAACAGCACAGCAAAGAATTTTTTAAAGGAACTGTCGTAAGGCTAAAGTACAAGGGGACATTTTGATCACATTATTCAATACACTTTAGCAAACTTTGCCAAAAATCAACTGTTGTGCTAAAATTAAACAGTTTGTACAATTTTTTTGTATGAATATTTATCTGAAAGTATGTGTCAGGTCTATTTTAACATTGTATTTAAAAATTATAATTATGCATTTTCTTCCAACAGACATACAAGCTTCCGTGGTGAAAAACACTGACTCCCCAACTCACCTCAGTACATCCTGCATCTTGCACCAGATAGGTAGGAAGGTTAAGGCTCATTGCCAAGGCCTGAAGTTCTAGGAGATGGGCTGTGTTTGTGCCTTGCAGCACTATCTTCTTAGCTCTGTAGGCAGAAAAAGTAAAACTGAGACAACTGAACACTGAAGCACTTAAAGACACTTAAAAAAACACAGATCAATAATTATCTTGACATTACAAGAAAAAATACCACAGAACTTGCTTGGTTTAAAAATAAACTGGGCTCATTTTCGTATGATAATATTGTGTAACATAAAATACTCAAAATATACCAGCACAGCAAAGATTTTTTTTTAAGAAAGAGTCACACTACACTAAGTACAAGTATTAACTGTTATTAATACACTATGTCCCATAATCAGAAATTTGGCTGTGATAGTACTATTTATTACATGCTTCATTTCTAAAGCCAAAAGGACAGCTACAAAATATCAACACTTAAAACAAACCTGACAGAATACTCATGGTGCCAACCTACCCAGCCTGATCCCATTTCCATGCCATCTCCCGCCAACTATTTTTCTCCTGTAAGGCTTGGTAAAGCCCTACAGCAGCATGTCCAACCTGTGCTGCAACCTGAACAAACAAAACAATTTGAAAATTGTTGAAGGCTAGCAATCACCTGTGTCATTACAGTGGCGTGGAATTATACATTTTTACTTTTAAAGGCAAATAATAACTATGGATATTCTGATTTATGACACGTATCAACTGCAAATAATCTCACCCAATACATTGTGCTTAAATACAGTACAAACATAGTTTAAGTCAATTTTTGTGGAGATGAAATTCTAGATTGCAATCTACTGAATTTATTTAATACACAAACAGACACTCACCTTTCCAACACCCATTGACAGCTCCATGTTGACAACAAATACCATTTTGAACCAGAGATCTTCATCACTTTCCTCCTGTAAAATGACGCAACAGCGTATGTTTAATCAAGAATCACATCTCATGACATGTCACGGATCTCTATACGAGTAACAAAACTTTAGAAGTATACATCTCTTAAGGCTTGCATGAGGTCCTCCAAGTAGTAAAGTAGCAAATCTACTGTATAATGCTGTACAAAAGATCTTTATTTTATAACCTCGCCTGCACTGTGTCAGCCCCAAAACAACACCAACATTCACAAAATATTTTAAAACCAAAAATACATAAATGACTAAGTTTGTTTTATTGTATTGTTTTCATTACTGATATTCAAAGCTAATTAGTGATGCATTTGAAGTAATTCATAAATGTAAAGAAATCATGGCAAAACATTACAATGTCAACGTCAGGCTAAGATTAAAGTGTGTCACCACTGATACATTTCTTATATGTCTGAACTGTAGTGCGTTACTTTAATGGAAAGATGGGGTTACAAAAAGTCTGCAATTTAAAAGTCACTCAGGTATTAAAATGTGGTCCCAAACATAGGGAAGTAACCAAAAGATACAATGAATCAAAGAGTTTTTCCCTTCTATCAAATCCAAATATAAAAAAATGCCATTCATGTTATTTATTCATTAAGATCTAACTGGAATTTGAAGGATGACAGCACTCTCCTTAGCAGTAAGTAATTCTTTATGTGCATATTCAACCAGTAAACTCAGTCCCGACCTCAACTGACATATGAGTTTTCTGTCAAGGCCTCATCATGCAGAGTAATAAAAGTTAAATAAGTTTAAGAGAGACACAAAAAGTGAGTATTAAAATTTTAGTATGTTTAACACTACAATTACCAGAGTCTACGAAAAAACTCGAAGATCTGGCCCACCTTAAAACCGTTCTCACCTCTCTTTTGTCTTCTAAATGTGCCAATGAAGATGAGCAGCAAACAGCCGGCTATTCCATCCCCCACCGCCGCAGAACGTTCACTAAGTTTTCCCAGCTCATGCCTTGTTTGATTATCTGAGAGTGACTGAAGTGCTGGAGTTTTAGTGTGGAAATAATAGATCACTATTTGGAACACACGCATTTCATGTGTGTTCCGTTTCTACAGTAATCTGTGTAAACACATTTTTAAAACAGAAACGTTTTTCATATTTTAGTAGTAAATGACAAAATGTAGGCATAAACTATATAATGTATGAAGCCTGAAGTCCAAAGATCAACTAAACACTTTCACAAAAGATTCAAGGAAGTCACAACAGCTTTCATTGGCATAGCGGTAAGATTTGCTGACTTGTAATCAAGAGTCCCCGGTTCGATCCCCACTCACTCCTATATTTGCCGTTTTCAGTAGTGAGCTGCTCTTTTTGTTAATATTATACAGTACATATTTGCCGTTTTCAGTAGTGAGCTGCTCTTTTTGTTAATATTATACAGTACACACATACATTTGGTTTGCATCTGTAACACACAGTGTGCATTTATAGGACTTGTAAAAGTTAGTTTTTTTTTAACCTTTATTCTCTCTAAATCACAATCACGATACATACTACCGTATCCCCCCCCCTACACCCAGGGATCTGATGCTGTTATTTTTCATATAAAATGGAATAACTGGAGATGTGAGTGGTGTTTTGAGACAATGGAACTGGACATTCTCTCATCTGGAGGGATAAAAGCTGACACACAAACGCTGGTGAATCTGCCTTCTTCGTATCTCACCGTCACTTGATTTTTTTTTATTCAGTTTTATTGAGTGTTCCTGCTCATGCTGAATTAGTGTTCACCTTATGGTGTATGATGTCCAAAAAAAAAAAAACACAGACGTAGGTATATATGATAATTGGAATTATTCGTTTTATGACCTATATAGTACATTTTGGAAAACTTTGTGGCACGGATGCAACATTATTAATATTATTCATATTCATTCGCATAACATCTTGCGGTTTGTAATCAGTGACTGCATGTTTTTTTCCCCGATCTTGCCAGTCCCCACATGTTGCTGTATGCTGTTTCTTTTGTACTCCAGGACATGCAGAGGATAGAATAGTACAGAGCAGTAAGTTCAGCGCTATATGCAATCATCAGATTCAAATGTTAACTGTTCACACACACGCAAGGATCGTCTTTCCTACATTTACAACGTGTGTACCTGTCACAATGTACACGCTTCTCTCTATGCTCTGGTTCCTATTACACACCTGAAAGAAAGAAACAATATATGTGAAAACACCATCGCACTAATGCAATATTATTTGAAAATGAACAGCGTCAGATCGGGTGTGGATTTATGTTGGCGCTATAACTGTAAGAAAAAAAAGATCAACATGTGTATTGATCCTGCAGCACTGAATAAACTCACGCACTCTAACACCCCCCCCCCCGACTCTAAGAAACAGCGCAAGTACAGACGCAAACCAAGTGTGATCAAGAGTGTCCAGTTCGATCCCCACTCACTCCTATATTTGCCGTTTAAAAGTAGTAAGCTGCTCTTTTTGTTAATATTATACATTACACCCATACACTTCGTTTGCGTCTGTATTTGCGCTGTTACTTAGAGTCAGATCTATGTTAGAGCGCGTGAGCTTATTCAGTGCAGCAGGATCAATGCACATGATGTTCTTTTTTTTTCTTTCAGTACATGTGCCTTCCCGGTTTATTTATATATCTAGTGACTTTTCTGCCTGTCAGTCTCTCTATTACGCAGTGCTCTGTGTCTGTGTGTTATGGATCTTAAAAATAACAGTTATAAGGAGACTTGTTCATGTTAATTGCAATCTCAATTGTTAAAAAATATTTTAAAAGGAGCATCCCACATGAAAATATAACGATCTCATTAACTGACAGTAGATACCAATTTATAAATATTATTTCCATTTGAGGTAAAAAAAAAAAAAAAACACTTTCTCCTCAACGGGGAGTTGAACTCAGGTCTCTGATGGACAGTAAGCCTGCTGCGCTCTGAGACAACAAATCTTACCGCTATGCCACGGATGCTGTTGTATTGTTCTTGAACCTTTTGTGAAAGTGTTTATTTGATGTTTGGACTTCATGCTGCTTCACACATTCTATAGTTTATGCCTACATTTTGTAACATTTATTACTAAAATATGAAAAACGTTTCTGTTTTAACAATGTGTTTATACAGATTACTGTAGAAACAGAACACACATGAAATGCGTGTGTTCCAAATAACGGTCTATTATTTCCACTCTAAAACTCCACTTCACTCCCAGATAATCAAGGCATGAGCTAGGAGATGCTCGTGCACATTCGGTGGGGGAATGGAATAGCCGGCTGCTTGCAGCTTGTTTTTAATCGGCACATTTAGAAGACAAAGGACGCTGGCGGAGAGGGGCAAATGGTTTTAAGGTGGGCCGGATCTACGAGTTTTTTTGTAGACTCTAGTAATTCTAGTGTTAAAATGCAAAACATCTTGTCAGTGTAATATGCAATCTTGGCCATCCTCTCAAATTGGTTGTCAGGCAGAACCCAGCAGCACCATTTATAATCAGTTTAGAAAACAGACATAATTAAGGAAAACATTCTATTAGAACTTATATGAACTGCTAAGAGAAACACACTACCTCATTCTCCAATCTGTGAAAGTAATACATGGCTGCCTCCTCAGCTGATACATTCCTTGTACGCAAAAGAGCCTAAAATATAAACAGAGCAAGAAAGTCTAAGTTTTTTTTGCTGTTACATTTGCCATATTTGTATATTTATGACAATTCAATGTTTAACTGGAGGATAGATTTAAAACCATGACATTAGTCACCAGTGAAGTTTGCAAGTTTTTTTAGTAAATAACCTGACGTTCTGCACCCAGGTCCTATATTAGTTCACTTAAGTGCTATGCACATGTTTCTGTACTGAAATCACACATTTTGCCAAGTGTTACTTTGATGTCTTAATCAAACATGACAAATTCCATTGAGCAATTACAATTAGGTCCATAAATATTTGGACAGAGACAACTTTTTTCTAATTTTGGTTCTGTACATTACCACAATGAATTTTAAATGAAACAACTCAGATACAGTTGAAGTGCAGACTTTCAGCTTTAATTCAGTGGGTGAACAAAACGATTGCATAAAAATGTGAGGCAACTAAAGCATTTTTTTAACACAATCCCTTCATTTCAGGGGCTCAAAAGTAATTGGACAAATTAAATAACTGGAAATAAAATGTTCATTTCTAATACTTGGTTGAAAACTCTTTGCTGGCAATGACAGCCTGAAGTCTTGAACTCATGGACATCACCAGATGCTGGGTTTCCTCCTTTTTAATGCTCTGCCAGGCCTTTACTGCAGCGGCTTTCAGTTGCTGTTTGTGTGCCTTTTTGTCTGAAGTTTAGTCTTCAACAAGTGAAATGCCTGCTCAATTGGGTTAAGACCAGGTGACTGACTTGGCCATTCAAGCATTTTCCACTACTTTGCTTTAATAAACTCCTCGGTTGCTTTGGCTGTATGTTTTGGGTCATTGTCCATCTGTATCATGAAACGCCGCCCAATCAATTGGACTGCATTTAGCTGGATTTGAGCGGACAGTATGTCTCTGAATACCTCAGAATTCATTCGGCTGCTTCTGTTCTGTGTCACATCATCAATAAACACTAGTGTCCCAGTGCCACTGGCAGCCATGCATGCCCAAGCCATCACACTGCCTCCACCGTGTTTTACAGATGATGTGGTATGCTTTGGATAATGAGCTGTTCCACGCCTTCTCCACACTTTTTTCTTGTCATCATTCTGGTAGAGGTTGATCTTGGTTTCATCTGTCCAAAGAAACTGTGCTGACTTTTTTAGATGTTCTTTAGCAAAGTCCAATCTAGCCTTTCTATTCTTGAGGCTTATGAGTGGCTTGCTCCTTGCAGTGCACCCTCTGTATTTACTTTCATGCAGTCTTCTCTTTATGGTAGACTTGGATATCGATACGCCTACCCTCTGGAGAGTGTTGTTCACTTGGTTAGCTGTTGTGAAGGGGTTTCTCTTCACCATGGAAATGATTCTGTGATCATCCACCACTGTTGTCTTCCGTGGACATCCAGGTCTTTTTGCGTTGCTGAGTTCACCAGTGCTTGCTTTCTTTCTCAGGATGTACCGAACTGTAGATTTTGCCACTCGTAATATTGTAGCAATTTCTTGGATGGGTTTTTTCTGTTTTCGCAGCTTAAGGATGGCTTCTTTCACCTGCACGGAGAGCTCCTTTGACCGTATGTTGTCTATTCACAGCAAAATCTTCCACATGCAAGCCCCACACCTCAAATCAACTCCAGGCCTTTTATCTGCTAAACTGATAATGACATAACGATGGACTTGCCCACACCTGCCCATGAAATAGCCTTTGAGTCAATTGTCCAATTACTTTTGAGCCCCTGAAATGAAGGGATTGTGTTAATAAAATGCTTTAGTTGCCTCACATTTTTATGCAATCGTTTTGTTCACCCCACTGAATTAAAGCTGAAAGTCTGCACTTCAACTGCATCTGAGTTGTTTCATTTAAAATTCATTGTGGTAATGTACAGAACCAAAATTAGAAAAAAGTTGTCTCTGTCCAAATATTTATGGACCTAACTGTACTAACAAACATTTCTTGACTCCTTTCTAAATTGTGCATTATTTTGTGATGACCATTATCCCTCATCATACTCTGTTTATTCACACAAAGGCTGTTTAGTGTAAACACAACATAATGCACCACTTCACAGAGGAATAACACATTAAAAAATCCTGCAACTGAACAAGCATCATAACTTCACTTTGAAAAGCCACTGTAGTCCTTGGTGGATGTAATAAAGGAACAGACCTTGAAATATTAAATTACATTACACTTTCGTCAGTCATATTAAAAATAATCAAAAGCAAAATTATAATTGTATGCCATTAACAAAAAAATATGAGAATTTTTATACTGAGTTTCAAGCAAGGCCAAAATTTGTGCACAACAGCTACAGGGAATGTTTGGTGGAGGTCAATGCTGCTGAAGGAAGTTTGATGTGTTACTAAATACAATAATTCAAATATTTTTCCAGCCTTGATCCTCTGACTGTTTAAGCAATACATTAAGTTTAGACGAGAAGATGTACACTTGTTTGTGAATTAGTAGTTTAAGCAAATCGTGTCTGCTTAGCTAGAAACCAGACCATTTGTTCATGAACCTAATACAGAAATCCAGGCAATTCCAAAGGGACCATAAGCTTTTTCTTCTGGAGTCCCATTTTCCTTGTATGACAAGCCATTTGAAATAATCCAATATCATTTCAACACAAGTTCACATAAGAAAATGCAAACAGAAGGTAAAGGTTTAGTGGTCAAAAAAGGCAAGACATTAATAGTTTATCTAGATTTAGGACAACGAATCCGGTTGCTTGTCCAGCACAGCACATTGCCATATCAGAAAATTCCAAACTGTAACATCATTATGAAGATCCTAGAAATTCTATTAGGATTGGAGGGACAACTGGTAGACGATAACCTTCTGCAATCAGTAAAACATGTAAAATAACCACCATCTTCTTAAAATCTACTATGTGGATTTATTCATTTTAGCCAGTTACCTTACTCTAATTTCTCTGGTCCTCAAAGGCAAGACCACTCCTTCTTAGGTCATGCACCACCACTTCTATCCATAGCTTCTCTTCCTGACCAGCCACCTCCTTAACGGCACTTCTCTTAACCTATCAGTTTTCCATTTTTCATTGTAAAGACCCACAATATTTCAGTCAATTGTTCCTTACACCATCATTTATCACCTCTGCACAAGTCCCTTTTCTCGGCTTTTCAGTTATCTTCCTCAGTGACATTCACGTGGTCATTCACATTTCAGTTATTTCTCAGTTTTCTTTGTATTCCATCTTCATTGACCTTATTTCATATCCCATACACCTCTTCATAACTTTTCTCTTCAACACCAGAGCAGCCTGTTTAGAAGAGACAGAGTGGAGTATCTCTCCTGTTGCATCATCCAGATGGATGCTACACATTAGTGGTAGTTGAAGTGGCTCTCCACTCACTATGAAAATCTCTATATAAATGCAAAGAATTATTATTATTATTATTTCTTCCAAGTGCATTTCACCTCTGCTAACATTCCCTAGTCTGCAATACAAACAACATTTAAGATACCATGGTGGTGTCAATGTCCAAGATTACGCCTGCTATATCAGCAATCATTGCACTTTCATAACTAAGACTAACACTGCATGACACAACAAAATAAGCATGACATTACTAGTCCTCCAGCAGATTAGGTCAACAGTTTGCCGACACCGTCTACAGGCAATAACGTGGTAAACCCATCAGTTCATTTAATATTTCTGCATAACTGAGCTGGGCAATTTGGTTGCATATTATATCAGAAAAGGCAACAGCTGCAGTCACTGAATATTCTGTTGCATTCAAAAAACACAAACACAAAGTATGGGTTTTTCAAAATACATTATACAGTACACAGTTAATATTTGATCTAGTAATTAGGATTCAAAGTGAAGGCTATATCTTTTTGATTTTTCAAAGTCATTCATACCATAAACAGTTTGCACAATTCCATTATGCAAAGCTCATAGACACATTTCTCCAGATGGGTTTCCAAATAGTTCAGATCACATGCACATTTCATAGACAGCCACCATCATTCTAATATTACCTTGTGTAGTGTATCATAAATGTTTGTGTTTAAAAAATTTTAAAAATATATATATTTTTTTAATTTGCCAAAATATTAAAATATCAATGGAAGATAAAAGCTTCCTTTGCACAGAACCCTATTCAAAAGTAACATGGAGAGATTAATAATGAAAAAAAGATTCTACTGAAATTAAAATTTACTGTGAAAGTTATAAAGCTGAGTTACAGGATTCCTTTACCTGCTTAGCAGCTTCTTCTGGAATGTCTAATTCTCTGAGCTGCTGGAAGAACACTGGATTCACTTCCCCAGGGCCTGATTCAGGGGCTGATTCTTCTGATTGTTCCATGATCTATATATGCAAAACTAAGAGAACAAAGCAAACTTTCAGTATTGATTAAAGTTTCACTTCCATTCGAAGCTATGTTATTAACAAAAAATATTAAATTAATACGTTCAAAGCAATTATCCATCCATCCATTATCCAACCCGCTATATCCTAACTATAGGGTCACGGGGGTTTGCTGGAGCCAATCCCAGCCAACACAGGGTGCAAGGCAGGAAACAAACCCTGGGCAGGGCACCAGCCCACCGCAGGGCGCACACACACCCACACAGGGCCAATTTAGAATCGCCAATGCACCTAACCTGCATGTCTTTGGACTGTGGGAGGAAACCGGAGTACCCAGAGGAAACCCACACAGACATGGGGAGAACATGCAAACTCCACGCAGGGAAGACCCGGGAAGCGAACCCATGTCTCCTAACTGCGAGGCAGCAGCGCTACCCACTGTGCCACCGTGCCGCCCTTCAAAGCAATTAACCCACAAATAATATATGAACATTCAATCGACAAGTATTATTTCAGAATATCAAGTCAAACTTAACAAACGGATAACAAATAACTGAAAAGTATGCTTAACATGCATTTCCTTTATATTCACTATAAACAGCATGCTAACCATACTAATATATATATATATACGAGCTGTATATACCCGGCGTTGCCCGGGGCAGAAGTAACCTAATCGGTCAAACACTTACATATATACCAAAGTAAACCTAATCGGTCAAACAGTTACATATATAAAAAAAGCGAACCTAATCGGATAAACAGCTTCATATATACAAAAGCAAACCTAATCGATCAAACAGCTTCATATATACAGAAGCGAACCTAATTGGTCAAACAGTTATGCATGTGCAGAATAATTTTACAAACATTATGCGTGTTAACAATCATTAAAAAGAAAAGATTGAGGAACTCTTCTTGTATATGTGATGAAGCTGGATGAAGCTGACTTGACGAAGACGTAGGTGGCATAGATTGGTTTTTCTAAAACAGAAGAAAAAAATGAGTATCTATTATTATTTTAAATTAGAATGAAAATGAGAACCTTGATTAGAGATAGATTATCCGTATTAAAATATGTGCATCAATAAACTTTTGCTAACTCTGTAGCAAAAGTTTATTCATACAAATTGGAATGGGATGGCTTTGTGAAAAAGTAAAAATTACATGAAAATAAATTGAGAATGCGTACTTCCATTTGACTGAGATTATCTGTAATGATGAAAAAAAAGTTTAGTATGTTTTTTTTTACATACGGGAAGGATGTAAAACCTTACATAGGCACCCTTCAGCCCGTACTGAAGGGTAGTGTCAGATTCTTACTGACTAAAAAACACCCTTTTTATTCCACAGCTACCCGAAAAACCACTATTAGGCATTACTTTGGGGTGGCAGTAGTTTAGTTATGAAACAGCTGGGTCCTGAAAAAAATGTGTCTTATTAGTGGCTTCATCACATATAGAAGAACAGTTCCTCAATCTTTTCTTTTTAATGATTGTTAACACGCATAATGTTTGTAAAATCATTCTGCACATGCATAACTGTTTGACCAATTAGGTTCGCTTCTGTATATATGAAGCTGTTTGATCGATTATGTTTGCTTTTGTATTTATGTAACTGTTTGACCAATTAGGTTTGCTTATGTATATAGATTAGCTGTTTGTCCGATTAGGTTCGCTTCTGTATATATGAAGCTGTTTGTCCGATTAGACGACATTACCTCCTTTTTTTTTTTTACGATCTCTGAGATCTTGCTTTTTTCGGTTCAAGGCTTCATAAGCTCTTTTATGTTCAATGTTGTACTTAATAAGTACTAATTATCCCAAACCATCATCTTTGAATGTTGCAAGACTTTCGCCTTGTATGTAGATCGGGGTAATTACATTCATTGCATTCCTAGTCTGAATCACAATGTGATTGTATGGGTGGTTACCTGGCACTGTAGGGTTGCCACCCGTCCTTTAAAATACGGAATCGTGCCGCGTTTGAGAATGAAATTGCGCGTCCCGTTTTGAATCAATACTGGACGGGATTTATCCCGTATTTTTTTTATAATTTTTTTTTTAAAGCAGCGTCTCATGCAAATCATCCCACACGCATTTTATGAAGATGCCTCCTTTCCTACTTTTGATTGGGTAATACTTGATGTCATCGTTAGTTTGATTGGTGTTTTTAACTGTCCAGTGAGTAGGGCGTGTCTTTCAACCGTAAGCAGATTTTTTGCACTGGTATCACTGACCTCGACGACGGCGACGTTATACGTCAAAAATAAATTACGATAAATGACGATTTTAGCGATACTTTATTACGACGGCGGCTACATAGACACGATCAAATAAAAACAAAAAAATCAAATAATCATTCTACATGTTCAAAACGTCGAAAAAACGACGGAATGAAAAAAAGGCCCACCCGACGACCCACCCATTCCATTTTTATATATATAGATATATACATACACACACACACATATACACTAGCTGTGTAAGCCTGTGCTGTAAAAAGCCCCGGGGTCCTACAAACTATTGAAATCATCAGAAAAAAATTGAAACATACAGGTAATTGAAAGGAACTACTCTGGGCATCTCCTCCAAGGAGGATTCGTTTTGCCGAAGTGCTCGCCTTGCTTGTGCATTAGCGGCAGGAGGAAAAGTAAAAGGGATACCATTTTGCCGATATTAGTGGCTAAGCGTCTCTGACTTTCTTCTGAGGTTTAGTTTTGCTGACGTGCTGCCCCCACTTGTGTTATTAGTGGCTAAGCGAGTTTTGTTTCCCCATACCCCTACTCCACTTCTCACTTCCAGGCTGGACAGACACACACGCTTCCACGCGTAGACATTTATGTTTGGTTGTTTCTTGCTGTACAACAGCAGCCCAAGAATAGACATGCCCACTCCAAAACAAAAAGGGATTAAATATTCAAGTGAGAAATTCTTCTCTCTGTCCTTTACTGGCCCGTTCATGTTATATCCACTTAGCGTTTTGTTTTGCTCCTTCTCCCGTTGTTTTTCGCACTCCTTATTTTAACTGAAGGTTTGCATCTTTCACCAAAATGCTTGTTTCATTCTTTCCAAAAATAGATACACTAGGGCGATACAACAGTGAAACAAAAGACAAATCAGTCTAATGCAAATTGTATTGTTTTGCAAAAGAATAACGCTCACTACTGACATTATATTAAATTACAGTGGATAGAATGGATGACACAGTGGTACACAAGATGAGCATTACTCCTCACCACTTCAGAGTTGTAGGATCAAATTTTGGCCCATTTCAAGTGTGCATATTTTCTCTGTATCTAAATGGGGTCTCTTCTGGATACCACGTAACCTTCCTATATCTGAAATATATGCAAGTTAAGTTGACTGGTGACTCTAAATTTGCCCATTGTGAGCGACTCCGGATGTGTGCCATTACTACTGAAAAAGGCTCTGGACACACATGACTTTGTAATGTAATACGAGAATGTTAGGAAAAATGATGAATGATATTTCCAGTGTGAACACATTAACATCTTGTTCACCCCACACGCACACAACATAGACCTTTGGTGGATTATGGAAAATCAGAGACTATGTTATAACGACATTTCCAACACCAAATGCCCACATTAAAAACAGTTTTAATTCCATGCTCTAATCTTCTGTTTTACACAAGTCTAATTTGGTTGTCTTGAGCTCTCATTACTAAAATTTATTGACAGTAATTTACCTTCATTATTTTGTACTTTCAATTCTGCTGACAGCACCACCCACTGCCCCACAGGCATATACTCACTTTTATCCACATTTCAAACTTGAACTAATTCTTATTTTAAACAGCTCGACATCATTTTGAAATGGTTTACAAAATCATAATATTCAGTTTATTTCACATCATCCAATTTATGGTAAACAAGATCACATACTGCTTTATAACAGCAGAACATTGCTGCTGTCATAAATGTTGAGCACAAGAAAGGTAGTGAGGTAGCAGCAGCAGAATAAGAACCTGTGTTACATCTGTTGTATCAAGTCCAACTCTTTAGTCATTAGGCTACATTATCTAAAAAAATAAAGATCTACTAAATTATCAGCTCTTAAAAAGTAATTAAATATCTATAAAACAACATGAAAAAACAAAAATATCCAAATATGAAGCAATCGTGGGAAATTTAGACTATACAAAAAAGACAACTAGTATCTATATATATCTGTGCAATGTCTGTTCACCACTGCAGCCATGCTTTGAAAGTGCTGGCTCACTCTGCCTTAGTACAGTATTTGGCCATTCTTTTTACTTCGTCACTCATCCTTAAACCTCAACAGCAACATGGTGATAGAACAGTAATGTCTCACATTTTCTTACGTGTTATGAATATAAAAGTCTATTGTGCTGGTGAGTTTATCTTTGTAATATTAATCAAATGTTCTCGTTTACAAAGCACATCAAATGAAGCACTATGCAATTTCACTGCTTTTCTGTACGGAACATTGAGCTTATTTTCAAATACTTGTTTAACACTAAATTAGAACAGTAATGTCTCACATTTTCTTACGTGTTATGAACAGCAGCTCCGTGTATGACTGTATATGTATGTGTACTTTTCTACTTTTATTTTTCTATTTTTATTTATTGATCAATTTAATATTATTTATTGTATCAGTATGCTGCTGCTGAAGAATGTGAATTTCCCATTGGGATTAATAAAGTATCTATCTATCTATCTATCTATCTATCTATCTATAAAAGTCTATTGTGCTGGTGAGTTTATCTTTGTAATATTAATCAAATGTTCTCGTTTACAAAGTACATCAAATGAAGCACTATGCAATTTCACTGCTTTTCTGTACGGAACATCGAGCTTATTTCAAATACTTGTTTTTTTTTAACACTAAATAGCAAATATAATAACTTTCTATCCATTACATCATTTCTGAAAAAAAAAATCTCATCAATTTTTTCCTTTATTTTTGGTGATGGATGGAAAAGCATATTCTAATGTGCATTACTCTTTTCTTAATTCCATGATGAAAGAGTTTGTTGAAAAGAGAGGTGCAGCCATAATAATTTGGATCTTAACACTGGAAAAACAAACAGTGATCACAGATTTCAGGAAACAGCGGTTTACCAATCACTTGCTATAAATAGCTGGGAGAGCAGAGTCATTTAAGTTTCTGTTCAGCCACGAAACATCAAGCGAGTCAAAAATATCACATGTATTATCAGGAAAGCCGATCAGAGAATGAAGTTCCTCCGCTGTTGCAAAAAGAACAATCTCCAATATTGGTCCAGTTCAACAAAGCCCTTATCGAGACCATTCTAACCTTACTGTAACTGGCTAGTTTAGAGCTGCCTCTGCTCAGGCTATGGTCAACTTGCAGTGCATCATTAGAGCCTGTGAAAGGATCACAGGCACAAGTCCTGTATGAGTCCAGGCTAAGGAATCGTGCAGTAAAGATCACTGCTGATCCAACACACCCTGGGCACCGCCTAATCCAAAGACTTCCTCTGACAAACGCCTTTGTGCGGTGAATACTGAAACAGCACGTCACCTAATGTTTCCTTTCCGTGTATTTATTCTGACAAACCAGGTCTAAGTTTCTACTCACTATTTATATATACCCGCACACTGGACTACGTGGACTTTTTTGCACATTTAACTGTATTTACCTCATAATGTTTTTTGTCGGCCTTGTACTTGCATCAATACTACCAAGACGAATTTGTAATACACAACAGTACCAGGCCAATAAAGTGAATTCTGATTCTAATACGTAAAATAAAAGCATATATATACAGTACTGTACATATATAATTGAATAAATGTTATTAAATACGTGCACCAGAGTGACGTATTGTATTCTGATTGAACTTCTTTGCAACCTACAGCGGCCCAACGCGATGAAACCAACCGAAATTCCGGTTAAAACGCCGCAGTGCTGAAGACTCGCTGATGCGCCGCGTCTGCCTGTAAATGTGACGAGAATACCTGAAGAGCAAATGCCAACAGCAATTTCAGACAAGAATCGTTGTTTGGTCGCGAACGTAAGCAGTGCAGCATTCCAACGCGATTTAACTCTATCGAGTGTCCGGGAACTCATGCCGCCCAATGCAGCAGATGTTGAGGGTGTGCCAGATGAACCGCTACTTTGACTAGTATTTTAACACATTCACCTTAATTGGGCTAGGAAAATACACATGCAGCTCAACGAAGAAATCAGTTCTATTCAAATAAAAAGGACACGATGAAATGTAACCGTTTACAATGCCCATAAAATACCCAGTACCGTACTCTGAATAAGCAAGAGCCAGGTTTACCGGTGAATTTGACAAGCTTACATGCGCTCTGCCGGGCAAAATTCACATGCAATCAAAACGTAGTTCATCTTTTAAATTACTGCTCAGGTGTAATAACACAAATCAATGTACGGTGATTTTGTAGCTTGTCGAATAAGCCGCTAACTTCACCCTTTCGAAAACGCATACAGTACAGTACAGAGCAGGACTGGACCACTCCCATTAACCTCGTATTTTTGTTGTTTTCCCCGTTTTTGAAGATTCAAACACAGAAACGGGCGGCGAAATAAAAAAATCACCCTCTCCGGCCAAAGTTACCAAATCCTTTAACGTGGTGATTTTTCCTTAACAGTTTCGTTAACTGTTCGAGTAACAGAATCTCTTTATTCAGTCCTTCCTGGTTCTTCCTCTTCGGCACTTCACCCGGCGGATATTATCATCGATGTCTCGCTGAGCGCCAACTCGCGTGGTTATTCCAGATCTGCCGCTTGAGATGCTTCCGGTTCGGCGAAAAACAACGTCCGGACAAAGAAAAATCTGTCGGCGAATCGGTTCCGCATGTTAGTCGAGAACGTGCATTGATTTCGCGGAGGACTTGAGGGCAGTCTTCAGGTTAAGAGTTATTTTATGGATTTTCTTAACAAAGGCAATTCTTGGACCATTAAGATGTGTTCTGCAGTACAAATAGTGTGATAAATAACATATTACATTTAAAGCAGATCTAAAGTGCCAGCATTTTAACACGATTAAATTATAATCATTCTTGTTATTTTTTATTATTATTATTACTTAGCAGATGCTAATATACAAGGCAACGTACAAAACAAGTTATAATGCATGCAGAATGATTAGGTGCAAGCATTAAAAGCAACAAAGAATGAGATTAAAAACTGAACAAGAGGAATTAATAGGCTACTACAGTTGCTATATAATTACTAGCTAGGCAAAAATCAGTATCAGAAAAACTAAAATCAGAAAAGGAGTGTTTTCAAAGGATGGCTAAACATGAGTAAATTGGGTGCAGTTTCGAAGAGCCAAAGGGAGATTGTTCCACAACTTTGGTGCAAAAATGGGGAAGCATTGTCCAGTCTTGGCACGTCAGGCAACAAGGTCAATAGAATGGCAGAGGGAGAATGGAGACTTCTCGAAAGGATATATGGAGAGGCCACAGAATAGAGATGGTGAGGAGCAGAAACATTCAGAGAGAAGTAGAGGAGTAGTAGAAGTGAACAGGAACAGAGAAACCAGCTGAGGAGATAACATCTGGAGGAGCTGGAGATGTTGGATAACGGTTGAAGGAAGCCCCGCCAGGAGGCAGTTGTAATAGTTCAGCTGAGACAGAACCATCGCCTGAACAAGGAATAGCATAGCAGAATTAGTGGGGAAGAGACGAAACCTCTGAATAATATGAAGAATGAAACAACATGATTGGGACACTGAAGAAATATATTCGAAGAATGAAAATGAGGAGTCCAGAGTCACACTGAGATTTCTGACCATAACTAATGGTGAAAGAGTAATATCTTCAAGAGCAATTCTTAAAGACAAATCTGGGGAAGGTGAATCAGAAGGCAAGCACAGGTTCTCAGACTTTGTAAGGTCAAGTTTAAAGTGATGATGATCATTCATCCAGAATGGCAAAGAGACAGCTGGAGATCTGGGCTGAAACCTGTGGGTTGTAGAAATGAGAGGAAGATCTGTGCATCATCAACACAGAAGTGTTAAGAGAAGCCATGAGAAGAAATAACATTGTCTAAGAAGTGAATGTAGAGAGAAAAGAGAAGCTAATAATAATAATAATAATAATAATGCTTTACATTTATATAGTGCTTTTCTCACTACTCAAGGTTCCAAGACTGATCCTTGAGGCACACCTGTGGAGAGTTTCTGAGGCAAAGACATGAAGCTACACCAGGAGACATTGAAGGATCAGTCAGAAAAGTAAGACTTAAACCCATCCAAAGCAGAACCATGGATTCTGAGTTTTTCAAGGGAAGAGATAAGCAAGGAGTGCTTAACAGTATAACGAGAGTTCAATAAGGATAACGACAGAGGAGAAGAAGCAGCTTGAGCAGATCTAAGAGCACTTGTGACTAAAAGCAGGGCAGTTTCAGTAGTGTGACTCTCGTGGACTACGGATTGAAGATGATCTAGTAGATTGTGGAGTGGTTTATGCAGTTTAGAATCTTGGACAGGAATGGCAGAAGGGAGACAGGAAAGTAGTGGCAGGTGGGTTGAGATAAGGTTTCTTGAAAATAGGGGTACATGAGACTACTTGAAATCAGTTTATTTATAATCAATTCTGTTGTGCAATTTATGTAAAAGAATAACAGAAAATTTCTCAGACCTGCTTAATTTAATTCAGAGAGATGGTTGCTGGAGCCCATCCAAGCAGTACTGAGCGCAAGGCAGGAAACAGACCAGAGCAAAGTACTGTTCCATCATTGGGGCAACTGATGCAAAAATAAATGCATAAATAAATAAAACAAGAGAACTGGACTGGATTTTTTTTTGTTACTTTCTCCATATTTCATATACAGTATCTCAGTTAACAAAATAGCATACTGTATACTGGAGTTTTCTCTGTTCCACAGGTTTTATAAAATGGGTCCATAACAGAACATGTGCTATGAAAACAGGGGACTGGAGTACACCAGGTAAGCGAGATTGTGTTTTCTATCAAATAAAATCAAGTTATGTATTTAATAAATTCTTGTTTATCATGGTGCCAGAGAGGGGAATGTGTTGCATGCTGGTCAGATGTTCACTGATGTCTGTACTTGTATCAATACCACTACATTATCCCTGCTGTCAAACATGGTGGTGGGAATGTCCTTGTATGGGGCTGTTTTTATTACTCTGTGCCTTGGTCATTTGACACCATTAAGGAAATTACAATTTCTTAGAAATATCCACATATGCAGCCATTTGGAATACGTTACCAAGTAGTGTAGTAGACATTAGTACTTTGGGAACCTCCAAAACTCAAGCTGAGGTTATTTAGGAGAAAACTGTTAAAAAGGATTGATGAGCTTTGTAGGCCTTAATGACCTGTTCTCATCAAAATTGTTGTAATATTCTCATCCTTGAGAAGAATGCCAATGAATCAGTTTGAAAACTCAGACTGGGCACAGATTGGATGTTTCACCAAGGCAACAATCCTAAATGTTAAAGTAAGTCCACAAAAGAAAGGCTTAGGAGAAGGAGGTTCCTTGTTCTAGAATGGCCAAGCAAAAGCTCTGACTTGAACCCTTCTGAAATGCTGAGATAGGACCCGTAGTAAATACCAAGTATCAGAGCTTTTACGCGATACTAGTAAAAAACTAATATAATCTGATCTCAGACTCTCTCTCTGCTGGTTTAATGGCCAGTGTTTAGAGATTCTAATATAAATCTAATATAGAGTACTATTATTAAACCTCATAGAGCTGGTGGTGATAGACCCCCCACCCCCCAGCCTGAAAGATGTCAGAGACTGACAATTGGTTATATGAGAGGACTGTGTGAATTTATTTGCTGCTAATGGAGATGCCACAACTTATTGCCTAAGAAGGGTTTGTTTCCCTTTGCACACAACAGTTGTGTGATTTATTGAGTCTCACAGTTTAATAATACGAGGGTAAGTCAATCATCATCTGCATTTTTGTGATAATTTTGTTTGAGTGAAAGTTGTACAGCTTTCCCCACGCACATGTGGAAACATGGCTTGTCTGTGTAAATTTTGTCCTTTATTGGTCAATTTCTGTTGTTCTTATTTTAAAAGCAAACCAAAAGAAGATCAGCGTGCAGTGATTTGCTTTTACTGGGCTTGAAGGTGTACCAACCACCGGATGAAATCGTTGTCAGTTCGCCAGAATCATGGTATGGACGTGTTCAGTGTTGTCTGACCATATTTGAACTACTCAATCCATCTGTAAACACTCCATCATGTTAAAAACACTGTCTCCACATTGTGCAGAAAGACTTCTGTGGGTTTTCGGCCGCAGGTAAACCTTCAGCCCAAAAAAAAGCGTTCACTGCTCACTGATCTTCTTTGGTGTGAGAAGTCTAAAGTAAGTAGGAGTGGACATGGCCACACAGTAAGGCTCTTAATTTACAGTTAGAAGTCTGGTCCCGACAGGATACCTGGGAAGATGCTGAACGAGTGTGCTGACCAGCTCTCACACATTTTAACCAGCAGCTTCAATCACTCCCTCAGTCAGAGTCAGCCACTATCATTCCTGTTCCCAAGAAATCAGCCCCCCATAAGTCTCAAAGACTATCGCACTATAGCACTTACATCTCTTGTCATGAAGTGCTTCGAGAGGTTGGTGTCACGCTATATCAAAGCCTGTCTCCCTCCCAATTTTGAAACACACCAGTTTGCTTACAGACCAAACTGGTCCACTGAGGGCGCCGTAGCCACAGCTCTCCACACTGTGTTGAGCCACTTGGAACACCCGGGGAGCTGTGTGAAAATGCTGTTTATTGACAAAAGCTCAGCATTTAATACTTTTATTCTGGATGTTCTAGTTAGTAAACTAGACTAGATTACTGTAACGCACTCCTCTCAGGACCACCCGAAAAAGACATCAATCGATTGCAACGAGTGCAGAAAAGCAGCTGCTAGAATCTTAACTAGGAAAAGAAAATCCGAGCACATCACCCCAGTTCTGATGTCACTACACTGGTTACCTGAGCCATTTAGAATTGACTTTAAAATCCTGCTTATGGTTTACAAAGCCTTAAATCATCTTATTTCATCCTATATTTCAGAATGCCTCTCACCTTACACTCCAAATCGTAGCCTTAGATCTTCAAATGAGTGTCTGCTTAGAATTCCAAGAGCTAAACTTGGAAGAAGTGGTGAGGCGGCCTTCTGCTCTTATGCACCTAAATCTGGAATAGTTTACTGATAGAAATTCGCCAGGCTAATATGGTGGAGCACTTTAAGAAACTGCTAAAAACCCGTTATTTTAACATGGCTTTCTCAGAGCTTTATTTTAGTGTAATCCTGATATTCTGTATTTGCATTGATTTATCATTTTTATCATATCTCCTCAATCCATACTAACCCCTACTTTCTCAGTTGTTCTTTTTTCATTTTTTTGTGGTGGCGATCTGCACCACCACCACCTGATCAAAGCACCGTGATGTCCCTACATTGATGGGTGGAAAGTCAGAGGTGCACATGACCATCATCATCTAATTCTTCCATGTGAAACCTGAAAACTATGAGGACTGATTGAGATCATTTATGTCAGGTAGAATGCCTAGTGTGGGTTGGGTGGTCTCGTGGTCTCGGAACCCTTGCAGATTTTGTTTTTTTTTTTCTCCAGCCGTCTGGAGTTTTTTTTTTTTCTGTCCTCCTGGCCATTGGACCTCACTTTATTGTTTGTTACTTAGTATTGCCTAATGTTATTTTTATATTTTTCTTTTTTCATCTTGTAGAGCATTCTGAGCTACATCATTTGTATGAAAATGTGCTATAGAAATAAATGATGTAGTTGTTCCTCCCACTCTTTTGCACCTGGATAAAGGACTTTCTCATCAATCACCCTCAGACAGTGAAACTCGGCCCCCACTATTCCTCAACTCGCTCACTCAGCTCCGGTTCCCCACAAGGCTGCGTACTAAGTCCACTGCTGTTTGCCCATTACACCCATGATTGCAGTCCAGCCCACCATAATAACATCATCATCAAATCTGGTGACGACACTACAGTGATTGGACTCATCTCAGAGTCTTCCTACAGAGAGGAGATCTGAAATTGTCAGCATGGAGCTCAACAAATAACCTGACACTGAACACCATGAATAGATAAGGGAAATCAACTTTGACCTCAGGAAAAACAGCGCAGACCTTGAACCCCTCTACGTCAATGGTGATTGTGTGGAGAGGATCCAAGCCTTCAAATTCTTGGGTACCTTCGTCTCTACTGACCAGTCTTGGTCTGAAAATACCAAAGGAACAGCAGCAACTTCACTCGCTGAGACTGCTTAGGAAGAATATCCTGGATCAAAAGCTGCTTGTGAAGTCTTACCACTCCTCCATAGAGAATGTGCTGACATACTGCATCACAGTGTGGTACAGAAGCTGCCATGGAGCTGACAGGAGGGGGCTATTAATTAGTATTCTTTATATTCTTTTTATTTAGCAGTTTTTATATGTAATACTTTGCTATTACTTGTATAATTATTCAATTTTTTTGTTGCATTGGAAAGGAGTAGCTGCTCTGTAATTTCATTATACATGGTATAATACACTGTAAACAGTATGAATGTAAACCCATTTATCACAATATGGATTCAGAACTTTCTTTTAAATCGTTCACAGACAGTTAAAGTTCGGGACACTTTTTCAATAGCCATCCATTCAAACACAGGAAGTCCGCAGGTGTGTGTCTTATCACCATTACTGTTTACTCTGTACACAAGTGACCTGACACAGAACAATGACCACTGCTCCATTATTAACTATGCTGATGACACCATGATCATAGGATGCATATCTGGGGAGGATGAAAGCCACTATCTAAATCAAGTGGACTGGATGGTAAACTGGTGCAATAAAAACTCTCTCACTCTGAATGTAAAAAAGACCAAAGAAATGATATTTGATTTTAAGAGACAGAAATCTGTATGTTCACCTATTGTAGTTCTGGGAGAGGAGGTAGAAATAGTGAATGAATATAAATACTTAGGAACTTACCTAGATAACAATCTTAACTGGAAAACAAATACAAAAAAATTATTTTCTAATTGCAACCAGCACTTATTTCTCCTCCATAAACTCAAACTATTTAAAGTAGACAAGGACCTCATGTTGTCCTTCTATCGCAGTATGATCCAGTCCGTGATCACTTTCAGTTTCATTGCCTGGTTTAATAGTCTCACAAACCAAAACTCAAAAAAGCTCCAGCAGATTACAAAGTATGCAGCTAAAGTTATTGGGGCTGATGTAGATGATTTGACTAGTGTGTGTGTGTCAGAGGGCAATGCTAAAGAAACCGGAAATCATCTCAACTGATGACAGACATCCATTACATGTAGAACTAAACTTCAGTAAATCAGGAAGGATAGTTGCTTTGAAAATCCACACAAATCGTTCCAGAAACTCTTTTCTTCCTAGTGCCATACGACTTTTCAATAAGAAATATCGGAGATAATGTTTAAGGTTTTGATATATATCCTGTTACTTTTTTTTTTTGGTGTAAATATGTTTTATCTACCTGCCTTACCTTAACCTTTCTTATTTCTATTTGTCTGTTTTATTTCATTCTGTCTGTTACCTGTTATTAGATGCAACTGAGAAGGCAAATTTCATGTTTTCTTGTGTAAACATGACTAAATAAAGAAACCTAAACCTAAACCTAAACACTGGTCAACAAGCATTTTGCTAGTGGGACTCTTTCACCTGTACTTTAACAAATTTCACTTGCTGACTCCAAATCTGAAAACTGTTTTCATCCAGCACGTCCAATTTTTTTAGTTATGATTTTCCAGGTCTTGGACAACTAGGGTGACTGGACAGTAAAGGCGATGCACTTTAGCATTTAAGAAATAAGTTTGGTCTCAAGAAAAGTGAAGCCAGAGTTAAGGAAGGTGTTTTTGTTGGCCCTGAAATACGTGAACTGATGCTGGACGATGAGTTCAAAATGAAACTGTAGCCAACTGAATCAGCACCCTCATTCGTGCGGGTTGTCCAGAATTTTCTTGACAGTCACAGAGCAGAGAATTCTGCTGAGCTTCTGGAGAACCTGCTGAAAGTATATTAGCTTACGGGAGCCAGAATGTCACTGAAGATGCATTGTTTACATTCTCATCTCAACTTTTTCCACAAAATCTAAGTGATGACAGAGATAAGTACGGGGAAACATTTCATCAAGATACAAAGGTAATGGAAAACCAATATCAGGGAAAAATTTACTCCGAGCATGATGGGTAACTACTGTTGGTTCTTGCAGAGAGAGACAGATGTGCAGTACAAGCGCAAAATCGAGTGCCTCAGACAATTTTGAGCACACTGACCTCACTTTTATATTGAGGTAAACTGACATTAACATGTTTTAAAGTGTCTCTGGTGTCGTCTTCTGGTTTGTTTTCAGAATAAACACATCAAAACAATTTTGGTGGGACAGAATCCAAACTCCAGATATCCATCCATCCATCCATCCATTTCCCAACCCGCTGAATCCGAACACAGGGTCATGGGGGTCTGCTGGAGCCAATCCCAGCCAACACAGGGCACAAGGCAGGAACCAATCCCGGGCAGGGTGCCAACCCACCGCAGAACTCCAGATATCGTGATCAACACGATATCTGGAGTTCTGCAGTGGGTTGGCACCCTGCCCGGGATTGGTTCCTGCCTTGTGCCCTGTGTTGGCTGGGATTGGCTCCAGCAGACCCCCGTGACCCTGTGTTCGGATTCAGCGGGTTGGGAAATGGATGGATGGATGGATGGATGGATATTCAAAAGTGTCAAAACGGCAATGATGTGTATCTCAAAAATGTGATGTGCTAGCCTAATTCCGATTTCATATATGAAATCAGTGTAGAAAACTTAATAAAGAGATGCTCTGAAGTTCCTAGAAGCAAACAAAAAATATTTTTTGTAGACCAGTGATACCAATAAAGCCTTCTGAATTTGAAATTCTTTATTTAGGATATTTATTCCATAAATTCATTAAGAGTTAAGGTTCATATAATATCCCTGTAATACAGTACGCAAGATAACGATTACCTCGACGTGTTCACAAATTTGCTAGTATGACCGATGCGTGTAATTGATGTGAATACATCCTTGAATAAATGACCATAGGAACAGTTCTGATTGCCAGATTCCCATGTGCAGGCCTCAGGAACAGAACTACATCTTAATCAAGCATGTCCAACCCTGGACAATGGGGCATGTCCTACTCTGATAGGCTAAACTTGTTTATTCTTGAGCAGAAAAGTTTATGTAGGGACCTAATGCAGGCCTTCAGAATTCTGTAAACGGTACCAATAAAGTGGTTCCAGCAAAATTCTTTCAGTTAAAACAGTGAATGATATACCCGAAGATACCAGTGAACAAACGTCTGAGTTGTGATGTTGACCAGAAACCTTACCAACTTTTAATAAGGATCTGGATGAGATATTGGGCTATTTCAGTTATTAGCTATTGTAGCAGGGTGAATGAGTGGCACTGTAAAAGCCAAATGCTTGGGTTGCCAACCGGCAAAATCCTGTTTAATTAGAACAAAAACGGTAATAAAATTAGCAAAAAATATGAGTTTCAGTGCACCGTTTGGAAGGTACAGTCTTTCTCTTTGGAAGGACTTGGCAACAGGCTCTGGATTAGATCTGAACAAAATCAAGGTCAGCGTCGAAATGAGACACCACCTTCCAGGACACTTCAAAATGAGATGCTTCTCTACCGGGCAGACTTCCGCGCCCACATACATTTAGAATGAGTACGTCATTGCTCACTTTCTGGTGCTGCCCAATCTGTTTGACGAATACGTGAACACTTTACAACATGTTAGGCTTTCAATATGCCTGCGCACACGAATCGGGCAGGCATGCAGATCAGGTAATGACAGTGTGCTCAAGAGGCAGCTTCTCAAGGCTGAGGGGAAAAAAGGATATCAGACTATTAGTGACAGCACCCTCTCTCGTCCTGGGGTGGTACTACTTACTTTGAGTGAACATGGAAGGTGACCCTCTGGTGGGTATGTGCGACACTGTCTAAATTAGTTTGATGGACTAAAGGCCTTCTCTCATTTGTCAGTTTTCCAAAAGCAGTTCAGTATAAAGTGAAATAACAAATGGACAACACCAGAAGAGCACTGCTTGTCTCAACATTTCAGACAGGACTCTTTGATCCCAAGTGGTTGTCTGAAGTGAGAGGCAAAAGACACAGTGAAAGCTAGGATAGTGTTACCCATGGGATCATAAGTCATATTGCAGAGACTTGAATTCAGGAAAGAGCTGCCATTTCAGCATGTCAGTCATGTCAAATCCATTATATAAAGTGAATGGAAACAGCAGGGATTTCTTTTGACAGTAAACCAAGGAATTCTTCACGGGCTAGACAAACCAGGAATGGCTGAACGTATCTGAGAACTGAGCTCAGGGTGTCAAAGTAACACGCCTGAAGCACATGCTTATCATGTATTATTACCAGAGTAGTTCAAAAGGGTTTGACTTTTCAAGCAGCTGTTCTTTAGTTCTGTAAATATTAAATCATAGAAAATGCAAGAACAGTAGAATTATTAGAGAAACTACTTTTAAAATACATTTTACCAACCTTAAAAATGGTAATCCTTTCAAAAATACAACCAAGATAACATTTCCAAAAGAGAGATACAAATTATAGGCAACACTTAAGTCTCCTTAAGGCCTTAATGCTATTGTCAACACTTTACGACAACTTAATTTTTCTTTGATTACAGGTCTGGTAAACCGTGATGTAAGCTAATTCATTGACAGCGGCATTATGTGGCTAAAAGATGGAGGAGTTCAAATGGCCACCCACTAAGACTCACGATTTACAGGAGAGTAAAAGGATGAGTGGTTTGCCGCTTTTCTAATGATTTAATTCATTCACTTTCTGAACCTGCTTATTCAAATCCAGGGTTGCAGGGACTGAAGGCAGCATCGGGCTCAAGGCAGGAACAATCCTGCACACCGCCACACAAGATCAATTTATAGGTTTATAGGTTATGGTCACCAGGGGACGCTGTAGCTCCCCAAACACTCAACACAAAGGCTCTGACACAAGTTTGTCGCAAGCAGAAGGTTTTACTGTGGGAAACTCTTACTTGAGCAAGCGTTTCCCACACCACACCAACATTACAGTTTAAACCACAGCAACACTTTGTCTGTTTCTCTGTCATCGTCTTCTCTCTCTCTATCTGTCTCCTCCGCACCTCCAGCAAGTTTTATCCTCCTCCTCCCGACTCTGGCTCCTGGAGTTGAGGCAGAAGGCTTCTTTTATGTGAAACACGGGAGTACTCCCGGTGTCCCATAATCATTGCCTGGGAGTACTCTGGTTGGAGCTGGACAAAACAGGGCTCACAACTTCTCGATAGATAGATAGATAGATAGATAGATAGATAGATAGATAGATAGATAGATAGATAGATAGATAGATAGATAGATAGATAGATAGATAGATAGATAGATAGATAGATAGATAGATAGATAGATAGATACTTTATTAATCCCAACAGAGCTAAGCCAAAGAACTCCAGTTCACGTGATGCCCTGAGGCAATATGGGACACTGCCACAACCCAGGGGGGCTACCATCTAGCAATGTGGGGGAGACGATGCCCTGCACACCCTGTCTCCCCTTGTCCTTTGAGGCTGAGGGCATCTCGAGCAGGTAAAGCTCCCAAGAGGTGTCCCTCACAAGGTTCAGTATTTTACCATCGCCAACTGACCTAACCTGCACGACTTTACAATGTGTGTGGAAAGCCATAATAACCAGAGGAAAACCCCACAAAGACATGAGGAGGACACGTAAAACACCATACAGCATTTCACACTCACTCAGTAACCTGCACTCCATGCAATGAATGATTTCCCTCATGGATGAATTAGAAGATAACCATTCAAATTAACAAAAAAGAAAAAAACAATGCACATTAACACACAGCTAAGCTACAAGGAATGATTTTTATTTTACCTGCAATCCTGAAAAATGGATGGTTTTAAGACATATTGTTTATCAGCATCATTGAGTTGACTGTGCCATTGAATGCCATTGAGAAAAATGAGACAATGATTAATTTTTCTGTACTGGCTGGTTACTATTAGCTAAACTGCAAACATCATTGGAAATAAATGCAATCGCCAACAATTGGTTCCTTGGTACACTGGAAGTCCACCACCACTTTTGTCTTGCTGATGCTGAGTTGCAGGTGGTTCTCCCTGGACCACGAGGCGAAGTCCTCCACAACCTTCCTGTAGTCAGACTCGTCTCCATTATTAGTCAGTCAGTTAGTCAGTCATTCTCCAACCCGCTATATCCTAACCACAGGGTCACAGGGGTCTGCTGGAGCCAATCCCAGCCAGTACAGGGTGCAAGGCAGGAGCAAACTCCGGGCAGGGCACCAGCCCACCGCAGGGCACACGCACACACACACACCCACACCCACACACCCCATTTAGGATTGCCAATGCGCCTAACCTGCATGTCTTTGGACTGTGGGAGCAAACCGGAGCACACAGAGGAAACCCACGCAGACACGGGGAAAACATGCAAACACCACGCAGGGAGGACCCTCTCCATTATTAATGCAGTGTATTTCTAAGTTGAAAAGAGTCTAGATGAAAACAAATGGGCAAGCCTGTCTTTAAGAAATTCAGTATGGCTAAACATCCCATCATGAGATACAAAGGTGCACCCTTAGACAACAGCTGTAATACAGCAAGGCAATAAAATTGTTATCTAAATCAGTTGAGAAGAAAACGCTGTACCTGTGGTGTTAGATGAGATCCCACTTTTTGCCAGAACGAAACTAAGTGGGCACTGGTGACGGTGTCCTCCCATCAGTCCCAGCGCACTTCTACTGCCTGATAGAAACTGAAGTTCCCGTGTTGGCACTGGTTTTTGGTTTGCCAGCCCCCCTACCCCCTTTCCCAAAATGCTGCAGGACATATATTTTAAATTGGACCAACAGCAATGCATTTGAAAAAGTTCATGAAAATCAGTTTTGTAAATTTTTATTTGCTTGGAGAACAAACACACAGATTATGATTTTATTTCTATAGGTAAAGGTTCTGGTCCCCAGCAACCCTGCAGTGGAGAGCCTGGATTCAGAAAATGGATGAATTGCTGGAAGTTGGCTGTTGTTCTAGTACTTACCATGGCTCCATTTCAGGCTCCAATTGTTCAGCCTACAGTATTCACCTCCTGACTTTTTGTATCTCGCACACTTGTGCTGGATGTCAGGTTTGCCTTTTTGTGTTTCCCACTCCCATCTGCTTCTAGTCAAAGATTTTCTCTAAGAAGTCATTGTTAGATCCTGTTACAGGCTTCTTTGGGAAAAAGGCACTCTGATCGCACTCACATTTCTGAAACAGCGCACAAAACAATGCCGATGTAATCCCTAAGGTGCCGTCTGACTACGCATTGAAAAACAGTCTGAAATTTCAGACATGCAGATTAGATGATTTCTTACTGTGGAAGGTACAGAGAAATGAATTCATGCAGTCGTACTGAGCAGAGCGGACCCTTGTAATGCTTTGCTCTCTAGCTCCTCTGGTCATTAGCTGGCTAATTCATAGTGAAATGGGAAGCATCAAAACTAAAACTTGAAGATATGACTTTACAACTCTTCCTGGGTTATCATTTAAGTTTTGTGGTGATTTTATAATCATCCTGCTAAATGATGGCTCCCTTTTACTTTTCTTATATTTCTGTACACAGTCTGTGACCACACAGCCATCTTATAATACCCAGAATCAATAAAAGTAGGTAGGGAGCAGAACTTCAAAGAAGCATGGAATGATCTACCAGCATATGTGAGGAGGGACCCTCTAGTCTCACCGTCTCAGCTTTCATGGCCCCACAATCACAAGACACTTCTTCACCCAAGCGTTTCACTTGTGAAGTGACCCCCCCCACGCCCTCCCCAACTAGTTCAAGTCAATTCAATGTATTCTTATCAAACACAATTCCACTTATGCAGTCCAAGGCTATAAAATATTTACAAACATAATAGGAAATGCAACGTCTAACCATCTATTTTCCAAACCTGC
Source organism: Erpetoichthys calabaricus (assembly GCF_900747795.2). NCBI lineage: Eukaryota > Metazoa > Chordata > Cladistia > Polypteriformes > Polypteridae > Erpetoichthys > Erpetoichthys calabaricus. The sequence goes on along the minus strand of NC_041411.2, from coordinate 64,051,407 downwards.
TATTAAAACTAGCATATGACTCTTTTCTTCACTTGATTTGTAATCTCCTGTCTGTGAAAGAACTTTCAGCCACATGATATTACAAAATGGCACCGAAATTTTAATGCAGTTTAATTCAGGCACAAATAAAATAAATAAAGAGTCGCACTTTGGCACTACAAAATAAAGAACTGGCAACCGCCTTGCTATTCACCTCCTTAGGGCTCCTAAATCTGCTGCTAATTGGCTGCTTAGATCCAAAATGTGACGTCTGGTTTTATACTGTCCCGACTGGAAGGGGCGGGGCTTCTCTGGCTCCGTTGCCCTCATTGGGCATCTTCTCAGCATTGTGGGAGTAGAAAAGGACAATACCATTGATGACAGCGCACCCTCTCATCTCGGAATGGTATTGCATAACTCATTATTACAGCTAAGACTTACTATTAGAAAAAGATAGTCATGTGAAAAAGAAAGTGCACCCCATGAAATGTTTTTCTTTTTCAACATATATGGGCATATCAAGATTTTATCTTCATTTACAAGTATCTATAGATAAAGGTGACATAATATAGCAAACATTTACGTTTTGTAATCCACACGTGGAAAAATTAAATATTTGAAATGGGCTGTGCATGCAAAACACCCCTCAAACATCTCACATTGCATTTGGAGGTGTGCAGAAAATATTCTCCCTGTCAATGTCACATAGGAAATGCCTACTTGAGGTGTCCATCCATCCATTGTACAACCTGCTATATCCTAACTACAGGGTCACGGGGGTCTGCTGGAGCCAATCCTAGCCAACACAGGGCGCAAGGCAGGAAACAAACCCCAGGCAGGGTGCCAGACCACCGCAGACTTGAGGGGACAACACCTGCTATTAGAGCCAAGCGTGTACTTATTTTTTCCAGAGATTGAAATCGCATATTTGTTCATTTTATTTTGAAGAAACATTTGCATAGTCAATTACTGTACCTTTGTCTATAGATAATGTTCAAATAAAGATCAAATCTGGATATGCTCACATATATTTAAAAAGGAAATAACATTTCATGGGGTGTACTTACTTTTTTAAAACAGAATTCTGATAAGAGACTCTTTGACGAAGTGACTAGAAACTTTTAAACCAGCTCAGCCAGCCTCCAAACACATTTGAATGTTACACCATGCATGCATTTTTTTCTCGCTCATCTAATATAGGACAGCACTTACACTTACCTATTTGGCTGCCATCTTTATCCAAAGTGATTTTCAACATTTGAGATACAATTGGCTGTATTTCTTTTTTCCCTCGTTTTTTTCCAGTTGGAGCACAGGTGAGTGAAGTGACTTGCTCAGGGTCACACAGTGTCAGGATTTGAAAACCCACAACCTCAGGGTTTGAGGTCCAAAGCTTTAACCACTGCACCACACTGTCTAAGGTGAGTTGAAATCTAAGTAATCAAAGTAATTCATGTTTGCAGTGAACCATGTAATGCATATGCCTCTGTTATACACTGTTTGGTAAGGGATTTGTAAAAGTAGTGTTAACCTTTGTGATGCACCATCTGTTGGAATGACAAGTACAATGCATTTTATTTCATCGACTACAATGTTTGGAGACATACAGTAGCAACCAGACGGACACACAGACACAGATGGACTGATAAATGCACAGCTGCATTTTTAAATCATCGATTCAATTATTTGTGCTTCCCACATTTCAAAGACACGAGTGGTGGGTTAATTGGGTGTCAAGTGCTAGACTGGTGCACCATCAGGGGTCAGTTCTTAATCCATTCTAGCAGGGTAAACTTTGCTGGATTCAGCTGGTTTTTAAAAAAGGTGGAATGATGTCCGTGATGGCTTTTCAGTCTCTTCGCTTGTCCCATTTTTGCTGCATTCTTGTCCACTTGGGTATCCATGCAGATTTCTGGCAAGGTGAGGTGACTTTTCTTGACTCTAGGACACATGCTCACAGCGCATGACAGAGGCGGTGTTATTATGGTCTGGTCGTGCTCAGTCATCGCCTCAGTACTGGTGGCTTATCAGTTTCTCAGTAGCCATCTGTCAGATGTCCTTTTTATGTATGAACTGAGGACCCCTGGGGGTTTCGTTTTTCACCAAAGTGTATTCCTCAGTTAACTTTTATGTGCTATTAAGTTCTTTTCTTTTATTTTCTGTGTCAGTGTGTGCTGTATTTTGGTGCTTTTGTTTGCCTCATTGATTTAAAGTTGTTGTATGTGGTGGTTTGTTCAGCAATGTGAGTTTTGTAATCGTGTGAACAGAGCTACATTAAAAATAAAACAAATGAATTTTTGTTATTATTGGCATGACTGTTCTTTTTTTATTTCTCAGCTTTATTCAAGGCATCTTACAAAAATAAATCAGTACTGTGGGCACCCAAGGGAATGACAGCTCGTGACAAGAGATAAATTTTGGGACACTGACCTTGCTCTCTCTATTCACTTTAATTCTGTAAATAAAAACAAACACATGAGGGCATGACATCAACAAAGTCAGGTCAGGAAGGAGCTCCGTCTCGTCGACTGCTTGGCCAACAAGTGACGCCTCCTTCCAGGTGGTTGCCATTTTATGGTCCAGGGACCACAAGGGGCGGAGTTTTGACAACACCAAGATGATACCAAGATAGGTGGATTGGCAGATAATTGAGAATCTGTTGAATCATTACAGAAGGACTTGGATAGCATGCAGGCTTGGGCAGATTTGTGGCAGATGAAATTTAATGTCAGTAAATGTAAAGTATTACATCCATCCACCCATCATCCAACCCGCTATATCCTAACTACAGGGTCACGGGAGTCTGCTGGAGCCAATCCCAGCCAACAAAGGGCACAAGGCAGGAAACAAACCCCGGGCAGGGTGCCAGCCCACCGCAGGGAAAGTATTACACATAGGAAGTAAAAATGTGAGGTCTGAATACACAATCGGCGGTTGGAAAATCGAGAGTCCACCTTATGAGAAGGATTTAGGAGTCATAGTGGACTCTAAGCTATCGACTTCCCGACAGTGTTCAGAAGCCATTAAGAAGGCTAACAGAATGCTGGGGGGAAGAGGATTGGGGACACCCGGAGGACTTCCGGGTACGCAGCCAGAGCTTCTGCCACACAGGGGTGTGTTAACGGAGGCTCCTCAGGAAGCACCTGGAGTCCATCCGGAGGTGTATAAAAGGGGCCGCCTCCCTCCATTCATTGGCAAGAGTTGGGTGGTAGTAGGACGGAGCTGAGAGGAGAGGAGAGGAGAGGAGAGGAGAGGAGAGGAGAGGAGCTGAGCTGAGAGGAGAGGAGAGGAGAGGAGAGGAGAGGAGAGGAGAGGAGAGGAGAGGAGAGGAGAGGAGAGGAAGCGGACCAGAGACTGTGAAGGCATTGTGTTGTGTGGCCAAGGACTGAAGGGGTGATTGGTGCTGCGGCACTGGGTTTGTGCACTTCATAACTTGTAAATAATGTATAATAAACGTGTGTGTGGTGAAATCATCATGTCTACCTGTCTGTGTCCGGGCTGTTCCTCACACTGTATTCAATATAATGCATATTCTTTCAATAACTATTATTAATTTTATTTTAATTTACTAGGGGGCTTTGCCCCTTGCTCGCTTCGCTCGCCAACCCCCCCGTGCCTGCTTTGCTTCCGCAGTTTCAGATGCGCGTTGTAGGCGCCTATGTTCATTGTATTTGTCCATGCTGGCGTGTTTTTGTAGCTCTGTTAGTCGAGCTGTTTGGTTCTGGAGCCGAGACAGTTTTGCTTCCGCGGTTTCAGACACGCGTAGTAGGCGCCCACGTTTATTTTCTTTATCCATGCGGGTTTGTGTTTGTAGCTCCATTAGTCAAGCTGGTTTGTACAATCCCAAGCAGCACATTATTCCTAACTTCACTCCGCAGTAGTGCCACTCACAATATGGCGGTGACGCCTGCGCCTTCACTCCGCAGTAGTGCCACTCACAATATGGCGGTGATGCCTGCGCCGTCTGTACTATGTCGGGTTTCACTATGCTGTGTAGGCGCCTTAGCCTTTCGTACTTTCCCGCGCCTTCCGTTCTATCTTTGTGGACCTGTGGGGCCTCCGTAACCTCTTCCGTTTGAATCTGGGCCGCAGCGCAGAATCCTCTTTTTTGTGTGTCCCTGTCGGTAGTCGTTAGCTATGGGCGCGTTGTTGCTTCACTTCTCATTCACGTCAAGAGCTCTTTTGTTTTTGAGTGGTGACTCCTTCATGCGCGGTGGATCACACTTCGCTGGCGGTTTATGAGACGCGCGCTGTTGGCGCCTGCGCAGTACGTCTCCTGCGTCCATTGCCGTGTACCTGGGTCCATGCCATCCGGTTTACCATTCTCGGTTAGTAATATGGATACATTATCAGTTTAGCAATACCGTATAAACATTGAACCTGCCATGTAAATATAAAGATGTAATGGGAACAATAAGCTGCTATGTCCCCGTCATGTTTCTGGTAATACATTTAATTTTATGATATTTTTTTTATTTCCTCCATCATTATCATAATTAAATGTAGCTCAGTGCAGTTTTACCTATAGCAATTTATTTCAACAAATATTATATATTACTAACACTATGTTTTTAGGTGACTATAACTCTTTTTACTTTGCATGTAATCTAGGTAATAAATATGTAATCAAGAAAAAATTCCACCACCGTTTTCGACCTTCCTAAGTGCGAAAATATCATTTTAATATAAAATTTGATTATAAATAATGCTGCAGATGTTCCACCAGATGGTTGTGGCGAGCGCCCTCTTCTATGTGGTGGTGTGCTGGGGAAGCAGCATAAAGAAGAGGGATGTCTCATGCCTGGACAAACTGGTGAGGAAGGCAGGCTGTATTGTAGACATGGAGCTGGACAGTTTGACATCTGTGGCAGAGCAATGGGTGCTGAGCAGGCTCCTGTCAATCATGGAGAATCCACTGCATCCACTAAACAGTGTCATCTCCAGACAGAGGAACAGCTTCAGTGACAGACTGCTGTCACCGTCCTGCTCCACTGACAGACTGAGGAGATCGTTCCTCCCCCACACTATGCGACTCTTCAGTTCCACCGGGGGGGTAAACGTTAACATTATACAAAGTTATTGTTTGTTATACCGGCCTCACACTCTCCACCTTGCACTTTTTAACCTGCATTGTGTTTTTATCACTCTTTAATTAATATTGTTTGTATCAGTATGCTGCTGCTGGAGTATGTGAATTTCCACTTGGGGATTAATAAAGTATCTATCTATCTATCTATCTATCTATCTATCTATCTATCTATCTATCTATCTATCTATCTATCTATCTATCTATCTATCTATCTATCTATCTATCTATCTATCTATCTATCTATCATTATTATTATATAGTGCCTTTCACATCTATCTATCTATCTATCTATCTATCTATCTATCTATCTATCTATCTATCTATCTATCTATCTATCTATCTATCATTATTATTATATAGTGCCTTTCACATCTATCTATCTATCTATCTATCTATCTATCTATCTATCTATCTATCTATCTATCTATCTATCTATCTATCTATCTATCTATCTATTAGTTATAATGAGAAACAAAGAGATATGATATTTGAGAAATATTGTGCAACTGGAAGTGGTTCTGATGACCTTTTCCTCTATCTCAGTATACGAGAAAGTCGAGGGGAGCACAATCCCAATTTTTTCTTTTGGAATTTAGATGTTGCCATTCCTTGCTCTGACGTTTTGTCCCAGGCTCGAAATGTTAAAATCAACTTTCACCCCCTGTCTTAATACTGAGCAGAAGCTCTTATCCTTTCGTTTTGATTTTGCTCAAGCAGTTGTGAAGAGATGTTTTTCTGTTAATATTCAGCAAATGTTGGGCCCAGTGGGCACATGTTTTCTAATGTCCCAAGCTTTCAGTCATCTCTGAAACTGCATCGTGTCCCATTCCTAACTGTGCTGATGTGTCTGTCATCTTTAATGAGCACATGAACCCATTCCTTGGTGTGCTCATTGAAGCCTGCTCAGTGGCAGCCATTACAAGATGTCACACATGCACATCTGTGGATCATCCTCAGGGCTCCTCTAAGGTATGTGGTACCTTGCTGGGTTGAGAGGTGGCACTGTTGCTAACCATGTCTTCTCCTATTCCTCCAACCGCTCTGAGATGACTCCCCTGTCTCCGCCCCCTCCAGTTTACCAGCAGTTTACGAGGTTGGCAGAAGGAGGCATAACTCTGTAAGCAGAGCACGGCACAGACAAAGCTTCTGTGACAGCGCCTTAATTAATACGAACCCCAATGGGGCTATTTTATTTGTTTCATTTTTGTTATCTGTGCACTTGTGGGTGCCTGTAGTTTTGTTAAAACAACCTTGAAGTAAATGGAGAAGACCGATTTGGCTCTCCAATTTCCTTGCCTGGGGCTTCACTCAGGCTAATCTCAGATGTCAGTGTCACCATCTTTAAAGTGCTTCACCTACTTTCTCAAAATACTGAGAAGTCTACAGTGAAGTCTTTCTGATTGTTCACATACGCAATCAGGTTAAGTTGAATAATCTGAAGGAACCAGAATCCCGATTTCTCAACAATCCACATTTTCATGCTTTTATGATTACCCATGGAGAAATCTACCTCTGTTGATCAGGAGGCCAAAAATCAGATTTCTCTGTTCGGAATAAGGGTTTACATAGCATTTACAAAAATCAGATTTCTGTAAATAATTGGGTTGTTGAAGCACATGTCAATATGCAAAGTGAAAATCAGCAGTAGGAATGTCCTCTTTAATTTGAAATACCATCACAGCACACTGGCAGAAAGATACACCACTGTCGGCCATTTTGTCCAATGTCTGTGTGGTCATGTGATTTAAGTTAATGACATCATTAGTAACTCAAGGGCATGACCAGAGATGGTAATACCTGTCAAACAACATTCATTCTTCTATTGTTAAATGTATATGCATAATATTAGTTTGCTTATGCATTTCAGTACAACCTTTACAAAGGATTCTTTTAGACCGAAGATGACTAAAAAGTTAATCAAGTCGTTTTAAGTTAACCAAGTCGTTTTAATATACAACATTAAGGAACACTCTGGCTGTTGTGTACACTACAAGGTAGCTGGCTAATGTCAGCTTAGCAGAAGCTCAGATCAATCCTGCAAAACATTCAGCCATCCTTGAAGAAAATGGATTGAGCTGTACACCTGTGTTAAATGCTACTTTAGGCATTATGAACCATTATGAATTAAATATTCTTTAATGCTTAAGTAAATCTAATGCACTTGCAAACTGCTGATTTCTCTATGGACCCTTTAAGACTCCTTGGTGCCATCCAGGGACTCTTTTTAAACAGGGCCAGCTCCACGTCATTTATATTTATATTTTCCTTCAACAGATATCTGAAAATCTAAATTCCTCTAATACCAAATTTCCCCTCTTGAGACAAATAAAGTATCTATCTATCTATCTATCTATCTATCTATCTATCTATCTATCTATCTATCTATCTATCTATCTATCTATCTATCTATCTATCTATCTATCTATCTATCTATCTATCTATCTATCTATCTATCTATCTATCTATCTATCCTTTACCAGTCACAACAGTAACTTCTCTTGGACTACATCAGTATTACATAAGCAAGGTGTCTGCACAAGTTGCCCTCTGGCAGCCATGACCCACCTCAGTAATACAGGTACGGGCAGGTAATGAAGTCCAAAGAATTTGTTTACCAAGGCGTGTGTCTCAAAGCCAGCTCTACAAGTAGAGATAGAGAGTAAGGAGAGAAGAGCTCTGACTGTGCTAAACTCAAGAGGACCGATGCCTCTGTCTGTTAGGTGTGCCACTCTGCCTACCTCGCCACTAGAAGACTGGCTTCTGTTTCTTTCTGTTTATTTTCTCAAAACCACTCTTTTTTAAACTTAAACCTTTGCCCGCAGTCACTTCTCAGCAGAAGCTCCCTCTTGAGTAAACACTGCTGGAGTTCCTGCTTTGGGATCAACAGATTATTCACATGGAGGGTACCTGATGCCCCCTAGTGGCCCTAGCCATCATTACACCTTAATCAGCAGTCCTACTTTAAATTGAATGCACAATATTCCTTCTTCCAGGGCCTGTGGCCCACATACTCCCTGAGCTGCTTATTGCCAAGTAGGGCTGCCATGTCAATCTCTTATTAGCTTTTTCTCACCTCTCATACCCATAAGCACCCTTCAGCTGTGCCCTGTCACACTATGCAGACTAAAAGGCCTTTTGTGGTTGACTCTAAACTTGCTTCTGAGTGTATAAAAGTAAAGAACAGTCCATTCACAATACATTTATTTTATTTTATTCCCCTCTGATTGTCAGATTAGCTAATGTCAATTCTGGAGAGTCACAGCCAGTCAGAAGCTACTCTGAGCCTGTAATGGATTTCCTTCCTAAGAAACACTACTGTATTTAAAAGAACGAATTTTGCCATTCCTCAAGATATTACAACACATTTATATTGTTTTTGAGATAACAGAATAATAATTCTTATACTTGGCTTTAGCCAGATCACTTATTCCCTAAAATGTTGATCACTACATTCTGAATGATGGTTACCAATAATTCTTCATAATACACACCACTAGCTGCTCACCACAATCTCATTTAGTCACATTGCAGTTGCAGCGGACTCTCATGACCAGCAGTCGAGCAGATTGACATCCCTAGTTACTCAGTCCGACCAGTCCATGACAGCTTTGATTTTGTATTAAATTGTCGAGTCGAGAGCTGACGACCAATGAGCACTCACTAGGAAGTACACTGCATATAGATAGTCCATTCACAATAGATTTATTCTGTTTTTCATTTTTAGTTTTACAGGGTATGTAAGAAAACATTTTGTACAGAGGTAAGATCTTTTCTATTCAAATACACAACTTTGATCTAAGCTATTTGAAACAAAGAGAGTAAAAATAATGTTTTGGTTTAATAGCACCGGTTTGTATTTAGTATAACAAAGTGAAATTGCCTTTCAGAGGTGATGTATTAGAGCAGGGGTGTCCAACTTTGAGTCTGGAGGGCCGCAGTGGCTGCAGGTTTTCATTCTAACCACTTGGTTAATTAGTGACCAGTTTTTGCTGCTAATTAACTTCTTTTACATTAGCTGTAATTGACTTGCTTTTTAAGACTCAGACCCCCTAATTGTTTCATTTTTCTGAAATTAGCAATGAAACAACAACAAGATACAAAATGAGCCAACACATAACCTGCAGACCAATATCTGAAAATAAAGAAAGACGAAGTTCTTGATCTGCTCAGGTCCTCAAAACATTTTGACGGGGTTCTTAGATAAAAGAAAATCTTCAGTTTTGGAAATGTCTCCTGTGGCAGAATGAGAGCAACGGCAAGCCATAGAATTAAATAACTGGCTTAATTAACAACAAGAGTTGGCTTCTCATTAAGAAACTGGTTGGAGTGAAATTGTCTGTAGTTTAAGGGATCGACTTAACTGGCGATCTTGTCTCTCACTTCACATCTCTTTTCTGTTTGGGTGCCATTTAAGAGAAAAAAGAAGCAATTCAGAGGAACGAGTCTTAAAAACAAGGCAATTGAAATGAAGGGAAAAGAAGAATCAGTCAGTCAGTTATTGTCCAACCCATCCTAACACAGGGTAACGGGGGTATGCTGGAGCCAATCCCAGCCAGCACAGGGCGCAAGGCAGGAACAAACCCCAGGCAGGGCACACACACATGCCCACACACCAAGCACATTTAAGATCGCCAATGCACCTAACCTCATGTCTGTGGACTGTGGGAGGAAACCCACACAGACACAGGGAGAACATGCAAACACCACGCAGGGGGGACCTGGGAAGCGAACACAGTTCTCCTTATGGTGAGGCAACAGCGCTACCACTGTGGCACCGTGCTGCCTGAAAAAAAGAATCAACAGCAGAAATTATTCACCGATTAAGGAAGAGGCAGGAAGGAAGCTCTGTGACCACTGCGGCCCTCCAATATCGGAGCTGAAAACCCCTGTAGTAGAGTAAGAGTTGCCAACCCACCACGTGGCGGCCTGCTGTAGCTGTAGCCTTTAGTCCCTACATGTTTCTTAACTGCAAGGCAGTCCCTGTGGTTAATGTAACATGTTTCTTAAATAGAAATACATGCCAATGTTTTTTTTTCTACATACTTTATTAAAAGAGCTACTTTATTGTGAACGCATAACATAATATTCCCAAACCTGCTTAATGCAAAACATTCAGACTTCTGGGGGCCGGAGTCTATGGTGGACTCAAAAAGTATTCAGACCCCTGTCCTTTCTGCACACTGTATTGTGTTGTTTAGTAGATTTAATTTTAAATGGATAAATTTGTCATTTTTGCCTATCAATCTACAGTTAATAACCCATTAATGACAAAGTGAAAACGTGTTATCAGAAAGGTTGGGCAGTTTATTACAATTCAAAACCTGAACTCTGTCGATTCTGTAAGTATTCAGAGCCTTTGCTGTGGCACTCCAGATTGTGCTCAGGTGTCTTCTTCTGTTCGCCACACGGATACCAGGAGAACATCCAAACCTATCATCACAGACATGCAGAGGTGGGTAGTAACGAGTTATATTTACTCCGTTACATTTACTTGAGTAACTTTTTTAAAACATTGTACTTCTAAGAGTAGTTTTACTGCACCATACGTTTTACTTTTACTTGAGTACATTTGTGAAGAAGAAACGCTACTCTTACTCTGATACATTGGGCAACACTCGACTCATTACTGTTTTTCCATTTACACATTAGATACGCTATATTTTTGCCAGAGAGAAGCTGCTAGTGGATCTATTCCATGACTGTTTCACCAATCAGACGTGGCAACAATAATCACATGACTCCGTTTCACAAATCAGACATAGCTATGCAGTCACATGACCACACACAAACTGTGGCGGCATAAACTCCTCACAGACGGAGGACAGGGAAAGAAAGAATACATGAAAAATGGCAGAGGTAACTGTCTCCAATGCTACAACTAACTGAAGAGGATGAGGATGAACACCCCTGGCCTCATATAAAAAGCATGTTTCGCAGTGCAAAAGAACAGCTACTGTATATAATGCAATGTCTTCTGTGTCTGTCAAAACAAACGGATTTTTCAGCATATAAAAACTCAGAGTCTAACCTGAGGAAACATATCGCGGTAAGTTTTACATAAATTCATTTTTTGCTGTTAGTCAGATGTTAGTCTTGTTATGGTACAGAATTCGAGTCTTACTCAGTATCTGAGTACTCTTTTCACCAAATACTTCTTTACTCTTACTTGCGTCATTTTTTGGATGACTACTTTTTACTTCTACTCGAGTAATATTATTTTGAAGTAACGCTACTCTTACTTGAGTACAATTTTTGGCTACTCTACCCACCTCTGCAGAAATGGGGCCTAAAGCCAGAAGAGTGCAGCAGTGCTGACCTGATCATTCTGTACTGGGGAGAATGGTACCAGTTTAACTGGTGTGGTGGAGCCCCATCCGGGATGCCTGGAGGATGGAAGGTCCGGGAGAGGAACAATACCTCCTGCGGGACATGAGAGGGCAGCCGCCCTGGTTTGCATCGGGGCCATGGGATCGGAGTTTAGAAGCTCAACCCTGCTGGGGCCCATGGCCTCCGCTAGGGGGCACCCAGATGGTTATGTTGCCATGGACTGCAGCACTTTCGCCACACCAGGAAGTGCTGCAGGAAGGTCATCAGGGAGCATGTGGAGCACATCCGGGTGAACTATAAAAGGGGCCGCCTCACTCCATTCAGGGAGCCAGAGTCGGGAGGCAGAGGACAGATCTTGTGGGAGAGGAGTGGAGGCAGCAGAGAAGATTAGAAAAGGAAAAGAGAAGGAAGGAAAAGAAGGACTGTGAGCATCGTTGGAGATTTGTGCATTGTGTGGTGCTGTAAAAACCAAAGAAGAAAATTAAACGTGTGTGTTTTTGGGACTTCTGTGTGTCCTGTGTCTGTCTGTAGTCAGGCTGATCACCACACTACATTGTAATTTACAGCTAGCTGTCAACTGGCTACAACTTAAGTTAAACATAAACAGTTAAGAAGATGAAATTCTTAAGTACAAAAAACGGACTTGACTCCGGTGTGGTTCTACATATGCATCTGATCACTGTCGGCTCTGTTCTTTCTGGCTTTCTCTCAGTCCCATTTACTCCTCACATAGCTTTCATAAACGTTTCCCTTCATTAGAAATCAGAAAAAATTGGCATTTCCTAAAAGTTTCCACCATGTACCTCATACCCTAAAATCCTGGCAGAAATCATTGTGAATTTTAAAGAAAGTAAAAGTTACTCTTGCTGATTTTAAAGATTGCAGGCACAGCGCTGAATCGAGCTCTCTGGTATAACAAAAAGTTCAAAATTAAGAAACTGAGTAAAGTGTAAGCCCAGAGCTAAAGGACCAGGACTGGACACCCCTGCATTACAGAATCATTACACAGTTTTTTCCAGGGCCATTTGGTGTTTGCTTCACTCATTCCATCTAAGCTCTAAATCTCAGGATACAAATTTGAATTTAAAAAAATTACAATTGAAGGGCTGACAATAGATAACGCAAGCTCAGGGTGGCTTTACCCTCTGATTGTCTGATTAGCTGACGTCAGTTCTGGAGAGTCACCGCCAATCAGAAGCTCCTCTGAATCTGTAATGGACTCTCCTCCTAAGGTACTCCAGTGCAGGGGTCGCCAACTCCAGTCTTGGAGGACCACCGTGGCTGCAGGTTTTCATTCTGCCCTGCTAATTAACTTCTTGTGAATTCATTTTAATTGACTTCTCTTTTAAGATTTGTTCCCCCTGAATGTCTTCATCCTTCCTGTGAAATGAAACGTGAAGTGAGGGAGCCAACAGAAGACCAACTAAGTCAGGGCCTCAAACTCCAACCAATTTCACTCTGACTTGTTGCTTAATGGGGCGCAGAGTCTTGTCGCTAATTAAACCCGCTCTTTAATTCATTGGCTTGTTGCTGCTCTCATTGTGCAATAGCAGACATTGTTGATTTTCTCTTTTCCAAGAGCACTGTTACAATGCTTTGTGGAGCTGAGCAGATCAGCATTCCCGACACCTTCATATTTCTTTATTTTCAGATATTGTATGATGGACACCAGTTGCTTTGGCTCATTTTGTATCTCATTATTGTTTGGCTGCTAATTAAGGAAAAAGAAATAATTAAGGCATCTGAGTCTTCAAGAGCAGGTCAATTAAAATTAGTTCAAAAAAAGTTAATTATCAGCAAAAACAGAACACTCATTAAGAAAAGGGTTAGAATGAAAACCTGCAGCCATGATGGCCCTCCAGGACTGGAGTTGGCGACCCCTGCTCTGGTGCATTTAAAAGAACTGGGCCGGGTAAATTTTGTCTTTCCTTAAGATATTAGAACAGATTTATATTTTTTTGAGATCACAGAACAATAATTCTTCAACTTGGCTTTAGCCAGATCACTTATTTCCTAAAAGGTTGGTCACTACATTCTGAACGATGGTTACCAATGGCTGCTACTAATGGCTGCTCATCAGAAATTCATTTAATGCCGCAAAGGCCCTGTCACATTGCATGTTCCATTTACATAAGTTTAGCGAGATGGATGAAATCGCAGTGCGCTCCCATGATGGACAGTCGAGTAGTTTGACATCCCCAGCTACTCAGTTCAACGAGTCTGCGACAGGTTTGAGATTGTCTTAAGCTGTGGGTCAGGCTTGTGTGCATATGAGAGCTGCATGACAAGATCGCTCACTTGGAAGTACAATGCATTTAAAGCAGCGATAAAGAATAGGGACCTCGCACAAAGAAGAGAGGCTTGTCTGTCTGACATCTTGATGTCAAGATTACGGATGAACTCACTGTAGCTGTAATCCCTTCACACGGACCCTGGCTCTGTCAGGCAGCACGTTATTGGTGATCAGAAAAAGGGACGAGCTTGCAATACTTTGAAAATATCAAATTGTTCTGGAAAATCATCACAGAGTCGTGTAATTTGACATGCCCTGTGATTTCTAGTCTTGTAAGCGACGAAATCAGCAATGTTAGTCCTCAAGTCCGGCAGTCGTGTAATATGACATTGGTTTTAGGCTCCGCCCCACACGTCCTTTTGTGCTCGGTTTGCTCCCAGCACTCTTCCCCATCTCTCTCTGTTGCTAAATAATGCTAATGACACTTACAGTCATGTGATGGGAGGGTGAAGAAAATAAAGGGGGGGGGGGAGTCTTACAAGAGCTCATTATTTAGGTGTACTGTAGTGCACTGTAGCCATGACTAAGCCCGTGAGTGTTGTATTTGTTTCTTTTTTCCTTAATCATTAGCCTGCTTTTGGATTATTCTTATGGAGATGTGTACTTTATTAAAACCCTTTTGTTTTATCTGCATGTTGTGACTCTTTTCCTGCCATTTGCTTGAATGTGTCTGCCCCAGTGGCGTAGCTAGATTTTGTGCCGCTCGTGCTGTGGTGCTTCAATTTTCCGCCCTTCAACATATCTGAATAGGTTAATCTATTTAAATAGAATATTAAAATGACGGAAAGAGATAAACTTTGCATAGATTTATTCATATAGAGAGAAACAGCAATCATTTTTCACATATAATTATTTATAAGCATCAACTAGACTAGAATATAGTATAGACGCACTGGTAAGCCGTGTTCTACTTATTAGTTTAAAATAATTACGCTGGGAAAACCAGAACCAGTGTAGTGTACAAGTGATAGGTGGGGATGTTTTCTACGCAGAGCAAAAACACATAAACGAACAAAATTATAAATTGTAAATAAGTTGTTTATCTTCATAGAACTTATTAATTGGTGTAATGTTTGTTTATTTTGTTATTGCCTCATAAATTTCAACTGCTGTGTCTGATGCCGTCACAGAAGGACAGTCTGAAAATTATTTTTGAAGCGTTTCTGGATAAAAATCAGAGAATCTGACTTTTTTCATTCATGAGTGATATTTTTGCGAACCCTGCTGCTTACACACAAACTGTACTGAGACTTTTGGACAATAATGCCGCCCCCAAAAATGTTCTGCCCCGGACGGACCACCCCCTCCGCTACGCCACTGGTCTGCCCCTTCATTTTTGTTCATATTGTCTGCTTAGTGTGACATGGCATAGCTCTGTGCCCCCTTCTCTGCCACTGCAGCCCCACCTTGATGACAGGGACGCTGCTGTTGGGAGGTTGGGATTTAACAAGCAGCCAACTGTGAAGGTGTGCGTGGGCTCTGTGAGACTGACAAACAGACAGTCTTCAGAAGCTGTACCCCCAACTAGTATCAAAATGTGTAGAGTCGATAGGACGCTAAGCGTTCATCATGTCATCACATCACACCTAGGAATGCTTTTTTCATTTCCAAAAATAGGAATGTGCTGTACATCTATTTTGAAATGCAAATATGATGGAGTCTTAGAACGCAGACATCTGACTCAAACAGAAGAGAGTAAAGCCAGAGCAGTGATCTCAAAAAGAAATCTGTGCCAACTTTTTTTCAAATAATAAATATATAAGCAAAAATCTCCATGCCTTAAAAGTCCAATTAGGCATGGTCTTCATTTTCAGACACGATCTTATTGTCAGATTAGTTTGAATTAAAACTTCAGCCACTGTGACCCTGCAGGACTGTTTGATCAACCCCACAATACGTGAAGAAGGAGAAGGCCCCTCTTGTATTGAGAGGCACCTCTTAAATCCGCCCAGTTAAACACTTTGTTCTAAATTTATGAGAGAATTGCGTCACACTAATTACGCATCAGAGAAATGACGATACACGTGCCGTTCATTCATTGTCAGCATTCATATCCTGGAGACTAGAGGTCTCTATTGGCAGACTGAAACAGGCTAAATCAAAGTCCTCTAAATAAAATAAGTGGAATCAGTTTCAAGTTAACACTAAGACAAGCTAGCAAAAGCACAGGGCAACCTTGTAAAGCATGGCAGCCAGCACTCCATGCCCTGCCAAATGACTGCACCCCTGCTGTTGAAATTGCATAACAGACTAATGATAACATTTGCCAAAATCCTCCCAAGAGTATCAGGATGTAAGCCATGGGTGTTGCAAGCACTGGGCTGCCGTCGCCCGCCTCGCTGGAATGAATTCCAGCATCTGCAGTAAGAAACTGGCAAACAAAGCAGCCTCCTCCAGCGGCCAGTTGTACTTCTCCACCAGGACGTCATACAGGCACCAGGGGCGCAGAACTGTGACCCTCTTGAGGTTCCCTATTAAACAAAAACAGATAGATAGATAGATAGATAGATAGATAGATAGATAGATAGATAGATAGATAGATAGATAGATAGATAGATAGATAGATAGATAGATAGATAGATAGATAGATAGATAGATAGATAGATAGATGAACATTCAAAAGACCAGTTGGAGAGTACATGGTAGAAAAGTCGTTCTATAATTATAAACCTAAATGTGTGTGCATCAGTGCATGCATTTAAAATAACCTTTAATTTTGCCAAATTTGCCCCTGGGTACAAATAAAGTTCTATCTATCTATCTATCTATCTATCTATCTATCTATCTATCTATCTATCTATCTATCTATCTATCTATCTATCTATCTATCTATCTATCTATCTATCTATCTATCTATCTATCTATCTATCTATCTATCTATCTATCTATCTATCTATCTATCTATCTATCTATCTATCTATCTATCTATCTATCTATAAAAAGGTGTTAAACTGTCCTTATCTAACCCCTTTTTAAACTATTTTATTTAACTTGACTCCTCTGTCTGTTTGTCTGGGTCAAATCTTGCAACTGATTTTAAACCCACTTTTGGCGAAGAGAATTTCTTCAAATTTTGCATACGTGTTTAGCATTGATGACAATACAATAATCCATCCAAACCGATGCAATTACGTAACAGATTTCGCCGTAATCAATGGTTATGCAATTCCAATTAACGCACACACAATAATGACGGAGAGAGAATATGGTGTGATATAAGAGCATACAAGTGAGAGACGCATCGGATTGCCCCCACTTGCCTCTTCCAGTGAGTGGAGTGGGTAAATACGCGGGCCGACTTTACTTGTTCATTTTTACGAAGGAGTAGCCAGTGAGAAAGTATTACTGTAAGCTTGCCGTTCAGTCGTTGATTTTTTGTTCACAGCGACCGAGTGCTAATCCCATAAGAGCCTGACCAGAAAAATAGAAACCAAAATATATTCTTTTTAGTTTTCAAATAATTCTGCAAAGAAGATATATAATATTTTAAAGAAGCTTCCCATTCATGACAAACTGTTAAAGAAAAATCGTTTGCAAAATACTCAAAAACTAAAAAGCAAAAAATAATATATATATACATTTTTTTTTAAGTAAAACGATTTTATTTATTTTAGTTATAAATGCACTAAAAATCAAAAAATACATTTTTCTTTAACCACAATTTTCATGGTTATATGTGACTAAATAAAATGGTGGGGTGCACATAAATTAATTGATTCAAACAATTTTTGAAACTTGTTTAGCATGGTGGGGAGTTACAGTGTTGCTGTTTTTTTTTTTGGATTTTATGATGAAAGTAGCTATTCTATTAATTGATTGAATGAATTAGTTTATGTGCATCCCACGATTTTATTTAGACGAAAATTGTAAATAAAATTGTTTTATTTAAAAAAAAAATATTTTATTTTCACTCATACCAGAGAATACCTTTGAGGACTAACAGTGACACAGTGTCCTACCCTGTCCCTTCAGCCAAGAAGAGTGTCACTGTGGACCCTGCTCTCATCCATTCATTTGATAGATAAGCAGTCATTCAAGAAGCCTAAAAAACGAATGCTGGTTCAATCCTTTGTTTCCTTAAATGGTGTACTAGCTGGCTCCAGTGGTATTTAAGTCAAAGCTGAAGTGGGATCAACAGCTTTGGCACTGCATTTTATTTTATTATTTGTTTTCCTGCTCTTTGATTTTTTTTTGTACTATGTTATTTGAATTGTTCGATTTGTGGTGTTAGATTCAGGAACTGTTGTCTGGGTTGTGGAACTCTGGGATTTGTTTGCTTTCGTTTTTATCTTTTAGGCAAAAACAATGTATTTTACTTTTTTTTAACTGCCTTGATTCTCTTTTTTTTTAATCATCTTTAATAAAACTTTAAAGAATTAAGGAACTTTGCTTAGTTTTGTAGGCAAGAGGTTTTTTAAGTTTTTTCTGCTTTCTCTCTTTTGTGGATATTTTGAACTTTAAAAGCATGAGACCCATTTTAGGCCTGTGCAGGCCGGAAAGCCTGCTTCTTTGATTTGGGGTCAGGCTGCCTGTGGAACAATTGTTGTTGTGGGCTGATGTTACTGTAATGTGTGCACAGCAAGACTGAACATAAGAATATTATTAAGTGTCAGTAAAAACCTTATATACTTCTAATCATTCAACTAGGGGTAGACACTTTTATTTAAAGTTTTAAAAACATGAAACTTTAACCGAGTACAGTATGTTCTCATACATGGCTGGGGGTCAGACCTGGCCGGGACGCCTGGAGGGACCAAGAGGTGGCATATTTGTCCTCCGGGCCACGAGGGGGCAACCGCCCTGGAGCAGAAGAGGGCCACGGAAGGGGAGCAGGGAGGCTCAAGTCCGTGGTGGCCCGTATCCACCACCAGGGGACGCCCCGAGCCTCATGGAGCCCGGGACTTATTCACTTCCGCCACACCCATGGAAGACGATCCTTCCAGTGTCACCCGGAGTGCTTCCGGGTGCTCTCCTGACGCTTCCGCCACACCAGGACGTAACGTCAGGTAGAGCACCTGGAGCTAATCCGGGTGAGGATAAATGGGGCCGCCTCCCTCCTATCAGAGAGCTGGAGTCGGGAGCAGGAGCAGGACTAAGCTCCTGGAGAAAGAGGACAGGTGGCCCAGGGACGTTAAGAGAGAGAAAGGCCCAGGAGAAAGGTGGCTGGGGCTAGAGGCACAGTGTGTTGTGCGGGACTGTGTTGTTGTGTTGGAGAACTGAGAAAATAAAGAAGCATGTTGTTTATAAAGATGCGGTGTCTGTCTGATGGTGTCTGAGCAAATATCACAATGTGTACAAGCAGTGATATAGAAAAAATAAAATTTTATATGGTAACATTTTTACTCAGTCAAACAGTCTGCCACCTTTATTTAGTATTTTGGATGCCAACATATATAATGACAGAACTTGGAGGGGATGAGATTTCACAGCCCCCTGAATCTGTTTATACCTAAACTTAAACAACAGTCTATAGAAATTCACATAGACTGATTTTTCATTTCTGTGGAGCGCTAGAGACATTAGCTGGAGAGTAAAAAACAAGTTTTAATTACAGCTGAGAAAGCAAAGACACACAACCTTTTATGTATACCACCTTTCTATAGGTGTCATCTCAAGGCCCTTCACATGTACAGATACAGAGTACAACTGATTTTGGATGTGACATCACCAGCAGGGCTAAAGGGCTTACTCAGGGTCAAACAATGGCATCACTCGAACAAACAACATTGTGGTTTAGAGTCTGGTGACTTAGTCACTGTGTCACATTAAGCAAGTTGTGTTGTGTTTTCTATCAAATAAAGTGAAGTTCTCTATTTTAATACATTCCTGCTCCCAGGGCCGGATTTATATGAAAAGAGGCCCTAGGCTATTCCACTTATGAGGCTCTTTCACCTTCCATTTTTAAGTTTGTAAATTACATGAGAGATAATAAAATTTTGCTAACAATTTGAATGTAGGCCCCTCTTGATCTTGAGGCCCTAGGCTGAAGCCTAGTTAGCTTATAGGAAAATCCGGCCCTGCCTGCTCCTCATTGTGCCAGAGAGAGGTGATAAGTTGCATGTTTGTTGGACAATGCCACCATGATTGCTGATGCCCTCCCTACCTAAAGAGACAGAGTGTGCCATATAAATGTAGCCGTGTCTGCCTCACTGCTATACGTTTATGGCCTGGTGAAAAAAACGGTTATTTTTTTTTTGAAACTGCAAACTGCTTATGTCAAGTTTTAATTTTGCTCAAATGAACTATGATAAACTACAAGGGAACTCATTTACAACAGAATTTGCAGGACCCTAAAGGTAATTTAACTTAATAATGTACAGGGGTAATTTACATTGAAGGAATCCTCTCTTGTGGACTAATACCGTATATACTCGCATATAAGCCGTGTCCTGAAACCCAAAAAATCGATCATAAAATCAGACCCCGACTTATACGCCCGTTCAAAAATACGACACTTAATTTTTTTTTTTTTACATCTACTTGCCTCCTCCAATCTCGCACTAGTTTCTCAGACACATCAAATTTTGTTGCAGCAGCACAGTTACCAATTTTTTTCGCCACGTCAACGACTTTTAATTGAAAACCAGCTTCATATTTACATCTGATCAAACGCTCGATTGTAGATAAGGGATGATCTTACGATAAAGGTGTATGAGGGTGGGAGATACAAAAAACACAAAACAGTGCAAGCATTGCTTCGGAATAGTTTGGGTATTATCGTGTGGTCACAATAGACACAATACATAGAAAAATAAAGGGCAGTGTGATCTATGGTTACTCTCTCAGGTGGGCGTTAGCATGTCATAATCTCTTGGACCAATAGTGTGAGTTTTCCGCATTCAACTTATATGACCAACATTATAAAATATCGAAATTATACGGTAAAATCAAGCCCCGACTTATCCACGGAAGAACTTAAGCATGAGTATATACGGTAATTTATGACCCAAATACATTTGTACATTTTTTTCACTATTATACTAATACTTTAACTTTATTGCATCTGTTTTGTTATCCAAGGAACCTTTGATGTTTTTAGTTAAAAATGATCAAAAAAGTTTTATAACTTAATGCTAAAAACAACAGAGGCAGTAAGAGATTTTGTGCCCAGCCATCTTTCACCAGGACAGCTAGCCAGTCTAATGTGTGTAATGTCACATGTCCCTCAACCCTACATGTGATTGTTAAGATTAATGGCCCCCTGTCTGAGGGGTTGAGAAGCAATGACATCGGAAGCAGCATCATAGACCGAGACACATCAGAAGGAGATGGAGAGACCGTTTCATTTGGATGTTGGAGAGCATAACTTATGCATCACACCAATTACGAATCAAAAAGCTACCCAGGACAACATCCGCCATTGACGTTGCTGATTTTCAGCAAGCTGTCTAAGTCTATATATAGTATATGCAGACATTTCTGTTTCCTATTATATCTTCTTCTATTGGTATTATTGCATTTTAATAAATACCAAATTGCTTTTACATTTCTATGCTTTGCATTTATCTTTCGAGTGTCTAAAATAATAAAGTAAGTGTTAGGGCACCTGATTCAGAGGGAAACTGCACTTTGTTTATCCCAGTAGTGCTATCAAGGCTGAGAGATCACATCTCGGTAAGAAGAACAAATATAACAGAAGTCAGACACCATTGGTCGTTACATAACCAAAAGGTCTATGAGCCTTCATGTGTCTTGTTAGTGCTGAAGTGAGGAAGACAGTGAATCCTTATGTGGAGTACTGAGGAGTGACAGGCGTTGTACTGTAGCCATCACTCATACGTACTTGTGTGGATGGAATCCTATGTGAAATATTATACAGTGAATAGCAGTGTACGAATCACTCATATGTACCTGTGCGAATAGGAGCGAGTTGTGTGTGTATGTGTGAGTATACGTGTACGTTACTCATAAGGTGCAAACAGCAGACCAATTTAGTAAAAAATGTGTTGAGTCTCACTCTTTCTTCAATAATATACTCCATGATTATGGAAGAAAGAGGCACAATGTCTGCATATCCACAGCAGTGGGATGATTAGAGTCTGATCCTAGAACTGGGCTTGTTGGATTTTTTCACAAGGCTAGAATCTCATGCTGTAAGAATGTCCAGGGAGGACTGCATAACTAGCAGTATGTCTGTCGGGAATTCACTTTATACAGCGATAGTGGACTCACAAGAGTTTCTCCTATAAAAAGTTGTCACTAATTGACGTATTGGCCCGAGTTAAGGAGCTCTACAAATCTGTTAAACCGGACTTGAGAGCCTAAACAACGGAAGCCACTCACTTTGCGTGGCAACTATTTTTGTTTCCTTTCTATGCCATCGTGGATTCGCGTTGTGCTGAGATTTCAAGTAAATGGGGACGGCCAACACTTCTTCTTTTGTAAGCCTGAGATTCCCTTGCATGACCACAATTTTTTTTTATTTATTTTTTTAATTTTTCAATCTTTTTTTGTGCTTGCTTCATTCTAGCCAAACATGCTTGTGGCAGGTGCTCCACCTGCTCACATTCCGTTACTTGCCCTATTGTTTCTCCCTTCTTTCTTTACCTTGCTCCTCACCTTACAGCCTTCCCTTTTGTTCCTCTGTATAGCTGCTTCTTCTCGTGGGTCAGATTTCATGTGACTACTGATGGCCTTCTGATCAAGAGGCAAGTTGCAAGCATTGAATTTCTTTCTGTTCTGAGCACACCTGAATCCTGGAAATTGACCACTGTACACTTTTGTGAAGGTAAAGACGGGTGTGTTACACTCTACTCTCTCTGCAGGTCCTATAAGGAGTATCAAAATGCTTATGCCTTGTAAAGAGGGTATATGAAAATGCATGAGCTAAGATGCTCAATAGATTGTGTGATTTTTTTATCCAAACTATTCAACTCATGCAACCAGTGAACTTAAGCCCTGCAATTTAAATAAAGTATAAAAAGAACCTAAAAATGTACTGTAGTAAACTGGCAACAGGTTACCTTCTTTCCCTGTCTTCCATTTCAATGTAACTGGGATAAGCATCTATTGAAAATATTTTCTAAATAAAGTGATGTTTTCCTAAGTTTAGAACAATGCTTTCTGTATTTCTAAGCTGGAAGACTGGAAAGTTTGACTCAGCAAACTGGGGTGAGGACTGAACGAGCATGTCTGTGCTTTACATTCCATTGTTTTAACATCTTGGCCACACTGCCATCTGCTAAGACAGTATTTTTTTCATAACTATTAAATGCAACCTACACTTGTTATTTTCTCCCCAGAAAACTTTGAGGCCTGCACCATCACAATATCAATCACCCATTAAAAAAAGTATATTTACGTGTGAAAAGTCATTCTGACATCTGTAAAATAAGTAGATAGATAGATAGATAGATAGATAGATAGATAGATAGATAGATAGATAGATAGATAGATAGATAGATAGATAGATAGATAGATAGATAGATAGATACTTTATTAATCCCCAAGGGGAAATTCACATACTCCAGCAGCAGCATACTGATAAAAAGCAATATTAAAGAGTGATAAAAATGCAGGTATGACAGATGTTATGTTATGATGTTATGATGTAACCCATCTGAAATTAAGCAAGTTTGGCCACGGCCAGTACTGAGACGGGAGACCATCTAGGAAAAGTTTGGGTTGCTGTTGGAATAGGTGTTGCTGAGACCAGCAAGGAAAATGGATGGATGAGCTTTCCGGCTAGGAGAGAACAGGAACTCTTAACCGGCCAGGAGGCCAATTTAATGGAACAGCAATGATTTAATCCTTTATTCCCCAATATGCTAGATGGCAGCATCCCTGGGTTGGGAATTTCTACTTGGACAACAGCAGGGCATGCTGGGACATATTGTCCTGTGGAACAACCCTGTTGGGTTCCATGGGGGCTGTCATGGGGAGCTGCCAGGATTAGTAATCCTTACTTTCAGGGATTTCCATTTGACCTGGAAGTACTTCCAGTTGGCTATGCACTATATACAGGGTGAGTCAAAATTATGTTAGTGCTAATGGATTATTTTTATCTTGACCACGCCTTTCCAGGTTGATGGATAGGTTGTAGTGAACCATTGCCATGGCGTCTACACTCCCCTGGTTTGACACCCTGTGATTTCTGGTTATGGGGTATGGTGAAGGACTGCGTATATAGCAGGAACGTTCATTTGATATCAATGACCTGAAGGACAGAATACAGACTGTGGTATCATCTATTCCCTGTGAAATGTGTGTCTGGGCTTTAAATGGTACTGTTGCTCGTTGGCTTTTGTGTGTTGAACATGATGGCAAACAGGTTGAGACATTCCTGTAAATCATCTTGCACATATGAAGTATGTTTTGTGAGTAAATTGTTTCCGGCATTCAAATGTTAACATAATTTTGACTCACCCTGTATATATATATATATATATTTGCAGCTGGAGACCCACGAAGGGAGAAAAAATGAATCACGTATCATAAAGTAGTTTTTATTCCTGACCTTTCAACCCCTACCAGGGGTCTTCATCAGAGGATAATGCTTAGACTTACAAGAATCAAAGGCAATATATAGCAACACATTAAGTGGTTGGTGGAGGTGACTAAGTCCGTATGATCAAGGGGGTTGTATAGTTTTTTATTTATTATGTACATGTTCTTCTTAAGTTTGCATATGTTGGATTTATGTCCAAGTGTCTGTTGATGGCGTTCTCCTTTGATAGCCAATATTTGGCCAGCTCTCTGGCACTTTTAGTACTGGCCTTAAATTTTACTTGTACATTGTCCCAGTTAAATGTATGTCCTGTTGATTTAGTATGCGTGTAGATCAATGAAAGTGAGTCCTTTCTTCTGACGGCGTTGCGATGTTCCTGTATACGTGTTGAGATTCTTTTTGAAGTTTGTCCTATGTATACCGCTGAGCAAGAATTGCATGGGATACTATAAACTGCGTTTCATGTTTCTGCTGTCGATTTCTTGTTTTTAGCATTAAACAGGACCGTGCGCAGATTGTTCATGGGTTTGTGTGCTATTCTGACGCCCCACTTGATCAGGATGCACGCTGTACCTTCTGACACCTTGGGGTGATAAGGGAGTGAGTGCCAGGTGGGGTGGGGGTTCCGATTTAAGTCGATTGTTTGCTGATTCATTTGACGTCGTCTGTGTAAGCTCCGATTAATGAATGTTTTTGAGTATCCGTTTGAGGTGAAAAGGTGGAAGAGATAGCGTCTCTCATTAATTTTTGTTTCCTTAGTATTATAATGAGTGTGGACTCGTTTGAATAGGGTTTTCACACAGCTCCGTTTATGAGATACCGGGTGGTTGCTGGAGAAGTGTAGAATCTTGTCTGCGTAGCATTGTTTGCGGTAAACACTTGTGGTCAGGGTGGCGTCATTATTTCTTTTGATGTAAATGTCCAGGAAGCTGATGTGTTGGTTCATTTCTTTTTCCATTGTGAACTGGATTGCGGGGAATATTGTGTTGATATGATTGTAGAACTCATTCAGCTGGTTCTTTTTTAGTATGACGAATGTGTCATCTACATAGCGTATCCAAATTTTGGGTGTAATCTGGGATAAAGCTATGTTTTCAAATCGCTGCATTACCAGTTCCGCTAGGAGTCCTGATAACGGTGATCCCATTGGCATGCCTTCTTTCTGAGTGTAATATTTGCCGTTGAAATGAAAGTGAGTTTTTTGGCAAAGTGATATTAGGTGCATTATGTCTTTGATGGACAGTTTGGTTCTTGTCTCTATGGTGGGGTCGCTATCCAGTTTCATTAACATACAGTGGAACCTCGGGTCACAACCATAATTCATTCCAAAACTCTGGTCGCAACCCGATTTGGTCGTGACCCGAAGTAATTTCCCCCATAGGATTGTATGTAAATACAATTAATCTGTTCCGGACTGTACGAACTGTATGTAAATATTTATACGCTCGCACTCTCGCTCTCTCTCGCTTGCTCACGCTCTCTCTCTCTCGCGCTCTCTCTCTCGCTCGCACTCTCTCTCTCACTCGCACTCTCGCGCTCTCTCTTGCTCACGCTCTCTCTCTCTCACTCGCTCTCGCTATCTCTCTTTCGCTCATGCTCTCTCTCTCTCTCTCTCTTGCTCGCGCGCTCTCTCTCTCTCTCTAGTTCGCTTCCTGGGTCCTCCCTGCGTGGAGTTTGCATGTTCTCCCCGTGTCTGTGTGGGTTTCCTCCCACAGTCCAAACACATGCAGGTTAGTTGCATTGGTGATCCTAAATTGTCCCTAGTGTGTGCTTGGTGTGTGGGTGTGTGTGTGCCCTGTGGTGGGGTTTATTTCCTGCCTTGCACCCTGTATTGGCTGGAATTCGCTCCAGCAGACCCCCGTGACCCTGTATTAGGATATAGCGGGTTGGATAATGGATGGATGGATGGATAGATTACTCTAACGCACTCCTAACAGGACTACCTACAAAGACACGAATCAACTGCAGTTCGGTCCAAGCCCAGTAGTAAGAATCTCAAGCAGTACAGTAATCCCTCGCTATATCGCGCTTCGACTTTCGCAGCTTCACTCTATCACGGATTTTAGATGTAAGCATATTTAAATATATATCGCGGATTTTTTGCTGGTTCGCGGATTTCTGCGGACAATGGGTCTTTTAATTTCTGGTACATGCTTCCTCAGTTGGTTTGCCCAGTTGATTTCATACAAGGGATGCTATTGGCAGATGGCTGAGAAGCTACCCAACTTACTTTTCTCTCTCTCTCTTGCGCTGACTTTCTCTGATCCTGACGTAGGGGGATTGAGCAGGGGGGCTGTTCGCACACCTAGACGATACGGACGCTCGTCTAAAAATGCTGAAAGATTACTTTCACATTGCTCCCTTCTGTGCAGCTGCTTCGTGAAGCGACATGCTACACGGTGCTTCGCATACTTAAAACCTCAAAGGGCACGTATTGATTTTTGATTGTTTGTTTTTCTCTGTCTCTCTCTCTCTCTCTCTTTCTCTCTCTCTTTCTCTGCTCCTGACGGAGGGGGTGTGAGCTGCCGCCTTCCTTGCAGCTGCTTTGTCCAGCGGTGCTTCGCATACTTAAAAGCCAAACAGCCCTATTGATTTGTTTGCTTTTCTCTCTCTCTCTCTGACATTCTCTGCTCCTGACGCTCACTCCTTTGAAGAGGAAGATATGTTTGCATCCTTTTAATTGTGAGATGGAACTGTCATCTCTGTCTTGTCATGGAGCACAGTTTAAACTTTTGAAAAAGAGACAAATGTTTGTTTGCAGTGTTTGAATAACGTTCCTGTCTCTCTACAACCTCCTGTGTTTCTGTGCAAATCTGTGACCCAAGCATGACAATATAAAAATAACCATATAAACATATGGTTTCTACTTCGCATATTTTCACCTTTCGCAGGGTGTTCTGGAACACAACCCCCCGCGATCGAGGAGGGATTACTGTAAAAGAAAATCTGAGCACAACACATCAGGCCTAGCGTCATTAAATTGGCTACCCATATCCTTTAAAATCGACTTTAAAAAACTATATTTTTAAGCTCTGAATAATTCTGTTCTTTATATTTTGGAGTGCAGGTCCTCTTATATTCCCAGTCATTTTCTTAGATCCTCATATGATGGTTTGCGTATTATTTCAAGAGCTAAGCATAAAAGAAGTGGTGAGGTGGCCTTTTGCTGCTATGCACCAAAAATCAGGAATAGAGATACACCTGGGTATGGAAGCCGAGAGTGGACGTGCAATATCGTCATTTTATTAAATTGTTTATTCGAGATAACAGAATCATTTTATCGAGATCTCGATAAAACAAAAGATCTTGCTTTCTCGAAATTAAGAAATAATTGTATCTAATGTTTAATGTTTAGCTTATTGAAGCCATGTCCTGTTTGAAATGGCAGAAGAGCAGAACTGCATTGATCAGCACTTCATGTTTTTGCTCAATCATGGGCTGACGCAGGCTGAAATATGTGTATGCCTTAGTTTAGAAAATAATAACATTAGGGTCCGTTATTTAAGAAGACGGTTAGCAAGGCTTCAGCTGTAGGCGTTGTGATCTAAGAGAGCCTGATGCCAGGACCAAAGGTTAAGTTTTGTTGTCTCGAGACCGTCATAAAATTATTCTGTTATCTCAAGAAAACAAATTTTCGTTTTCTCCACATCTCGATAAAATTAGTCTGTTATCTTGAGGAGACAATCTAAAAAAATAACGATATTGCACATCTTCTTTCAGCTTCCGTACCTGGGTAATACCACAGAATATTTAAAAAAACACTTTTAATTTTTTTTTGTTGTATTTTTTCTTTTGCACCAGTTCTAATAAATTTTAATATGTATTGCAATATCATGTACTTCATAGATTTGCATTCATTATTAACCTCTACTACACTCAGCTTTCCTTTTCTTTCCTTTTGTTTTTCCCCGGTTGTGTTTTGCACCAATGCCATCTGATCAAAGTCCCATGCAGCCGTCTGTAATGCTGGTAGGAATGTGGAGACTCCAGTCTTCTAGGCCAGTACATCATAACAGTAATATACTTCTGTCACACAGTTATGTTTTGTTTAATGTCCAGCAGGGGTTGGGTGGTCTTTTGGCCTTGGAACCCCTGCAGAGTTATTTTTCAGCATTTTGCCAGCTGGAGTTTTTTTATTTTTCTGTCCTACCTGGCCATCTGATCATAGCATCAGACTTATTGTAATAATCAATCGAAACTTAAAAATGAGTTTAGAGATTTTATTTTTGTATTTTGTTGTATTTTTTAACCTCTGTAATTGTAACTTTCTTTTTTTTCACTTCGTGTAAAGCATTTTGAGCTACATATCTTATATGAAAATGTGCTATAGAAATAAGTGCCTCGCTATCCTTTCCTTTGACCCCCAGAGCCAACTAAAGATACATCAGATAATTCTGCCAGTCCAAGTGGCACACAACAGTCCATCTCCATGAAGACAGCATCGTTATACAGACCAGCACTGTCATGAGACAATGTGGTGTGGACATTCCTGGGGCCTCTGCTTGAATGAAACCAACAAACAACGTCAGTAAATGTCATAGGCTGTGGCTGGTATCTACTGTGTTTTTATCCAAAGGGAGCATAGTTCACAACATACTTGTATGTATATAACATGTTTAACACTTTTTAAAATCAATTATATATATATAGTATGCAAGCATTTTTCTAATGCATAATGTTAGTACATGAACGGGAGCAGCATTGTGGCTTAGCACTGTGTCTTCACAGACCCTGCATCCATGGTTTGAGTCCAACACAGAGTTTGTATGCTCTCTTCATGTGCCAGAGCTAGTCAACAAGCTGGCCTTATATGTGTGTGTGTGTGTGTGTGTGTGTGTGTGTGTGTGTGAGGAACCCTAACACACAGTTTGCATGTCCCCCCCATGTCTGCTTATGTTTCTCAATTTCAAACTGTCCTTGTTTGCGTGTATGTGCATTAGTGGACTCTAATAATAATTAATTCCATTTATATAGTGCATTTCTCACTACTCAGAGAGCTTTATATAGACAAAGAGGAGACGCTCCAACCACCACTAATGTTTAACACCCACCTGTATGATGTGACGGCAGCCATTCTTACACAAGTACACCTACCACATGTTAGCTATTCTGTAGTGAAGTGGCGAGAGAGAGAGATTAGAGCCAGGGGCTGGTTAGGGGCTCAGAATGGACCCGGCTGTGCTGGCAATTTAGCCAGGACATCGGGATAACCCCTACTCTTTTTGAAAGATACCCAGGGATCTTTTAATCCTAGAGAGTCAGGACCTCGGCTTTACATCTCACCCAAAGGATGACACCATTTTTACAGCACAGTGTCCATGTCACTGCACTGGGGCATTGGGATCCACTCACAGACCACAGGGTAAGTGCCCCGTGCTGGCCTCACTAATACCCCTCCTGGCAGCAACCCAACCTTTTTTCTGATTGGCATCCCATCCAAGTACTGGCCAGGCCTGAACAGGCATAGCTTCAGGTGGATGGCCTGTTCTTATTTTTCTGCCTTGTTTGTGGTGCCACTGAGATAGACCTCAGCCCCCATGACCCAGAATTGGAAAGAGCAGATTCACAAATGGATTAATGGCTGTTATTCTTCTCTTTAAGTAAACGACTTCTCACTATAGAAGTGCTGGTGTACTCTGTTAGGCTTAAGACATGGTCCAGTGCCACAACTTGTTCCTGTACAGTGTGACAGATAGATAGATAGATAGATAGATAGATAGATAGATAGATAGATAGATAGATAGATAGATAGATAGATAGATAGATAGATAGATAGATAGATAGATAGATAGATAGATGAGACACTCTATGATAGATAGATAGATAGATAGATAGATAGATAGATAGATGCCACAAGTGTGTGTCATGATTGCAAATACATTTTCTCCCAGCAGGTGGCAGTATAGTGCACATTTGATATTTGTAGAGTACAGTACTGTGCTGTTTTAGTCTCATTTTATATTTGTGTTTATTATTTTGATCACCCTTCCTTAGTTATTTGATTTCTCTTTATTATATTTATATTTTTGTATTTATTTGTCATCATTTTTCCCAATGACCTTGGCCCCCAAAGGCTTTATTTTCTCTAAAAGAATATTTCTCTCTTCTACATTATCAGCTTCTATCAGCAGAATATATTCACACTTTACAAGTTACATTGTATTTAGGAAATTTTTAATTAAGAAAACTTAATAAATATACAGTTGTATATATTTGTGCATTATTCTGCATACAGTATATTAAATGGTATTTTGTGTTAGCCATTATGGATGTAATGAGAAGTCGAGCAAAATGACACCTTTTATTGGTTAACTAAAAAGATTACATAATGCAAGCTTTCGAGGCAGCTCAGGCCGTTTCTTCAGGCAACATGTAATACTTACAGAGCTGTAGATTTTGAAATGAATGTATGAACTATCAGAATAAGCTGAACTTAACTGAATTAAGAAGCCCACTATGTCTGACATACAGTATCTGTCAGTGTGCTATGGGTTAGGGTGGCAAACAGAGGTCTTCCCTTTCTCACAAAAATGTAAACACATATTATGGTGAAATGAAACAATATGGAAGATCTAGGACTTTGCCTTTATCTTGATTTGCTCCACACACACCTGAATACTGAAGGACTTCCTCCGGTCCTCTAAGCGGGATGGGTGTGAGTTTTGTTAATTTACACAGTAGGATGATATTTTCGTGTGGTGGCTTTTATCAGTGATTCATGAAACTGAATCCTCACCACTATTTATATCACCCTGTAATATGGATTCAAAAACAACAATAACACTTATTTCTATAGCCCATTTTCATACAAAGAATGTTGCTCAAAGTGCTTTACAAGATATCAAAGAGAGAGTTACAAGAAAAGAAAAAGCAAATAAGGTTAGGTAAGAATATTAATGAAAAAGTAACAAAGAAAACACAAATAAATCCATACGATCTTATAAAACATAGATACATAATTAGAAGAAGCTTAGTGTGTCCTTATATACAATATCATAATGTAAGTCTCTACAGGTGAGTCCTGTGTTAAGGTCAGAGTGCCTGGAACACAGAAAAAAAAAAAACAAAAAAAAGAAAACTTCAGTTAAGCTGAAGAAAAGAAAAAAAAAACAAATCTGAATGGTTTCCAAGGCCAAAAGACCATCCAGCCCACACTGGGCATTCGACAAGCACTTCATGATTGTGCTCTCTGTGGATGGCACTGTGTGTAGTATATGATCTGCCCGTGAGCCAAGCTAAAATGACCTAGTGATTAGCAATTTCATACGCTTTTTGAGATCTGCATCGGTTAATTATAAGGTTGTGCTCTCAGTTCTCACCTCTAGCTCACTTCTTTTGTTCATGCTTCAGTTTAAGAATCTTTCCACGAATGTATTTCTGGAACTGTCCCACACTTGTCTGTCATCAGCAACCTTCATTCTTTACCATATGTTTGGTGAATCCACATGATGGCTTTTTCAAACTGAGTATGACCGGGCTCTATGTACTTGGAATGCTGATTTGTTCCACAAGAGGGGTACAAGGCATGGCCTGGTGGGAGAAGAACCAGGGTTGACCCAAGGCATGTGGGAATGATTATATCTCTCAACTGGCCTGGGAGCATCTGGGTATTCCCCAAGGTGTGTTAGAAGAAGCTGCTGAGGATAAGGCGGCCAGATCAGTCTGTTATATTTCAGGGGTTCATATCCTTGTTTTATGTATTTTTTGTTCACTTTTGGGTCATTGTTTTAAGTTAAATTTACTTTATGTAATTTATTATGTAATTTGTTCTCTATACTTATGTCATGTTCTGTGTATTTTGTGGGGAGTTCCCCAAGGGGCAGGGTCACGTGCCAATTACCACCAGGAACTGCCCTGCACCCAATAATTTTGGAGGGTCTCCCAGATTTCCTGGTGGTTCATCTGGAATGTTCTTGGGAGTGTTTCATGAGTTCTGCGATTCTTCTGCGGTTATTATGATTGCTGGATCTTTGACCCTATGCTCTGTTTTTTTTTTTTTACTTTGTTTTGGTTGTACGGTTTTAGGCCTTTGTTTGCTTTGGATTATCTTATTGCTTCACGTATTTCCTTTGCCTTTTGTGCTCTGTCGAGCTTGCTTTTATTTCAGAAAGCTTGTTAAAAATAAATCTTTTATTTTATAAAGATTCTTTGAGGCTCTTTTTGTGTCTAGCTGGGGTTTTTTGATGGTGTTTCCCCTCTAGTGGGCATTTTTGAAACTGTCAGGACTTTCGTGCTTTGTACTGAGCATTTATAATGCAGTCTAGGTTGGCATGTTATTACCAGGACTCTCATCCAAATGAGCTGATTGAATATAATAATGGTGATGATCATTTTACAACTGGAATTACCTTCCTGTATTGCTAAACAACTTTGGATGATGTCGACATTAGATAGGCGCTATGCAAAATAAAGCTTACATGTTTGTTTGCTAATTGACAGTGGTGGAGTCCAGTGTAGCAGAGAACTGGTGAAGGCTGATTTTAAGAAACACAATTCTCTTTTTAATGGAACTGTAAAATTCTTACCATGCTGGTTGAAGTATTCCTTGGAGTATCTCCCAGACAGCGCCACTTTCACTGGAATTTTCCCCAGTAATTGTATGATATGAGCGAGATGATCTGAAAGTTTAAGACAGAGAAATAGCACAGTGAATAAAATGGCACTCCACTATCTGAACATTTGCATAACATTTATTTGTATTTTCTTCTATTTTTTTATGACAGTTGTTGGAAATTTTGAAAGGCTAGAATGGCTTTCGGGGTTAATGAACTTCTTCCCTGCTAATCTTGGTGTAGTCTTTAATGAATTTGGTGAATTGTTTCACCAGGGCATTGAAATGATGGAAAAGTGAAATCAGGGCAAGTGGACTCCATCAATGCTGACCAACTATTGTTGGACACTGAAACGAAAAGCATCAGATGCTGAGTACAAATGGAAATCAGCAGCAAAACATTTTTAGCTCAGTTGAACTAATGGTTGAGGAATCTGATATGGATTCCTCCTGAATGCCTCCCAACAAAAAGGATTTCAGTTTTCTTTTCATTTAATTTAAAAAAAAAAAAATTATAACAGAAGTCAGACAGTCTACTAACTGAATGAATGCACTTGTGTTATGACGTAGTACAGATGTACAGTGGAACCTGAGGTCACGAATGTCTCGGACCACGTACAAATTGGGTTATGACCAAAAAGTTCGCCAAACTTTTGCATCTGTTCACGACCACACACTCAGGTAACGAACAAGCCAGTTTCCCTTCCAGTTCGTACGCGCCAATGATTTCCGCACGTGTTCAGTCTCTCCCTGTGCATTCCCTGTGCAGCGAACGAGTGAGTGAGAGAGAGAGAGAGAGAGAGAACGAGAACGAGAGAGAGGGAGAGTGCGAGCGAGTGAGAGAGACAGAGAGAGAGCGAGAGTGCGAGGGAGTGAGAGAGAGAGTGAGCGAGAGCGAGTGAGAGAGAGAGAGAGAGCGTGAGCGAGCAAGAGAGACAGAGAGTGAGAGAGCGAGTGAGAGAGAGAGCGTGAGCGAGAGAGAGAGAGAGCGCAAGCGAGCGAGAGAGAGAGAGCGCGAGCGAGAGAGACAGAGAGCGAGAGTGCGAGTGTGCGAGTGAGAGAGAGAGAGCACGAGCGAGTGAGAGAGACAGAGAGAGAGTGAGAGCGAGTGAGAGAGAGCGAACGAGAGAGACAGAGAGCGAGAGTGCGAGTGTGCGAGTGAGAGAGAGAGAGAGAGAGCGAGTGAGAGAGAGAGAGAGAGAGACAGACAGCGAGAGTGCGAGTGTGCGAGTGAGAGAGAGAGAGCACGAGCGAGTGAGAGAGACAGAGAGAGAGTGAGAGCGAGTGAGAGAGAGCGAACGAGAGAGACAGAGAGTGAGAGTGCGAGTGTGCGAGTGAGAGAGAGAGAGAGAGAGCGAGTGAGAGAGAGAGAGAGAGACAGACAGCGAGAGTGCGAGTGTGCGAGTGAGAGAGAGAGAGCACGAGCGAGTGAGAGAGACAGAGAGAGAGTGAGAGCGAGTGAGAGAGAGCGAACGAGAGAGACAGAGAGTGAGTGTGCGAGTGAGAGAGAGAGAGAGAGCGAGTGAGAGAGAGAGAGAGAGAGAGAGTGAGCGAGCGAGAGAGCCCAAGCAGAAGAAGTAAGTAAACATTTAGCTTACTATTACACTGTGCATTCTACTGTATAATTAACTATTTTTGTGCTTAAAAATCTTTAAAAAAATATATATTTACATACAGCTTGTACAGTTCGGAACGGATTAATTGCATTTACGTACAGTCCTATGGGGGAAATTACTTTGGGTCACGACCAAATCGGTTTTGGAACGAATTACGGTCATGACCCGAGGTTCCACTGTATAGAGTTGGGTGTCATCTGCATAACAATGGAAGTTGACACCATGTTCAATATCCTAAGCAAAATGGGTTTGATAAGACATAACCTCGTGGGGTCAGACGTGACTCTCAAGCGATAATACACATATACAGACAACTCATTAAAAACTTTATAATAAAGAGATGTGAACTCTGCTACTAACAAGACTACACCCTCAGGGTTTCTTCCTAAAAACCCATCCTTCAGTCCAGACACTGTTCCGGGTTGCAGTTTCCCATTTCTACTCATGAATTGTGAAAATCCATAAAATAATTTGTGGAAAAGGAAACTGAACAGAAGACTTGATACTGGCATAAAGTTGGAAGGTAAAATTGCTGTTATCAATTCAGAAGCTCGGCAGCACAAGTTACCTGAAGCCTATGATTTATTTATACATTATAATGAGCACTGGGACAGAAGAGACACACACAGACATTGCAGATGCTTGGCCCCACGTCTGTGAGACGTAGTGAGAGCCAATCTTAGAAAGCTAATGTTTAATGTTAAATGTATTGCATAGGGTTTGCTTACTTTCTATTGAATTTCAGATTCTCATAATTACTAGGATATGATATAGTCTTATAGAACGATCCTAGCTATATCTGAAGAACAGAGTGCTAAATAAGCCAGTTATGAATCAGTTTTACTGCTAGCATGGACTATTAAATATGTTGCAAACAGGAGATGGCATACAGTTTACTCACCGTGCTTACGTGATTAACTTGCATAATGTGCCTTAAGTACGACTGTATGACCAAACTTAGAGAAATGAAACAAGATTTATAAGCCATAAATAGAACTGGCGGAGTGGTGGCTCTAAGGATAGGGATCTGCACTGACAGTCGGAAGGTTGCCGGTTCGAATTCCGTAAAACGCCAAAAGTGACTTCGTTGGGCCCTTGAGCGAGGCCCTTAACCTGCAATTGCTCCATCCTGGGTATGACGTTAATCTGCATCTAGCCCTGCATGTAAGGCCTGCAGGGAAAAACCCAGGGGTTGGTGGCAGAATTGGCACTTCAGACACCATAAAAAAACCTCACAATGCAATGCACTATATCAGCGTGTGCTCCTAACTTCTCTGTTTTGCTTTAGTACTAGGGTGTTGTACCGTGTTAGCCATTATGAATGTAGAGAAAAGCCAAGCAAAATGACACCTTTTATTGGCTAACTAGAAAGATTACAATATGCAAGCTTTCGAGGCAACTCAGGCCCCTGATGTAAACATCTTGCCTGAAGAAGGGGCCTGAGTTGCCTCGAAAGCTTGCATATTGTAATCTTTCTAGTTAGCCAATAAAAGGTGTCATTTTGCTTGGCTTTTCTCTGTTTTGCTTTGAAATTTTACTAAAACTTTTAAAATGAAGATATTTTTGTCTGTGGAATTATTTGATCACACGTCACACTGGTGCTTGAATCATCCTAGGAAGCAAACTAAAAGCTACACAAGTTTGGTAATTCTGGATGAACGCAGCTACAGAAGGATTTCTGCCTTCTATGGTATCTTTCTGTCATTTTGACTATTGCATCACTATATGACATAACAACAGCAGAATTTGGGGCCAACCTCATGAACCCGTGCACCATTCTGCCTTGTGTCAACAGTCCAGGCTGGTGGTGAAGGTATAATGGTGTGTGAAATGTTTTCTTGGCACACTTTGGACCCATTAATAACAATCAATCCTCACTTGAATGCCACGGCCTATTTGAGTATTGTTGCTAAACATGTGCATCCCTTCATGGCCACAATTTACCTTCTTCTAGTGGCTACTTCCAGCACGATGATGCACTATGTCACAAAGCAAAAGTCGTCTCAAACTGGTTTGATGAACATGGCGATGAGTTCAGTGTTTGTCAGTGGGCTTTCCAGTCAACACATCTAAATTCATTAGAACACCTTTGGGATCTGGTAGAACCAGTGGCGTAGCTATTGGTGGGCGGAGGGGGCGACTCTCCCCGGGCAGCACATTTTTGGGGGCGGCATTATTGGACAAAAGGCTTAATACATTTTCTGTGTAAGCAGCAGGGTTTGGAAAAATATAGCTCATGAATGAAAAAAGTAAAATTCTCTGATTTTTATCCACAAATGCTTCAAAGTAATTTTCAGACTGTCCTTCTGTGACGACATCAGACACAACAGTTCAAATTATGAGGCAATAACAAAAATAAACAGAAACATTACACTGATAATAATTTGTAGAAAGATAAACAACTAACTTACAATTTATAATTTTGTTTCGTTATCAATCCGAATGCGTTCTTGGTCTGCGCAGAAAACATCCCCACCTATCACTT
This sequence comes from Erpetoichthys calabaricus, assembly GCF_900747795.2. Classification (NCBI taxonomy): domain Eukaryota; kingdom Metazoa; phylum Chordata; class Cladistia; order Polypteriformes; family Polypteridae; genus Erpetoichthys; species Erpetoichthys calabaricus. The sequence continues at coordinate 64,014,620 of NC_041411.2, read as the reverse complement.
GTACACTGCACTGGTTTTGATTTTCACAGCGTAATTATATTAAACTAAAAATCAGAACACGGCTTATCAGTGCGTCTATACTATATGCTTGTCTAGTTGATGCTGATAAATAATTATATGTGAAAAATTATTCCTGTTTCTCTATTTATGAATAAATCTATGCAAAATTTATTTTAATTTTTCTCTGTACGTCATTTTAATTTCCTATTTAAATAGGTTAACATATTCAGATATGTTGGAGGGCGGTAAATTGAATGTACAGAAATTGTGTGATGCAATTATGTCAACATGAACCAGGTTTCCAGCATCTTGTGGAATCCATGCCTTGAAAAACTGAGGCTGATATGAGAGCAAAACTAGAAGGCCCTATGCAGTATTAGAATAATTTGGGTTATGCACACCCACAGCATGACGAACCACCTCAAGATCCCAAATGAGGTGCGGTTAATAATGTTCTCAGCGACTGTTTCAATACCCTTCAGGTATCCCACATGTTTTTTTGATTTAATAAGAAGGCTCACAAGTGTTGTCATTACTCCACCCTGGCTCATGACAACCACACACGGCCTGCACAATGTCGAAAACATTCAGGATTAACAGAACATGATCTCGATTTTTGCTAGTCTTGTTGAGAGAGCCTTCTAGCCCTCATTACAGTAAATGTGCCAAGCATGCATTTATTTTGCATTTTCTCTCTACTCACCTTCCTCCACTGATATGTTTTTACCAACCCTGGGTTCAAACAAGGGATTCCCTGTCACCAGTTCAAATGCCTGAAACAGCAAGAAAACAAGTTATGAAAGGCATGGAAGATCATGGCTGGCTTACTTTCACAGCAAACACGTCATTTCAATATGCTGTCCCGTTACTCCTATCCACGCATCCTTAGGGCTATGAGTGGAAAACCCACACAGACATGGGGGTATATGCAGCCCCCTCATAGACAACGATTGGGTGCAGGATTTTAACTCTGGGTGCTGGGCTGAAGAAAAATTGAATTTAGTTTTTTACTGAAATCATTTTGCAGATCCACTGACCCTGTGACATGTTCAATATGCTGACATCTACACCCTGACAGCATTACAAGCCAACTAGTGTGCATTGTACAACGTTCAAACTGTCACTTTAGGAGATGACATATTGATGAATTTAAGAGGCTTGGTGTTGACAGCACTTTGTCATCACTTTGTCCTCCGTGTCTTATAAAAATTACATAATATGCTTCCTTACCTTGTAACAATCTTAACTGGAATACAAATACAAAAAAATTATTTTCTAAGTGCAACCAGCGCTCATTTCTCCTCCATAAACTCAAACTATTTAAAGTAGACAAGGACCTCATGTTGTCCTTCTATCGTAGTATGATCCAGTCCATGATCACTTTCAGTTTCATTGCCTGGTTTAATAGTCTGACAAACCAAAACTCAAAAAAGCTCCAGCAGATTACAAAGTATGCAGCTAAAGTTATTGGGGCTGATGTAGATGATTTGACTAGTGTGTGTCAGAGGGCAATGCTAAGAAACTGGAAATCATCTCAACTGATGACAGACATCCATTACATGTAGAACTAAACTTCAGTAAATCAGGAAGGATAGTTGCTTTGAAAACCCACACAAATCGCTCCAGAAACTCCTTTCTTCCTAATGCCATACGACTTTTCAATAAGAAATATCGGAGATAATGTTTAAGGTTTTGATATATATCCTGTTACCTTTTTTTTTTTTTTGGTATAAATATGTTTTATCTAACTGCCTTACCTTAACCTTTCTTATTTCTATTTGTCTGTTTTATTTCATGCTGTCTGTTACCTGTTATTAGATGCAACTGAGAAGGCAAATTTCATGTTTTCCTGTGTAAACATGACTAAATAAAGAAACCTAACCTAACCTAAACCTAACAGTCATTATTATTCTAACCTAGGACGCTTCTCATAATGAAAGACAAGAGAATATAATTAAATCTCAATAGCTAATTTTAATGACACAAATAAACTAAGAAAAATGATGTGTTATTTTTCACATCTGTAATGATTTAAGGGTGAGACCAAAATGAAGAAAAAATCTAATATTAAACTTCCTTGAATCTTCATCTATTTTCAGGTGCTCCTGTTAGGGGTCGCCACAGCTGATCATCTTCTTCCATATCTTTCTGTCCTCCGTATCCTGTTCTGTTACACCAATCACCTGCATGTCCTCTCTCACCACATCCATAAACCTTTGCTTAGGCCTTCCTCTTTTCCTCTTCCCTGTCAGCTCTATCCTTCTCCCAATATACCCAGCATCTCTCCTCCTCACATGTCCAAACCAACGCAATCTCACCTCTCTGACTTTGTCTCCCAACCGTCCAACTTGAGCTGACCCTCTAATGTACTCATTTGGACAAAAATAATTAAATTTATGTAGACAGAGAAAATCTGAGCCTGCACACTTGAATTTGATATTATCACTTTTCCGCTGATATATAATAAGTGTTCAAGTTGTTTTGCCTGCCTAAGGTAAAGTCATCCCTGATGGAGGATCACAGGAATCATGGGGTAGAGGGGTCCTTTCATCGGATTGGCGGGCCCAGCACTGTTTCAGCTGTGGAATGGCCAATAGGGGGAGGCAGCTTGATGGCTGAGGTCTCCAGGACTCTGAACAAATCCAAATCATATTATGTGATATCATCTACTGTTAAATTCTGCTCCATACTTTTAATTTTTATTTTTATACTGTATTGAGTATTTGTTCTGTTCTGTGTATTGTATTGTATTGCCCCCCCCCCCTTCTTTTTGACACCCACTGCACACCCAACCTACCTGGAATGGGGTCTCATTTTTGAACTTCCTTTCCCAAGGTTTCTTCCATTTTTTCCCTACAAGGGGTTTTTGGGAGTTTTTTCTTGTCTTCTTAGAGAGTCAAGACTGGGGGGGCTGTCAAGAGGCAGGGCCTGTTAAAGCCCATTGTGGCACTTCTTGTGTGATTTTGGGCTATACAAAAATAAATTGTATTGTATTGTATTGTAATGTATTGTAATAAAGAGATTTTACTCTGCCATATTCAGATGTCTTTATTAATTTGTAAGTATCGTCTCACACACATGAGGAGGAGACATTCAAAGGACTTGTGTGATCTCGTTAGTTTGGATGTGCAAAATACCGCATAATGTGTTCTTATCGACAGGTATTTATAAAAGCAAGCATAACAAAGGTTTTCCTGGAGGCATCCATATTGCTTTTCTGAATGTGTTACTGGAATGCGGTCAAGTCAGGTGTGATGTCATTCTCACATCCGACTTTTGACCTAACTGGAATGTCAAAGATCTGTGGGGTCTCTTCTGGTTTCACCTCCTCCTACCCTGAAGAAATATAACCCTCTGCCAGCCATCATGGAGGCAGTTTGCTAGGTGGGCTCACTCACCTCTGCAAAGATGCTCTTGTTTCAATTTATTGCTTGTGCAAACGAATAATCCTTTACCAGAGATCACCATCTGGTTCTCCAACTCTTTTAAACATAAAACAGACTCTTTGTCCAATATGAGAAACATGAATAAATTCACCCAGAAATGTTAAAGTAGTAAACATAAGACGGAAAGAAAAGTCCTTAGATTGTGTGCCAGTTCCAAAGGATATGAAATATGAAGTTAATGAGGGGCAGAATTTCAGTGGGTCGTGTCTCATCTTGGATGGGGTGGCCACAGATGCCAACTTAACATACAATCTCTAGAATCCCTGGAAATAATTATTCCTAGGTCAATTTAAAAAATAAAGGAGAGTTGGGAAAGCTGGTACAGTGGTTGGGGGTACTTGGGCCAATAGCTGGGCACAGATAGGCACACTAACTTAAGGACCTGTCACATGTCGGAGATGGCTGGGGGGGGCGACCCGGCTGGGATGCTCAGGAGGACCAGAGGAGGGCTTACACCTTCCCCAGACCATGTGGGGGCGACCGCCCTGGTACCTTTGGGGCCCACGGGTACAGAGCTTTGAAGCTAAACCCTGTGCCCCTATGCCTTTGGAGCCCTGGACCTCAGCACTTCCGCCACACCTGGATGTGCTGGGGGGAAGAGGAGCAGGGACACCCGGAGTGCTTCTGGGGATGCAGCCAGCACTTCCGCCACACTGGGGCGTGTCGGTGGAAGACTGCCGGAACACACCTGGAGCACATCTGGGGGAATATAAAAGGGGCCGACTCCCTTCATATTGTGACTAGAGTCAGGTGGAAGATGGACGAGGTCTGGAAGAGAGAAGAGGAGGCGGCCTGAAGAAGGAAAAGGCATTGGGTTGTGGCCAGCACTTTGGGGACTATTGAGCCCTTGTGTAAATGTGGAGCACCAAAATAAATGTGTGTGGGGTGACTCAAACATGTCTGCCTGCCTGTGTCCAAGTCATGTTCCACACACATTACACAACTCTTTCAGTGATTTTCAGTAGCAGACTTCTCTCTATATATACAGTATATAAAATCCAACATCTGTATGTCTATCTGCTTTTCACGAGAGAACTACTTAATGGATTTAGATTGGGTTCTTTTCTGTAATTTGCTTGAACATTCCAGTTGATTTTGCGACTTCTCTCATCGCGCTAAGTATCATAGTTCGCTTGCAGGAGAGATTTATTCATGTGAATCCGAGACAGAGGCTGTGGGCCGAGGGGAAGGGGAAGTGTGACATCAGGAGTGGCCCTCCTCACTCACGCGCCAGCCTCTGTTCGAATCGCTTTCCACGTTTTGGAGTGGACCTTTCCTCCGCTTATCTAGCGATACCTTTTATGCTTATTGATTTTTAAAGTTTGTCCTGTTTCATTAGTACGCGAGTGGAGCCGCAGGGGTTATCTAGTCATATATACCTGAGTCAGTCACATCACAATCCCCTGATTTTGCAGTTCTGTAGTATGACATACCCAGTGACTCATTCCAACCAGTCTGCGATCACCCAGAAAAATTATTCAGGCTTGATTTTGTCTTAAGTCCTAGGGGTGGGTTTTGTGTGCACGTGAGAGCTAAAAAAAAAACAATGAGCGTTCACCTGGAAGAACAATGCATAAAATTCAGCTACGAGGAATAAGGAATATGAGTCTTTTGAACTTGATGAACAGAAGAGAGGCTCGGCTGTCTGATGTCCTGTGTTTTATGTACCACGATAGAATGTAAAAAAAAAAGAGTCCAGATTATGGCAGAACTCACAATATCTGTAAAGCCTTTACGTGGGACTTTGGAATGGCTCCATTGGGTACCATATTATTGGCTTTCAGAAAAAGTATCAAGCTCACGATACTTTGTAACTGAAATTGTGCTAGTCAAGTTGTTACAGAGTCGTCTAATTTGACATTCCCAGCAATTTCTACTTGCATAACTTGACATTCTCAGATGATGGGATCACCAGTACATGGGTTAATTTAATTATTACCAGAGGACCTCTGTAGTTTTAGCCCTGTCTTAATCTCTCATGTCCATAACGTTTTATGGACCACACGTTCATGTGTCAGTAAAGGTTACCTTCTATAAAAAGTCTGTAAAAAATAACCTCAGGTTAAACTAGTCCAGTGCGAATCAACATGTCAATAAAATTCCGTCATTTGAGCGATTCAGATGGGGCTAATATTACAGAGGTCCTCTGGTAATAAACACCCAGTGCCTGAAGTGGAAAAAAAAGAACTACAGGGTAGTGGGTGGGGGTTTATGTCCTCTCAGAGGTCTGAAGACACCCCAATTTGCAAATATGATACAGAAACCTCTGAGATGGCCCTCCTTGCAGGTGCAAATGGATGTAATGTTGTCGTTGTTATAAGTAAGGGTTGCTAATGTGGTGCAAACTGGCTGTACGCATGCATTAAATAAGAGGAACAGGGTGTGAAAGCCCAGGGCACGTACAGCCACCCGATCCCAACACAGACAGGCAGGACATTGGTTAGGCACACAACACCGGTTTATTTACACTGTGTTGCCTTCCACAGCACACAAGACACAGAGCACAACATGGTCCCTTTGGCCGCCAGTCCTTCCGCCTCCACTTCTCCTTGGGCTTTGTCCTCATCCTCCCGACTCTGGCCATTCAGAAAATGGCCATTCTCTGGCCATGGTGGTAACTGGCTCCTTTTATAGGGCACCCGGAAGGACTCCATGTGCCCAATGAGCTTGTTCCAGCAGCATTTCTGGGTGTGGCAGAAATGCTACCAAATAGGGCCCTGTAAAAGTTCAGGCGTCCCCTGGTAGTGGCCACGGGTCCCAGCAGGGTTGAGCTTCCATGCTTACAACCTGTTGCCCCGCTGCAAGCCAAGGGGGGCTGCCCTCTGTCGGTTCGGGGGAGAAACAGTCTTGCAAATACTCTCTCCCCAGGTCCTTCCATACTCAGGGCAAGGTAAGGGCTCTGGCCGTCCGCCACAAGGGAAATTCCAGTACTGAGTACCAGTTCATACCGGCCCACTTCAAACAACGACTTTACACCACCTCCTGGTGTGAAAAACTAATCCCATCAGAAGAAGGTCCTGCCCTACCCTGAAAAGCCCTTCTGACCATGGAAAAGGTGGACTTGGAATTGGGAAGCTTGGAGCCAAGGATCAGACTTGTAGTGCCAGACGAGGAAAGCCAGACAAGGAGATTTGGAACTTCAATTGTATTTAAAAATGTACTTGACACTCAGCCTGTTAGCCAGGGACCCGAATCGTGTTTCTGTAGACCCAGTGGAGATGCAGCCTTTTTTTTGTGTTTAACTTTGTTTCTACAGTTCTCCTTATGTGACTCCTTGTGTTAATTTTGTATAATGAAACACGCTATTTCTGTACACACAAACAGTGATCACTCCTGTGTCTTTTAGCATACCAGGCTCTTCAAAGTGGCACAACTGTTAATGCCTTTTATGTAAGTGTTAAATAAGGGGCACGGCTCCAATTTGATCACTGTCATGGGCTGGTCAAAAATAAGAGGTGCGGCTATTTGAAACAGGACGTGGATGGTGGATGAGGCCGTGCATACAGGCTGTCAGGGAGTGAGATGTGATGGTCAGGCATTGGTCTTAAAAGCAAAAGGCTGTCATTTCCTCAGATGACAAGTCAGGTGTGACCCTTGGCAAGTTGCTTAACACCTCTGTGTTTTAGTTGTAAATAAAAAGGAAGTGAAGTGTTGTAATGTTCCTTCATTTTTTAAGCTGCCTCGGAGAAGACATCTGCTAAATATACAGTCATATTAAATGTTTAACTCTGTCTAAAGCTGATGTCACATTACAAAACTTCCAGCTGTTGTCGGACCTGCCAACTGCTGTTGCTGATTTTCTCACTGGACCATGTCAGATTTACATGACTGAAAATTGCTTGGCATGTCAAATTTATCATCTATGTGCCTACCTTCCTGCACAGTTGTGCTCGCCCAATAACATGCTGTCTGATGGTTCTGTACTACCGGGGTAACAGGTACAGCGAGCTCAGCTGCAATTTTTTCATTTCTTCCATTCTGTGGTGGTACATAAAACTCGAGACCAGACAGATGAGCTTCTCTTCTGCTTGTGAAGTCCCAAACACCTGTGTTCCTTATTCATCTTTGCTGGACTACATGCACTATATTTCTGGATGAACATTCACTGGTTGTCAGCACTCATGCACACAAGCAGGCCCCTATGACTAAAGATTAAATCAAGCCTGTATGATTTTGTTGGAGCGAATCGCAGCCTACTGTAGTTGGAATGAGTCGTTGGGTATGTCACATTACGGGACTGGCTTCATGGGAGCGCATTGCCATCTGCCTCCGAAAATCACTCTAATGTGACATGACGTTAACAGTGTTCAGAACTTGAGGACGACTTCAGTCATTTGAAGAAAACTCTGATAGGTCGTATCTCCATTGCATCAATAAACAATCGACACACCAGACGATCGATCCAAACAAGGGTGCATAGTGCAGATCAGTATTTTTTCCAGTGCAAGAAATCATCTTAATTGGAGATGGTAACAGCTTCAAAGAGTTTAACCATAATGTGTAAAGCATGACAAGTACGCTCTATAAGGAGGAATATCCTACCATGCAAGCTGTACTCCAGATATCTGCTGCAGTGTTGTAGCCCGCTCCAATGAGAACCTCCAGGGAACGGTACTGCCGAGTCTGGATCTCATCAGAAAAATGCTTGTACTGATGGAAAGGAAAGCTGTGATTAAACAAAGAAGAAAACAAAACTAACGCCTCCATTAATCCAGTCAGTCAGTCATTTTCCAAACCTCTATATCCTAACACAGGGTCACGGGGGGGTCTGCTGTAGCCAATCCCATCCAGCACAGGGCGCAAGGCAGGAACAAACCCTGGGCAGGGCGCCAGCCCACCACAGGGCACACACACACCAAGCACACACTAGGGACAATTTAGAATTGCCAATGCACCGAACCTACATGTCTTTGGACTGTGGGAGGAAACCCACGCAGACACGGGGAGAACATGCAAACTCCACGCAGGGAGGACCCGGGAAGCGAACCCATGTCTCCTTACTGCGAGGCAGCAGTGCTACCACTGCGCCACCCTCCAGTAATCCATTGATTGTTTAATAAAATGCTTCTTTGGTATTTACATCAGCAGAGGATTAGATTTTTTTTTTATGCAAACACCTGTATTTCTGTTCAGTCGAAGCATTTAGACAAGCTACTTTCACTTATGTGACTCAGAATTTATTTCCACTATCAGCGCATGCTCCCAACCTCTAGTTCTAAGAATTTTTTTTAGAATACCAAGTTAAGATCTGAGGGGCCCTAAAGTGTTATTCTCCGTCACACTACCTAGTAATTTATTCCATGTGTCCAGGTTATCTATGTGAAGAAACACCTACTAACATTTGGGTGAAATCTGCCCCTAACAAGTTTCCAGCTTTGTCCTTGTGTTCTAGTTGAAATATTTAACAGCTGGGAACTATTGTACTAAATCCCTTCAGAATTTTTAACACATCGATCTTGTCACCTCTAAATCTCTGTTGCCTTAAACTGAAAAGGTTCAATTCCTTCAGTCTCTCCTTATAGCTCATACTTCGCCGTCCCAGAATCAGTCTTGTCACTGTTTGCTGGACTCTTTCTGGTGCTGCTACGTCTTTTTTTGTAATATGTAGGACAAAACTAAAGACAGCACTCCAGGTGAGGCCTCACTATTGCGTTATACAACTTTAGCATAACCACCCTTGACTTGCACTACGGCATATCCTGAACAAACAAAATCTAATCTAATCTAATCTAATCTAATCTAATCTAATCTAATCTAATCTAATCTAATCTAATCTAATCTAATCTAATCTAATCTAATCTAATCTAATGCTGTTGATTAGCTGTGCATAGAACATTTTTTGTTTGTTAGTCATTTGCACAAAAATAAAAGTAATGCTATATTTATAAATTGTTACAAATCTGTGTCCTTTTAAATGACAGAGGTGGATTGACGTTTACAATCAGCGGGAGCTTTCCCAGTGGCCTGCTGCCTAGCCTGGCCTCACATTCAGAGCAACCAGTGAAATAAACTAATGGTGAAATTATACAACGTGATTATACTGGAAAACGAGCAGGCGTTATTGCTCTGCACTGGGCACAAATCATTTCGGTTTAACATTGGAGTTCTGGTTGGAAGATTTTTTGTTTTTGTTCAAGTCAAGTTCTGAATTCACTTGCGTCTCGCACTCTGACAGTTAAACAGGAGCGCTATGATGAGAGGTGCGTACGTCTGGAGCTTTTGTGATTAAAGTTATATATGAAGATTGTTTAAAAGTTTATAATATACTTTGTATTTGGATATTGTATGGGTTTTGGTATTTGTTACTGGGTATTTATTTTGTTTTATTTTGTTTCAAATTGTAATGAAGTGTAGCATATTGTCACATTTTTAACGTTTTTCTTCCTTTTTCCCTCATAGTGACTGAAAAGGCTACACGAGATGTTTTATTTTATTTTTTTTATTAATGAAACATGTATGTGAGTGGAATGATTTGTGTTTTTAAATGTACCTGTTGTTCTTTATTTCATGATAAGTTTGTTAATGAACGTGTCTTACTTTTACTTTATTTTAATATTTTTAAAGTGCGTCTCTCGCGCACAGACAGTCATACCTTAGAGCTATAGTGAAGGAGTGACTGAATAGGCTACACAAAATGTTTTATTTTTTTACATTTTTTTTATTAATGAAACATGTATGTGAGTGGGATGATTTATGTTTTTAAATGTACCTGCTGTTCTTTATTTCATGATGTTTGTTAATGAACATGTCTTTTTATTTTAATATTTTTATATTAAAAAGTTAAACCTGATGCCAGAGTGACTGAATAGGCTGCGCAAAATGTTTCATCGTTTCTTGTTTACTAAGTGCATTCTTTAAAAAATGCTAGACAGAATTCTGTGGCACTGAGCCATTTTTTGAGTATTTTGTCAAATTCAAAGTGGTCTTTTTTGACCAACACTTCAAACTTTGTGGACGAGTATTCAGCATTACTATCCAGACACGGACAGCGACTCGGCTGTGCTGATTCCAGACTCCCAGTTGAAACTGCACACATAATCTCTGCACTGGGGATTCCGCTGACAACTACTTTTTGTGGTTCAGTGCTTTTTGCACATTTGTTTTGATATAAATATTATAGAACTACATGGTTTATTTATTTATGAAGTGTTGTTCCACACTTTATCAGAGGTTGTCTCGAGACTAATATTTAAGCGTGAAATGGATGTGTAAAAGCTGAATCTACTGTCTCCTCATTCATAAAACCTTCCAAGACAAAATGGTGTTTGTTGTTTTTTTTGAGTCTGCGCCTGTACAAGAAAACCGATGTGTGTTGTGTGGCCTGGCCTGGGTTAGACTTGGGATTCCCGGCCTGAATCAGCTTCCCACTCTGGCCCTGCACTAAACAAATAAAGAACATTCCGTGGAATCTGGCAGCAGATATTTTTTAAACAGTTTCACTTACCACCCAACAGGAACTGCCAAAGTCTGCAATTTTCACCTTTATTTGTTCTTCTCTACCAGACATAGAGTGCTTGAAGTGGAGATTGTCACAAGGAAAAGTGTCTAGAAAGAAGAAAAATGAACATTTTTGTACAAATTATGTTCTTTAGAATACAGTAATCCCTCGCTACTTCGCGGTTCACTTTTCGCGGATTCACGACTTCTCGGATTTTATATGTAAGCATATCTAAATACATAACGCGGATTTTTCGCTGCTTCGCGGGTTTCTGCGGGCAATGGGTCTTTTTACTTGCTTCCTCAGTTGGTTTGCCCAGTTGATTTCATACAAGAGATGCTGTTAGCGGATGGCTGAGAAGCTACCCAATCAGAGCACGCAGTTAAGTTCCTGTGTGCTGCTGATTGGCTCAGTGACGGAGTGTTGCATTAACCAGGAAGTCTCATCTCACTCATTCAGCATTAACGTGCTACTGCTTCAGGGGCCGTGTCCAAGCGCCAACAGAAGATGCAAATGATTGCAGAAAAGGTAAAAGTTTTGGATATGTTGAAGGAAGGGAACAGCTACACCGCTGCAGGACACCATTACAGCATCAATGAGTCCACGATTCTTTTTATTTAAAAAGGAGGAAAAGCATATAAGATCTACGGCCACAGTGTCCTTTAACCAGGGCGCAAAACGAGTTGCAAGTGGACGTGATAAGGCAGTAGTCTGGATGGAATCTGCTTTAGGAATCTTTGCAACAAGGTCGACAACGTCATGACCGCCTACAAGCTGCTACATGTACTTCGCTATACAGTAAGTGTAAACTTATCTACCAATTTCATATTGCTTAGCAGTTGTCCCTGTTATTAATAGAGTAAATGGTGGGTTGTAAACAATACAGGGAGGGTTTAAAAACGTCCAAATACACGTTAAATAATTAAATAAATATAGTGTCCCTACTTCGCGGAAATTCAGTTATCGCGGTCAGCCTTGGAACCTATCTCCCGCGATAAGTGAGGGATTACTGTATGTCCAATTCTTGAGCAATGTCATAAAATTTTATTTCACTGCAACTGAATTAATATACATTCTAAAACACTCTAAGGATCAGTGGGGAAAATTAATGAAACACATAAAACTAATAAATAATTCCAAAAAGTAAAAATGTATTAGTTCAAAATGGGCTTGGGTAAATTTCAGCAGGTTTCACTCCCTCACGGGTTGTTCAAAATGGTGGAGTGTCCGTGTTCATTTGACCTTGACTTCAACTAGACCAGGGGTCTGCAACCTTCACTATCAAAAGAGCCATTTTGCCCACTCTTCCTCCAAAGAAAAATAGTCTGGAGCCGCAAAACATAACACAGCTGATAAACTTTTAAAAGTTTTCATCTTTTTTAAGATTTTACATGTTACAACCACGGAATACAACAAACAGAAGTGCAGTGTGCATGTGTAGGGCTACTTTGAAATAAATTAAACTGAACTATGCAGGCCTATTTGGGTCCTTCCTATACCTGTGTAAAATTAAAATAAAAACTAGCCCACTTTAATATAAATAAAACATTTAGCTGTAGCTTAGCAGCTTTAAAAAAGTAAACATCAAATTCCATTTCAGTGTGCTGAATCAACTGAAGCACCTGAACATACAAAAAAACCTACATCAGCTCAGGGTCCGAAATGAATGTGTTTTGTTTTTCTGAAAAATAATAGCTTATTAAATGCTATTGTTGTCACCTGTTTAAAGTGACTTCTGTTTCTGAAGTTCGCTGCTGATCATCTCTATGTTGGGGCTGTACAATATGACTTTGACCTTCACACAGGACTGCAGGCTCTCATGTGTGAGGCGGGAGCGATATTTGGACTTTATGAAGTTCATGCTTGAGAAAACTTGCTCACTTAAGTATGTTGAGCCAAAGTTGGACAGGACTCCAAATGCATATTTTTTCATGTTCATATACGTTTCGGGAATGGCACTCCATGTGTCGAAAACAAATTTGTTGGGTTTGGGGAGGTTTTCAATATCACTCCATTTGTGCTCTTTAGCGAGAGTAGCCTTCTGACGGGTGACTTCTTCAAGATCCGCTGTCAGGCATTTGAACTTGGACACCCATTAATCTTTATCTGCTATGTCGTCCAGTTCAATTTCTAGATCGGGCTTACTCCTGTGAATGCGGATGTGTTCAGCAGGGATGGGTCGATGTCCAGGGGTGTGACAGGGAAGGAGAGAGTGTGTGTTTTTCCTTTCTGAACTCACTGAATCTTTCTCTAAATGCAGCTTGCATTTTCTGAACAATTTCCCGTTTGTTTTTAAAGTCGGAGAATAGATGCTCTGATATTTTTATGAATGATTCTTTCATGTATTCTCCGTCTGTGAATGGCTTACCCCTCCTTACGATCTCTTGAGCTGCCACAAAACTAGCAGCTGTAGTTGACTGTGTAGAAGTGATCCACTTTTTGAAAGTATGTTTGCTCTGTTCAGCTTTCCGTTGCAGTTCTGAAATTGCTCTCTTTCGCTTATCTTCACTTGGGTATTTTTCAGTGAATGCTGAGTGCTTGTTTTGAAAATGTCTTTCAACGTTACATTTTTTGTTGTTCGATAATTTATCGCCACATATTAAGCACACCGGTAAGCCAGCGTTGGTGGCGTTGAAGGCAAATGCTTCTGTCCACGCAGAATTAAACTCTCTAAATTAGATGTTAAAATGTATAACAGTAGTAGTAGTAGTAAATAAACATATATATATATATATATATATATATATATATATATATATATATATATATATATATATATATATATATATATATATATATAAATACAAGTTAAATTAAGAAATTGCCATTATTCATTTTCATGGTTTTTATTTTTTTGTCAAGGCCAAAGGGAGCCACTACAAGGAGGCTGAAGAGCCGCATGTGGCTCCAGAGCCGCGGGCTGCCGACCCCTGAACTAGACTAAGAGCAGAGCGCCACACTACCCATAAGCCATTGCAAAGTGTTGTATTGCGTCATCTTCTATTTGTTGCAGTTATTGTGTAATTTTAAAAATGCTTTTACTTCTTCATTTTCCCTCATATTATGAGGAATATCATTAGACCTACAGATAACGAAAAGGTAAACTCTGAAAATATTTCCAATTTGATAGAAGAGCCTAACACTAATTTTGTTTTTCTTTCTGGCCAATTTCAGACATCAGTGTTTTTCCTTTTTGAGAGTTAAACTATAAGCATTCAGGGAGTGACTTTGTGTGAGAAGTGTTTCAGTTTTTAGGAGATTAGCTGACATCATAACACAGAGCCGTACTCTGTTTGCCTTGTACCTTGTATGCACTCCCTTTGGCGTCCACCTACATTGCTCCATCCTTGAGGACTCAGGCATTGTTCTCTGACAGTCAGGAGAATGTTTTCAGGTTTAATATCAGTGTGGATTATCTTACACTTGCTGTGTAGGTAGTCTAATCCCTGAAGAACCTAACAGAGACAGGGAGGAAAAGAAAGCTACATGATTAACAATAGAAAGGGAAACATAAGAACAAAAAAAAATCTTTATCAGTGAAAAATTATAGAGTATATCATATAGTTATATAAAAAACAATGAAGTAGAACGCATCCATCCATCCAATTCAGAACAGTAGAACAACGTAGACGAGAACAGGCCATTCAGCCCAACAAAGCTCGCCAGTCTTATCCACTTAATTCTTCTAAAATAACGTCAAGTCGTGTTTTGAAAGTCCCCAATGTCTTACTGTCTACCACGCTTCTTGGTCACTTATTTCAAGTGTCCATCATTGTTTGTGTAAAGAAAAACTTCCTAATGTTTGTGTGAAATTTCCCCTTAACAAGTTTCCAACTGTGTCCCCGTGTTCTTGATGAACTCATTTTAAAATAACGGTCTCGATCCACTGGACTAATTCCCTTCATGATTTTAAACACTTCAATCACGTCAACTCTTAATTCTTCTTTTGCTTAAACTGAAAACTTTTCTATCACACGATTCCAATCCAGGGTCACAAAGTGGGAGAGGGCCCTGACTAGAACATTTGTCTATTGCAGAGCACACCCACACTCACACACACCCAGTCATAGGGGGCCAAATTGAAGATTCCAGTTAGTTAACTTAAAACAAACATCTTTGGAATATGGGAGGAAAACCGGACCACCAAGAAAAATAAAACATAAAATAAACATAAACGCCTATACAGTCTCTACAGAGTGTCTGGGATTCAGGCCCATACATCAAATATATTGGATCAGCTCTCCAGAACAGCACTTGTTAGCCTACTCCCATTTGAACTCATTTTAATCCAAGTTCACCCCTTTTTCTTCTTCTGTAATCCATTTAATTTCTATCTAACTTGACTTATTTAATAATAATAATAATAATAATAATAATAATAATAATAATAATAATTCATTACATTTATATAGCACTTTTCTCAGTACTCAAAGCGCTATCCATACAGGGAGGAACCGGGAAGCGAACACCCAATGTCATTGTGATGCCCCATCCTCTTGAACCTTTGCACACGTTAAACCCTGGGCATCTTGTAGCTCATAACTGACCAGTGTAAGATGCAAGGGTTCACTGTTGCCCCTTTAAACCCCACAGACAGATGCTCAGACCACAGGATAAAAGCACTATGAAGTATTTTAATACTTTTTCTTCTTATTAATAGTGCCCTAAGCACCACAGCCAAAAATAAATAGGCAAGTAATCACTAGATACAATAATAAACACAATACTCTTTCTCCTCCACACCTCCCAGCAAGTCTTGTCCACCTCCACCTGGATTCTGGCTCGCTTGCTGGGTCTCCAGCAGTCCTTTATATAGTTCTTGACCCGGAAGTGCTTCTGTCCTTCAATCCATGGGTCAGATGAAGTACTTGACTAGTTTGGGGCTTCCATCCTCGTGAATTGGGAATACTTCCGGGCTATGGAGGAAGTATGACTCCTCCTGTCCTTTCACAGCTCCCCCTGGTGGGACCCACGGTACCCAACAGGGCCGAGCAACCGAACTCCAAGTCCCAGGATGCCCTGTGGGAATCTGAGGCACCACTACACTCCAGGGGATCTGCCATCTAGCATTTTGGGGAGGCAGTGTCCATAAGGTTCAGCTGCTGGCCATCTCTCACACCAGAAACCAGGAGTGAGTGAAAAACACAGATATGCTTTGAGGTGCAAAAACAACAGCTGTCCTTATTACAGTAAATGTCAATATAGAAACGATAAGCAAAAATCAGTGTCACGCACATATATATCCAACACAGTCAAATACACACAAAAAGAATAAATGCACAAATGAAAAAGTAAGGACTATTTACACCGTGTATATCTGCACCATCCAAGAGCTATGCAGCGAAGTGAAAAAGAAAACGTTTTCTTGCTTCAAAAGACTATATAAAAAATTCAGGAAGTTATTCCACAAAGAAACAAAAATAATCCAAAGGTCAAATAAACCCACTTCTCACCACCTGTTCTCCTCAGCTATCACCTCCGCTCCTACTAATAACTCGGTGGTCTAATCTGAAACCCCTTACTCTTTCCTCACTGCTACACAAATGATCCGCAGATCAGGACAGTCAAACAAAAGACCAGCGCTACTGTCAGAGCAGGCATTGAATTATACGGTTTCTGGGTTTCTGCATCCAGTACCCATAGATGCTCTCGAGGGTCACCCAATTATCTCTCACGTTGTGATGCTGCAGCATGTCCTGATGCTGCAAACAATCACTATTAACAATTCAGACTCAAGTGTGCATGTGAGGCTTTCCTTCTGCCCTCTTTATAAATAAAGGTTGTTTATAATAAAGGTTATTTATTAATCCCCTTGGGATTAATAAAGCATCTATCTATCTATCTATCTATCTATCTATCTATCTATCTATCTATCTATCTATCTATCTATCTATCTATCTATCTATCTATCTATCTATCTATCTATCTATCTATCTATCTATCTATCTATGAATTATATAGTGCCTTTCATATCTATCTATCTATCTATCTATCTATCTATCTATCTATCTATCTATCTATCTATCTATCTATCTATCTATCTATCTATCTATCTATGAATTATATAGTGCCTTTCATATCTATCTATCTATCTATCTATCTATCTATCTATCTATCTATCTATCTATCTATCTATCTATCTATCTATCTATCTATCTATCTATCTATCTATCTATCTATCTATGTATTATATAGTGCCTTTCATATCTATCTATCTATCTATCTATCTATCTATCTATCTATCTATCTATCTATCTATCTATCTATCTATCTATCTATCTATCTATCTATCTATCTATCTATGAATTATATAGTGCCTTTCATATCTATCTATCTATCTATCTATCTATCTATCTATCTATCTATCTATCTATCTATCTATCTATCTATCTATCTATCTATGAATTATATAGTGCCTTTCATATCTATCTATCTATCTATCTATCTATCTATCTATCTATCTATCTATCTATCTATCTATCTATCTATCTATCTATCTATCTATCTATCTATCTATCTATCTATGAATTATATAGTGCCTTTCATATCTATCTATCTATCTATCTATCTATCTATCTATCTATCTATCTATCTATCTATCTATCTATCTATCTATCTATCTATCTATCTATCTATCTATCTATCTATCTATCTATCTATCTATCTATCTATCTGCTTTCTTAACTTCTCTTATAGGCCGTTTCTCCAGCAAACAGTTTATGCTTCTTGCTCCATAGTGACAGACTACTGCTGGGATAAAGGTGTACGCACATTATATAGGTGCTTTCATCTTATTACTCTGAGAGCAGGAAAAATTAAAAATGAGTTTATATATTTCAAGAACCTATCAATTTTTAAACTGTCTTCAAACCTTTTTCATGTAATTGACAATTACAGTGACCAAGGAATGCCATGTTAACATGGAGCACAAGGCAGGAGCTAACCCTGGAGAAAACACCAAGCCATTACTGGGCACATTACCTGTACATCCACACTCGGAAAGTCACCTGGCATCCACATCCCTGGAAAACTCCACAGAGACACAGGGAGAATGTGTAAACTCCACAAAACCATTGAGCAAGCTGTATTCACTCTCCTACAGCAGTGAAGCAGCTTTGGTAACCGCAGTGCAGTCCACAATATCCCTCAATATATTTAAAACTATTTTAAAAGAACTGGTAGGTTATTAATGTGCCTCAGCAAATTGAAAAGAGACATTTTGTCAAGCTGTCAGTAGTGGTTTAAATAAGCATCTCTGAAGTTCCTGCAGCACACTGTAGCAAAACGCCTACAGGACTTCCGTTTCATTTGAAAAGAGCATTCAGAAAAAACAGCATGAAAAGGAAAAGGCCATCCAAAAAAAAAAAAAAAAGCTTGTTTCAATTTGCACCACGGATCACTATAAATTCTTTACAAAGCCAAGAAAATGTACCTTTAGCAGATGTCCATCATTCATACTATTCAAAATCTTTTTTTTTTGTTTGTTAATCAACTCATTGATTTGGAGTCAAAGATGGAAAACAGAAATGTACCAAACATGCAGAATGAATTTTATTGCCAGATATTGGAAAGGCAGTTGCTTGGTTACGCTTCACTCATGAGAGACTGAGACACAGCAGGCTGGTGCTGAAAGCAGAAGAGAGAAAAAAAAAAAAAAACAGTAAAACAAAGAAGTCAACCAATGACTCCACAGAAACATGAATCTCAACTACGCTAACTGATTTCTGATCACTCTGCATATATGACTTCCACTCCTCATGGTTTTCTGAAAAAAATGATCTTTTTTAAGCATTTGTTCTGGAAAGATTGTCACAATTCCTGGGGTGCGTTTTGTCCTGGTTTTCAAAAAAATCCCTCTATTATCGAGAAAAGGTACCGAAGTAGGCTAGTATCTATCTATCTATCTATCTATCTATAAATCAAATTCTTGAACATGATTGTATATATTTGTTATGAATCAAGTGCTCCTAATAAAGCAAACGTTTGTGAAGCTTAGAAAAAGATCCATAATCCAGGTCAGGGTCTGCCTAGAAATAGGCAGAGGTGGGTAGTAACGAGTTACATTTACTCCGTTACATTTACTTGTGTAACTTTTTAAAAAAAATTGTACGTCTAAGAGTAGTTTTACTGCACCGTACTTTTTACTTTTACTTGAGTACATTTGTGAAGAACAAACGCTACTCTTACTCCGCTACATTGGGCAACACTCGACTCGTTATTAAACATTAAACATTAAACCAAGGAACTGGTGGTGGATTTTAGGAGACCCAGGCCCCTCATGGACCCCGTGATCATCAGAGGTGACTGTGTGAAGAGGGTGCAGACCTATAAATACCTGGGAGTGCAGCTGGACGATAAATTGGACTGGACTGCCAATACTGATTCTCTGTGCAAGAAAGGACAGAGCCACCTGTACTTCCTTAGAAGACTGGCATCCTTCAACATCTGCAGTAAGATGCTGCAGATGTTCTATCAGACAGTTGTGGCGAGTGCCCTCTTCTACGCAGTGGTGTGCTGGGGAGGCAGCATTAAGAAGAAGGATGCCTCACGCCTGGACAAACTGGTGAGGAAGGCAGGCTCTATTGTTGGCATAGAGCTGGACGGTTTGACATCCGTAGCAGAGCAACGGGCACTCAACAGGCTCCTATCAATTATGGAGAATCCACTACATCCATTAAACAGTGTCATCTCCAGACAGAGGAGCAGTTTCAGCGACAGACTGCTGTCACTGTCCTGCTCCACTGACAGACTGAGAAGATCATTCCTCCACCAAACTATGCGACTCTTCAATTCCACCAGAGGGGGTAAACGTTGAACATTATTCAAGTTATTGTCTGTTTTTTACCTGCATTTTTTATTACTCTTTAATTTAATATTTTTTGCTGCTGGAGTATGTGAATTTCCCCCTGGGATTAATAAAGTATCTATCTATCTATCTATCTATTAGATATGCAGCATTTTTGCCACAGAGAAGTCGCCAGTGGATCTACTGCATGACTGTTTCAACAATCAGACATAGCAACAATAATCACATGACTCCGTTTCACCAATCAGATGTAGCCATGCAGTCACATGACCACACACAAACTTCCTGCGTCAGCAGCCTGTGAGAGACTTTTAGGCACGCAGGGCTCCTGTTCACTGCTAGAACCTTGAGAGCCAACTGCTGCTGAAGCTTAACCATCACTTCACTGAGTGAAGAACAAGCAGGTTTTAACCAAACATGCACAGACACGGACAGTCAAGGTAAAGTGAGACTTCTTGTACGTGCACAAGCTGCATTGTTCTAATGTTATTTTCTATCAGCTGTGCTATTTGGAGGGCAAGTGTGTGACGATGTCGGTCCCCTACAGACTCTTTCCTTTTCTCCTTTACTTTGATTCCCCCTTCTTTTTGTTTTTTGTGCCGACCCGTATATATACACTCCCATCTCCGTGGGCCTTAATCACATGCTGCAGAAAGCCAATGAAACAATTGAGAACGATCGCACCCGCACGTGCAGGTGTGACTCACTCAAACTACCTTATTAACTCCCCGCGGTTGTGCAATTGCGCCTACAGAGAGTGACACGGCTTTATGGATTAGGTCATCTTCTCAACGTAAGTAGTTTACACTGTTCAAACATACATGTTACCTACTGTAGGTATTGGCTTCAAAAGCTTTGTTGTGAAAAACTGAGATTTGGAACTTTGTGTTATTTGTGTATCTTTATTTTGTAAAGATGTTATTTATTTGTACTCATTTTGTATTATTTGGAAATAGCAGAATTTGCACATTATTTTATATTTTTGTCTGTCTTATTACAACATTTCTAAAATATAAATAATTTAGAATGTTCAAACAGTTACTCAATACTTGAGTAGTCTTTTCACTAAATACTTTTTTACTCTTACTTGAGTCATTTTTTGGATGACTACTTTTTACTTCTACTTGAGTAATATTATTTTGAAGTAACGCTACTCTTACTTGAGTACAATTTTTGGCTACTCTACCCAGCTCTGGAAATAGGCTTCACCCCATGCAGCATGACCCCAAACTCCACAGGGAAGCATCGGCCTACACATGCTCAAAAAGGAGATTTGCCTTCAAAAATGTACTAAACCAAAATATATCAACAAATTCCTCTCTAGGGAAAGGAAATCTTTGACTAGAGAGACCCGTCCAACAAGGAATCTGTATCAATGAAAGATATACAGTAATCCCTCGCTATGTCGTGCTTCACCTTTCGCGGCTTCACTCCATCGCGGATTTTATATGTAAGCATATTTAAATATATATCGCGGATTTTTCGCTGCTTCGCGGGTTTCTGCGGACAATGGGTATTTTAATTTCTGGTACATGCTTCCTCAGTTGGTTTGCCCAGTTGATTTCATACAAGGGACGCTACTGGCAGATGGCTGAGAAGCTACCCAACTTACTTTTCTCCCTCTCTCTCTTGCGCTGACTTTCTCTGATCCTGACGTAGGGGGATTGAGCAGGGGGGCTGTTCGCACACCTAGATGATACGGACGCTCATCTAAAAATGCTTAAAGATTATCTTCACATTGCTACCTTCTGTGCAGCTGCTTCCTGAAGCGACATGCTGCACTGTGCTTCGCATACTTAAAAGCTCGAAGGGCACGTATTGATTTGTGCTTGAAAAACAAACTCTGTCTCTCTCTCTCTCTCTTTCTCTGCTCCTGACGGAGGGGGTGTGAGCTGCCGCCTTCAACAGCTTTGTGCCGCGGTGCTTCGCATACTTAAAAGCAAACAGCCCTATTGATTTTTTTGCTTCACTCCTTTGAAGAGGAAGATATGTTTGCATTCTTTTAATTGTGAGACAGAACTGTCATCTCTGTCTTGTCATGGAGCACAGTTTAAACTTTTGAAAAAGAGACAAATGTTTGTGTGCAGTGTTTGAATAACGTTCCTGTCTCTCTACAACCTCCTGTGTTTCTGCGCAAATCTGTGACCCAAACATGACAATATAAAAATAACCATATAAACATATGGTTTCTACTTCGCGGATTTTCTTATTTCGCAGGTGGCTCTGGAACGCAACCCCCGCGATGGAAGAGGGATTACTGTATTTTATATTCAACCACAAAAGAACAAAAATGTCTAAAGAGGAAACACACAGCAAACAAGTCCAAAAAGGAAAGCCACAGAACAGAAAAACACAATATCCAGAATCCAGAAGAACAATACTCACAAATGTCAGTGATCAACTAAAAGATCTGCTCTCCAGCCCTGCAATATAAAGGCTGAGGGACACTCTTCAGTGGTGACATCAAGGCGTCCACAAAACACAAGGAAACCACAAGCACAATGCATAGATTTTAAATGGTAAATAAACACAACAACATTAACCAAAAATAGATAATTAACAATAAACACATGAAAAAATAATGCTTTACAAAAAACAGCAAAAATGAAGAAAGGAAAAAAATATAAACTAGGGAAACACAAAACAATATAATGCCAGGGACAAAGAGACCACTGAGGTGGTGCAGGATAGTGGAAAGTCCAGACAAATCCACACTGTAAATGGGAAGGACAGTGGCCAATCAAGTGCAGAAGACCCCCCCCCCCCCACACACACACACCCATGCACATACACATATAGTACTGTGCAAAAGTTTTAGGCAGGTGTGAAAAAATGCTGTAAACAAAGAATGCTTTCAGAAATATAAATAATGATTGTTTATTGTTATCAATTTACAAAATGCAAAGTGAGCGAACAAAAGAAAAATCTAAATCAAATCAATATTTGGTGTTACTACCTTTTGCCTTCAAACCAGCATCAATTCTTATAGGTCCACTTGCACAAAGTCAGGGATTTTGTAGGATTCTAGTCAGGTGTCTGATCAACCAATTCTACCAAACAGGTGCAAATGATCATCAATGTCACACGTAGGTTGAAACACAGTCATTAACTGAAACAAAAACAGCTGTGTAGGAGGCTTAAAACTGGGTGAGGAACAGCCAAACTCTGCTACCAAGGTGAGGTTGTGGAGGACAGTTTCATGTCATGGCAAGACTGAGCACAGCAACAAGACACAAGGTAGTTCTACTGCATCAGCAAGGTCTCTCCCAGACAAAGATTTCAAAGCAGACTGGGGTTTCAAGATGTGCTGTTCAAGCTCTTTTAAAGAAGCACAAAGAAACGGGCAACGCTGAGGATCATAGACGCAGTGGTCGGCCAAGAAAACTTAGTGCAGCAGATAAAAGACACATCAAGCTTACTACCCTTCGAAATCGGAAGATGTCCAGCAGTGCCATCAGCTCAGAACTGGCAGAAACCAGTGGGACCCAGGTACACCCATCTAGTGTCCGGAGAAATCTGGCCAGAAGTGGTCTTCATGGAAGAGTTGTAGCCAAAAAGCCATACCTCAGACGTGGAAACAAGTCAAATCGACTCAAGTATGCACGAAAACGTAAGAACTGGGGTGCAGAAAAATGGCAGCAGGTGCTCTGGACTGATGAGTCAAAATTTGAAATATTTGGCTGTAGCAGAAGGCAGTTTGTTCATCAAAGGGCTGGAGAGCGGTACAATAATGAGTGTCTGCAGGCAACAGTGAAGCATGGTGGAGGTTCCTTGAACGTTTGGGGCTGCATTTCTGCAAATGGAGTTGGAGATTTGGCCAGGATTAATGGTGTTCTCAATGCTGAGAAATACAGGCAGATACTTACCCATCATGCAATACCATCAGGGAGGCGTATGATTGGCCCCAAATTTATTCTGCAGCAGGACAACGACCTCAAACATACAGCCAAAGTCATTAAGAACTATCTTCAGCGTAAAGAAGAACAAGAAGTCCTGGAAGTGATGGTATGGCCCCCACAGAGCCCTTATCTCAACATCATCGAGTGTGTCTGGGATTACATGAAGAGACAGAAGGATGTGAGGAAGCCTACATCCACAGAAGATCTGTGGTTAGTTCTCCAAGATGTTTGGAACAACCTACCAGCCGAGTTCCTTCAAAAACTGTGTGCAAGTGTACCTAGAAGAATTGATGCTGTTTTGAAGGCAAAGGGTGGTCACACCAAATATTGATTTGATTTAGATTTCTCTTTTGTTCATTCACTGCATTTTGTTGATTGATGAAAATAAATGATTAACACTTCCATTTCTGAAAGCATTCTTTGTTTACAGCATTTTTTCACACCTGCCTAAAACTTTTGCACAGTACTGTGATATATACTAGCCATCCCCCGTGGCTCCGCCCATTAGTGAAACAGGACAGTGAGAAGGGCCCTGCCCGGCTCCTGAAGTCACGTTCCCCCTCTCCTCGGCCCGCAAAAAATAAATTGTTACTACAAGCAAACTATGATTCTTAGTGTGATGAGAGAAGTTGCAAAATCAACCGGAATGTTCAAGCAAATTAAAAAAAAAAAAATGATGTAAATCCGTGAACTAGATGTCTCGTTCGCTAGCTAAGCAGAGGTAAGCTACACCCCGAGGCTGACACGTGAGTGAGGAGGGCCCCTTCCCCTCCACTCGGCCTGCTGCGTCTCTCTCGGATTCATGCAAATAAATCGGAACCGCAAGCGAACTATGATACTTAGTGTGATGAGAGAAGTCGTAAAATCAAACGAAATGGTCAAGCAAATTATAGAAAAAAGTAGTTCTCTCGTGAAAAGTGGACAGAAATACAGACAGACAGACATTGGATTTTATTTCTATATATATAAATATACTAGGGCACTTCGCTCGCCAAACCCCCTGGCCTGTGGTACGCGCCAGCCACTTCACGTGTCTGCCAATCGCGTATGTGGATTTCACTTTCACCAAACAATAAATCTTTTAATTCTCGTGGATTGGGAAGAAACACTATTTTTCCCTGATGGCAACATGAATTAGATGATTTACAAGTCTCCGATTTAAAGTTTAAATCTGAAGAATATATTCGATCTCTTTTCGCTGTTCGTTATTTCACCGAGTAATAATTTCTGTTTGTTTGTGCAAATGCAATCTTTATTATCATTTTTTTGAGACTTTCAAATTTTAGTACTTTCATTATCTCTAACCTGCTTTGCATATGTATCGCCCCAAAGTTTTTGAATTCTTTATGACGTTCTACTTTGTCATCTACACTTTTGTCTTTTATTTCTGGCCCCAGGTGTGGTTAAATCTTTTGGCACAAAGTCTCGCCTCGTGGGACGTGAAAGTAACTTTCTGAAAAAGTCATGACTCGTCCCAGGATTTTTTTTATTATAATAGAGATTTTTATACTGTATATACAGTGGGTATAGAAAACAATCGCCCCCTTTGAAATATTCCCATTTTTGTTGCTTTACAGCCTTAAATGAAAACACACAAACTAATATTTTTTGCAGCTTTACTTACTCAATGCAGTCTATAACATCCAAGTGAAAGAGATCACAGCTACAGTTCAGAAGAATTTTAAAATATAAAAAACAATCAGGTGTAAGTAACCACCATTTCCATTGCAGACCATGGTTACTGGCTTCCACCTGTGATCAGTTGTAATCAGTGTGATTAGTGAAGCATACAAACAGCTCTTCCTGGAGCATTCATTCCCTTCCTTGGTAGTGCAACTGACAGCAAACAACAGACTATGGGTGGCGAGCCATTTTCAAAAGATCTCAGGGATAGAGTTGTGGACAGACATAAGGCAGGAGTTGGATACAAAAAATCTCAAAGGCTTTATCAATCCCAAGGAGCACAGTAAAATACATAATAAAGAAATGGCAAGTGTTTGGTACTACTAGGACCCTCCCTGGATCCGGCCGTCCCTCCAAACTGGATGGAAGAACAAGGGGGAAACTGGTAAGAGGGGCTACCAAAAGGCCAATGGCCACTTTGAAGGAGTTACAGGATTTTATGGCAAAGAGTGGTCATTGTGTGCATGTGACAACAATTTAACAAGCACTCCACAATTGTGGCTTGTTCGGGAGGGTCGCAAGGAAAAAGCCACTTCTCGAGAAAGGCCACATTAAGGCTCATTTGAGCTTTGCCAGAATGCATCTTGAAGATTCTGATGCCAAGTGGGAAAAGGTCTTATGGTCACCAAAATCAAATGGTACACCTGGTGGAAATGCAATGCAGCTCACCATTCACAACACCCCATACCTGCAGTAAAGCATGGAGGTGGCAGCATCTTGTTGTGGGGGTGTTTCTCTGCCACAGGGCCTGGGGCTCTCGTTAGGGTAGAAGGAAAAATGGGGCAAAATACCGTCAAATTCTCGAGGAAAACCTGCTACCCTCTGCCAGAAAGTTGAAGATGGGCAGAATGTTCACCTTTCAACACAACAACAACCCGAAGCACACAGCAAAATTGACCACACAGTGGCTGAAGGAGAAAAAAGTGAATGTCCTCGTGTGGCCCAGTCAGAGCCCAGACCTAAATCCTATTGAAAATCTGTGGAAACATTTGAAGATAGCAGACCACCAACACTCACCATTCAATTTGATCGAACTTGAACAGTTCTGTAAAGAAGAGTGGGCAAATATTGAGTGGGCTCAATCTAGATGTGCAAAGCTGATAGAGAAGTATCCCAACAGACTCAAGGCTGTCATTACAGCAAAAGGTGGTTCAACAAAATATTGACATTGGGGGGTGATCCTTTATTAATCTGTCTTGTTTTTGATTTTTTATAATTTTTCTGAACTGTAGCTGTGATATCTTTCACTTGGATGTTATTGGTTGCATTGAGTGAGTAAAGCTGGGAAGAAATATTTTGTGTGTGTGTTTTCATTTAAGGCCTGTAAAGCAAAAAAAACGGGATAATTTCAAAGGGGGTGATTCTTTTCTATACCCACTATATACAGTATATATATATATATATATATATATATATATATATCCATCCATCCATCCATTTTCCAACCCGCTGAATCCAAACAGGGTCACGGGGGTCTGCTGGAGCCAATCCCAGCCAACACAGGGCACAAGGCAGGGAACCAATCCCGGGCAGGGTGCCAACCCACCGCAGGACACACACAAACACACCCACACACCAAGCACACACTAGGGCCAATTTAGAATCGCCAATCCACCTAACCTGCATGTTTTTGGATCGTGGGAGGAAACCGGAGCGCCCGGAGGAAACCCACGCAGACACGGGGAGAACATGCAAACTCCACGCAGGGAGGACCCGGGAATCGAACCCAGGTCCCCAGATCTCCCAACTGCGAGGCAGCAGCGCTACCCACTGTGCCACCGTGCCGCCCTCATATATATATATATATATATATATATATATATATATATATATATATATATATATATATATATATATATATATATATATATATATATATATATATATATATATATATATATATATATATATATATATATATATATATATATATATATATATATATATATATATATATATATTACATTCACGGCATTCGTAGTCTGAATCACAATCTGATTGTATGGGTGGTTACCTACCAGGTAACGCTTGTGGTTGGTCAGCAAGTTGGCTAACATCCGCCACAGTGCCCTCTTTCAGTTGCGAGAAGCAGATCATAGAATGGTTAAAATAGTTTACTGTCAAATAATGCAAAGAGTACGCGACATGTGTTTCGCCCTAATTCTTGGCTCATCAGGCGTACACACTCACTGCACTCCCTTATGGGAATCGAACCTCGGACGTCAGCGCTAGAGGCGAAGCCCCTAACGTTGCGCCACGGCATGTGGTTCGTTCATTTGACAGCATGTAGATCGGGGTAATTACATTCATAGCATTCGTAGTCTGAATCGCCTCTAGCGCTGACATCCGAGGTTCGATTCCCGTAAGGGAGTGCAGTGAGTGTGTACGCCTGATGAGCCAAGAATTAGGGCGAAACACGTGTCGCGTACTCTTTGCATTATTTGACAGTAAACTATTTCAAATATATATATATATATATATATATATATATATATATATATATATATATATATATACATACATACATAGCCACCTTAATAAAAGGACAAGTGTCTTTGCATCTGTCTGTGTGTCTGTCCCGTTGCTATGTCTCTGCTATCCAACAGATGGCGCATCACAAACATGGGCAGTGCTTTTACAAATCCTGTACCAAATGGTATGTAACAAAGATGCAACAACCAGACAGGCAAACCGCACTGTAGACATTAAAACTGAGGTCCACTTTGATTATTTAGATTTCAACCCACCTTTAAGGAAAAACCGCCGGATAACTTAAGAATCATAACAGTAGGTTTCTTATTTTTCCCTGATGTTTTTGTACCATTTTTTCCATTTTTTCCCCTTCTATTTTACCATATATTTTTTAAAACAAATCCTTTTTTTTATATATTTTGGCCTCCTTAGTCGGTTTATGGTGTAATGAAGAGTGTTATAAATGATGAGCTGTCTTGTCAAGTGTTATGAAAACAATGGATAGCTAGCTAAAGTGTAGAAGATAGGTAGGTAAATCATTTTTATGTTCAAACATTAAACAAAGATTTTTCTTCAAGTGTATGTTTTTTGGTTTTGTTGATTTACTGTGTTTATATGTAGTTGACTAGAATTAACATAAACACTTTCTAGTTGCTGTACTCCTTCACCTGCAAGGTTGCCATTTGCTTAGTCAGTGCAGACTGGACTGGACTGTCCATTTTAGGGAGGAACTTTGTAAATGAAGCTTTGCTATTTTACTGTATTAAGATGCTCTTCTTGTAGCAGAATGCTTAGACACGCTTCTTGGAGAAGATTTCATTTTTTTTTCTTGTAGATATCTAAGGTTATACTGCCCTGCATTTTGTAAAAAAGAGAAACAATCTCACCTGTTGAATGATTGCTTTGGCCCAGAAGATTGGAAGACCAGGTTGCAGTGAATTCAACATCCAGAAATGCAGATCGCGCCCCCATAGTCCAAACACCAGGCACGTATCGTTGGTCTGGAGTGAAGGTCAAGTAACATCAAGGTGGGACAGGGCCATTTATACTCATTTCTAATGCAAAATTCCTCTCTCTTTATACCTTACCAGATGCTTTCTGACTCCATGAACATCACATTTAGATACGATTTTTATATCCATTGGCTATTAACAATTAATTAATGGACAGATATTGTTGGTTTCCATTTACTGTAAGGTAATCAGT
The DNA here is from genome assembly GCF_900747795.2 of Erpetoichthys calabaricus. Taxonomy (NCBI): domain Eukaryota; kingdom Metazoa; phylum Chordata; class Cladistia; order Polypteriformes; family Polypteridae; genus Erpetoichthys; species Erpetoichthys calabaricus. Next base: position 63,985,670 of record NC_041411.2, on the reverse strand, counting down.
TTCTGCAGTTTAAACAAATCTGTGTCTATGTGTGTACTAATTATGTATTTAGTAATTTGTAAAAATTAGTAATAAAATTTTACTTGATAATTTGTCACAGTGCTGTGCACCTGTACTCAGTTAAGACCACCTAACAAAAGTAAACTGAACTGAACTGAATTCACATTATAGTCATACTGATAGCTATAGTTCTGTTCCCAAGGTCTGGCTCTTGTCTATACTTGTTCCAGTTTGCTAGGATTCTGGTCTACAGGTCTGCATTTTGGCAAGACACATTTCCACTTGTCTCCAGGCACACAAGTGGTCTGCTGAGGCAGGAAGTGTACAGATTGGCTAGACAGAGGGACCAAGCTGGGAAAGATGTGCAGCAGAGTTAGGGTAATAAAGGATAAAGATGGAAACGTACTCACAAGCGAGGAGAGTGTGTTGAGAAGATGGAAAGAGTACTTTGAGAGGTTGATGAATGAAGAGAATGAGAGAGAGAAGGTTGGATGATGTGGAGATAGTGAATCAGGAAGTGCAACGGACTAGATAGATAGATAGATGATTAGCACGGAGGAAGTCAGGACAGCTATGAAGAGGATGGAATGGGAAGACTGTTGGTCCAGATGACATACCTGTGGAAGCATGGAGGTATTTAGGAGAGATGGCAGTGGAGCTTTTAACAAGATTGTTTAATGAAATCTTGGAAAGGTAGAGGATGCCTGAAGAGTGGAGAAGAAGTGTACTGGTGCAGATTTTTAAGAATAAGGGGGATGTGCAGGACTGCAGTAACTACAGGGGAATAAAATTGATGAGCCACTGCATGTAGTTATGAGAAAAAGTAGTGGAAGCTAGGTTAAGAAGTGAGGTGATGATTAGTGAGCAGCAGGATGGTTTCATGCCAAGAAAGAGCACCACAGATGCAATGTTTGTTCTGAGGATGCTGATGGAGAAGTTTAGAGAAGGTCAGAAGGAGTTGCATTGCGCCTTTGTGGACCTGGAGAAAGCAGATGACAGGGTGCCTCGAGAGGAGCTGTGGTATTGTATGAGGAAGTCAGGAGTGGCAGAGAAGTACGTAAGAGTTGTACAGGATATGCACGAGGGAAGTGTGACAGTGGTGAGGTCTGAGGTAGGAGTGACGGATGCATTCAAGGTGGAGGTGGGATTACATCAGGGATCGGATCTGAGCCCTTTCTTATTTGCAATGGTGATGGACAGGTTGACAGATGAGATTAGACAGGAGTCCCCCTTACTATGATGTTTGCTGATGACATTGTAATCTGCAGCAAGAGTAGGGAGCAGGTTGAGGAGACCCTGGAGAGGTGGAGATATGCTCTAGAGAGGAGAGAAAGGAAGGTCAGTAGGAACAAGAAAGAATACATGTGTGTAAATGAGAGGGAGGTCAGTAGAATGGTGAGGATTAAGGGAGTAGAGTTGGTGAAGGTGGATGAGTTTAAATACTTGAGATCAACAGTACAGAGTAATGGGGATTGTGGAAGAGAGGTGAAAAAGAGAGTGCAGGCAGGTGGAATGGGTGGAGAAGAGTGTCAGGAGTGATTTGTGACAGACGAGTATCAGCAAGAGTGAAAGGGAAGGTCTACAGGACGGTAGTGAGACCAGCTATGTTATATGGGTTGGAGACGGTGGCATTGACCAGAAAGCAGGAGACAGAGCTGGAGGTGGCAGAGTTAAAGATGTTAAGACTTGCATTGGGTGTGACGAGGATGGATAGGATTAGAAATGAGGACATTAGAGGGTCAGCTCAGGTTGGACGGTTGAGAGACAAAGTCAGAGAGGTGAGATTGCATTGGTTTGGACATGTACAGAGGAGAGATGCTGAGCATATTGGGAGAAGGATACTAAGGAGTGAGCTGCCAGGCAAGAGGAAAAGAGGAAGGCCTAAGAGAAGGTTTATGGATGTGGTGAGGGAGGACATGCAGGTGATGGGTGTAACAGAACAAGATGAAGAGGATAGGAAGATATGGAAAAAGATGATCCGCTGTGGCAACCCCTAACAGGAGCAGCCGAAAGAAGAAGAAGAGAATTGCAGAGACTTCTGTCTAACCAGTTTCTTAATTAGAACATTTATCATACCAGTTCTATCTATCTATCTATCTATCTATCTATCTATCTATCTATCTATCTATCTATCTATCTATCTATCTATCTATCTATCTATCTATCTATCTATCTATCTATCTATCTATCTATCTATCTATCTATCTATCTATCTATCTATCTATCTATCTATCTATCTATCTATCTATCTATCTATCTATCTAATGCAGTGTGGTGTAGTGGTTTAGGCTTTGGACTTCAGACCCTGAGGTTGTGGATTCAAATCCTGCTACTGACACTGTGTGACCAATAGGAAAACCAAAGAGAAATGTAACCAATTGTATCATAAATGTAAGTCACTTTGCATAAATAAATGTAAATATGCATATCTCTTGGTTATGAAAAACCGGAGTACCAGGAGAAAGACCAAAGCAAACATGGAAATGGTGCAAACTCCATACAACAGTGACCAGGATCCAAACCCAAGCCCCTAGGGGGTTTGATCAGTACACTAAATAAATAATCAATATGCTTTAAATGGTTATGCAGATATGTGATTTTCATATAGGTTATACTCATCCTATCCCAAATCCTATTTAAGCACACATATAAAAGCATTTTAGCTTGAATTTGAAATATTGACGTAATATGAGCTGAGAGACTGAAAACAAGGTAAGGCTTAAGATTAACAAGATCTTGTCAGAATATTGTGGTGACTGAGCCAAAGCGAGGGAATAAGGAACATCTGGCATAGTTGAATAGTTTATTGGATAATTATTGCAAATAATATTTAAATAAAATGAGAGACTACCTGTACCTCCGTGACTGTCTGTAATTCTGTTTTAACATTCGGCTCTCCATCTTCCAAAAGCTGCTTATCCAGATCAGGGTTGTTGGGAATCTGGAGCCTATCCCAGCAGCACTGGGCACAAGCAATCCCTGGACAGGGTGCCAGTCTGTCGCAGGGTGAACACACTCACACGCACTAGGGCCAGTTTGGCATTGCCAATCCTCCTAAACTTCATGTCAGTGGTCTGTGAGGAGAAATCCAAGCACCCTGAAGAAATCCAAGCAGACACTGGGAGAAATGTAAACTCTAGCTGAAGTGCAGTCTTCTTATTGGGAGATGGCAGTGCTATCATTGCACCACCGTGCCATCTCAACATTTAAAATATCAGAACAATATAGACCAGAGCAGGCTATTCAGCCCAAAAAAGCTTGCCAGTCCTATCCACGTAATTCTTCTAAAATACCATCAAGTCGAGTTTTGAAAGTCCCTAAAGTCTTACTGTCTACAACACTACTTGGTGTCTATCGCTCTTTGTGTAAAGAAAAACTTCCCAATGTTTATTCAAAATGTGTCCTTATCAAGATTCCAACTGTGTCCCTGTATTCTGATTGAACTCATTTTTAAGTCTCAGTCCACTGTATTATCTCTCTTCATAATTTTCAACACTTCAGTCATGTCTCCTTTTAACCTTCTTTTGCTTAAACTGTAAAGGCTCAGCTCTTTTAATCTTTCCTCATAACTCATCCTCTGTAGCCCTGGACTCGGCCTAGTCGCTCTTCTCTGGACCTTTTCAGGTGCTGCTATGTCCTTTTTGTAGCCTGGAGACCAAAACTGCACACAGTACTCCAGATGAGGCCTCACCAGTGTGTTATAAAGCTCGAGCATAACCTCCTGTGGACTTATACTCCACACATCAGGGCGCTATATAACTGACATTCTGTTAGCCTTCTTAATGGCTTCTGAACACTGTCTGGCAGTCGGTAGCATAGTTGGCGTGTCCACTATGACTCCTAAATCCTTCTCATATGGTGTACTTTCAATTTTCAGACCTCCCAATGTGTATTCAAATCTAACATTTTCACTTCCTACGTGTAATACTTTACATTTACTTACATTTCTTACATTTACGGACTATTCAGAAAATGTCATTTAAACTTACGTGCATCTTTGTGGCATCAATTTTTCATTTGGCTCAGGTTGCTTCTGGGGTAAAACTTTAAAAAAGCAAGTCACCTTCACTTCACTGCACTTGAACTACAGTCCGGCTCCAGGCTGGAGCACTTTTAATATGAAGTTAGTCCTTTCGCCATTTCTTTATGTGGGTTGGCACCCATGGGACAAAATGTGCTATCACATTTATTAATTCCAGGGATGGTGCCATAATAGGAGTGTTGAAACATAATGCTCCACTGTTACATCATGAAGTTTATCTGGTAATGTCAGTGCTCATTAAAATATAAATGTAACTGCCATGTTACCACTGTGGAAAAAAATCCCTAAGGTGTGCTTTCATCATAGTAGAAACGACAGCACATCCAGGATTATGAAGGTAAAGGCACTTGGTGAAAGTGAATTACATATAGAAACATTCTGAAGCGGGTGAAATCCGATTCCTAGTCATAGGAGACAGAGCCTACTGGGCACGAGACAGGAAACTTCCCTGGACAGCCAGAGAAGTGGTCCATCATAAGGGTCTGCTCACACACGGGCCTATTTGGAATTGCCAAATAATCACCATGTCTTCAGGGATGTGGGAAGAGAACACACGTTAACATGGACACAATGTGCAAACTACGCACTACTTGCAATGTAGTGGTATCACTAGAGGGGTACGGGGGGCACCGGGTGACCCCAATCGGGGGGGGGGGGGAATACCCAAATGTCTGCCTATAAAATGATTGTGCAGCGTTTCAGACTGTAATCGCCAAGGGGGAACCAACCCCACTCGATGAAACAGTTGATGTCTCGCACCATTAATAGTGGGGATTACGGTAAACAGCCGAGTGTCTGTGTGTCGCATTGTTTAAAGTATGATCAGCTATCTATTAAGAATCTCTATTCATCGAGTCACCCAGGGGCCTGTGAGTGTCTTTAACTGGCCTTGGTTATCACACAGGGTGTCATCGACCCTCATGACACCACTGTGTATCTAACTATACTGTGATAGTTGCAGCAAATCAAGCATAACATCACAGAATGTAAATTAATGTTTCTTGGACGCCAGAGGATACGGATTCCATTGATTCCAGCAACTTTAAATTCATCCAGCAAGTTCACAATACGTTGGCTGTATGGATGGTTCCTGTTAGCTCCATGAGCCTACAAATGAAACACAAGAAAGAAGATAAATGACTGCACTGAGGCACAAGACGAAGAGCAATCAGAAGTCGCTGTTCGTTTCATACTCTGATCCCTTTCAGGACAGACCTGCTGCTATCAGGACAAATACATCTAATGTTTGATGGACCAATGGTCCTTTCTTTGAGGTGCTGACTTTGTTGATTTTCTGGAGTTACATTCCATTAAATGGGATAACCACCTTGGGGTTATCACCAAAACACCCTGGCGGTCTCTCTGATTTGTTTTCTACAACAGGTATACATTTTTTCTGAGTGCACAGTTGAAACATATAAATATAAAAGTATAATACAAATAATTATATTTACTTTTACATAGCTCAGTTTTATTTATTAAAATAATCTCCAGCCCTCATCTGTGTCTCTGAATTTGATTAAGAAGACTTAAGAATATTATGTTGTATTTTTTACTTATTTGTTTATTTATTAATTTTTATTGTAATCATTCCATACAAACAGATCAATTTATAACCAAACAAAATTGAAGACAAATCAAACCCCAATCCTGAGAAGGAGAGCTAAGCCAAAGGAGAATTGCTTTAGGCTTTTTAATAAGGCAACAATAAACAAAAGAAAGGGAGAAATAAATATATAGGTAAATAAGAGATAGAGAAGGGAATTAAATGCGGTAATAGTTATTTCTCTTATTCTAAAATAATATTGATTAGATCCTGCCAGGTTTTGAAAATGTGTATTTTTTAATACACATCAATGCATGAGGTCAACATGGACGGCACCACTGTGATTGGCCTCATCAGTGACGATGGTGAGGTTTGCTACAGGACCTGACAGTGTGGTGCCATAACAACATCTTCTCCCGCGTTATTAACTTCTGAATGAACAAAGGCAATCACACTCCACTGCACACCAACAGCTCCCCTGTCCAGTCAGTTAGCAGCCTTAGCTTTCTGGGTGTCTAGATCACTGACCACCAGACCACCTCCATCCTCAAGAAAGGTGTAGCAAAGGTTCTTTTTACTGAGGAAAGTAAAGCGATTTGGGGTGGGAACCAAAACACTTCTGAAAGGGTCCTGACTGGATACCTCATGGAGTAGTTTGGTAACCTGACTTGCCAAATTTCAAACTTCTCCAAAAGAATGCCCGTGCAGCTTCTAAAATTATTTGGGCAGATTTTCTACCGCTTCACGTCATCTAGAGTACGTCAACAGATGTCTGTGGAATCCATCATCTCAGATGACAGCCACTTGGCTCTTCCACTGTTTTCATTTCTGCCTTATTCCTCAGCACACGCTCCCTCTGCTTCTTCCCTGAGGCCATAAGGTCCCCAAACTCCCAGTAACCTAATCTTACATGCCCTGCACGGGGTACTGTACCCACCTGCTGGTTTATGTGTAATTGTACTGTATGTTACATGTGTGCAGCCGCTTCGGCTTAACAACATCTCTCTGTTCCACACTGGCTCCTCTTATTTGCTGTATTATTGATCTTCTTCTACTCTTATTTATTTATACATCATCTTACTGTCTTATTACTTATAGATACTTCCATTCCCCCATCCTGAAAACAATGGCACTAGAACTCCACAAGGCTCTCGCAATGTATGTGACAATAAAGGTCTCCAATCTTTAATCTCATCTGATTTTGAACTGCAGGACTCCTGAGCAAAGCTGGTTGGTCGTTTTTATGCTTAAAAATAACAGTTATATAATTGAAATTATTTTTTTTAATTAAATAACAAAGGAGGAGTAAAAGAGTGACTTACGCATCTGAGGAGTGCGATCTCATCCTGTGCAGCCTGAGTAAATCCAGTGCCACTTTTGCACACTTTCACAGCAACAAACGTGTTGTTTCTAGAAATTGGGAAAGTAGACATGTTTGAATGATTTTCACATAAGTGCGTTTGAAACATAAGACTTGACTATGCAATCTTACTGAAAGAGCTGTTTGTGTGTGCAAGGGATTTACTCTTCAGCTTGAACATTTATTCAATGATGAAAGCAAACAACATTTTTCCATTTTATAGAGTACTAGCCATCCCTCGCGTAGTAGTGAAACAGTAAAAAGTTTAAAAATCAAACAAAAAGGTATCGCTAGCTAAGCAGACGCAAGTTACACTCCAAAACGCAGAGGTAGACTGACGTCACGCTTCCCCTTTCCCTCGGCCCGCAGCCTCTGTCTCAGATTAGCACGAATATATCGCTCCTACAAGTGAACTACGATTCTTAGTGCGATGAGAGAAGCTGCAAAATCAACCGGAATGTTCAAGCAAATTCTAGATAAAAACCCGATCTAAATCCGTTAAGTAGTTCTCATGTTCACTAGTTAAGGGGATGTAAGATATGCCCCATGGCTGGCACATGAGTGAGAAGGGCCCCGCTCCCCCTCCCATCGGCCCACTGCGTCTCTCTCAGATTTGCACAAATAAATCAGTACCGCAAGTGAACTATAATACATAGCGCAGTGAGAGAAGTTGCAAAATCAACCGGAATGTTCAAGCAAATTCTAGATAAAAACCCGATCTAAATCCGTTAAGTAGTTCTCTCGTTTGCTAGCTAAAAGGATGTAAGATACACACCCCGAGGCTGGTGCGTGAGTAACAACGGCCCCACCCCTCTCCCCTCGGTCCGCTGCGTCTCTCTTGGATTTGCACAAATAAATCGGTACCGCAAGCCGACTATGTCACAAAGTCAACCAGAATGTTCAAGAAAATTATAGAAAAAAAACTCGATCTAAATCCGTTACGTAGTTCTCTTGTGAAAAGCGAACAGACAGTCAGACAGACAGACTTTGGATTTTGTATATATAGAGATAAGGCAGTGTGCTCCATGCCATACTCTCATAAAATATGGGCTTTGACTGATTTGGTCTTAATGGTAGCATCCCGGAGACTGCTGTTTTTTGCTCTAACTTTGAAATGAATCAGTGGCAAATGTACTTAAAACTATTTATGACCTTATGAGTGTCACGCTGTAAAGAACACCACTGTGTGCTCCTCTTGTGCTGAAACACATGGCACCACATAACATTCTCAATCCTTAGAGTTGCAGGGGACCAGAGCCTATAGAAGCAGCACTAGGCCCACCATCTCAGGACAGGAGAGGATCTGCAGAGCAGAATGGCAGAATCCTCAAATCCAGCTGTGTGAAGCTTGTCTTCTCCAGAACACTCCAGTCTGGAATCGCTGCCAAAGGGGCTTCAGCTAAGAACTGAGAAAAAGGCCTTTACTTGTGTCAATGTGATATTTAAGATTTTTTTTATATAAATTTGTAGATATCTCAAAAAACAGTTTTTACAGTTTCCCCAAGAACTGATTGATCATGCAAGAAGTAGAAGACTAGTAAGGAGGACACCAGGAGATCTTTGATAACTCTGAAGGAGTTACAAGCTACAGATTGGAGAGTCTGTGCCGACAATATCTGTTGGGCAGATGCCTTAAGGATGAGTGGTATAAAGAAAGCTACTGCTAAAAAAATGCACAAGACATCTCAACTAGAGTTTGCAGAAGTTTGTTAGGGATTTTTGAGTCAGCTGGAAAAAGGATCAATGGTTTGATGAGGCTAAAAATCGAGCTTTTTGGCCACCAGAATAAATGTCATGTTTGAGCACTGCACGTTATCAAAACTACACCATCCCACAGTGGAGCATGGTGATGGAAACATCATGTTGTGGAGGAGCGTTTTTGCAGAAGATTCTGGAAGGCTTGTGAGAGCAGAGGGGGAAAGAAATGCTGCAAAATTTAAGGAAATGTAGGAGTGGAACCTGATGCAATCCCCAAGAAACTTGGGCCATGAGAGAAGATTTGTTTTCCAGCAAGTCAATGACCTCAGGCGTAAAGCCAAAGTCACACAGCAATGTCAACGTCCTGGAGTCAGAGTCCAGATTTCAATCCAATTGGCAGTTTGTGGCTGGACTTATAAAATGGCCTATTCAGTCAACATCCCCTGCAGCCTGACAGAGCTGGGCCAGCTTTACAAAGTAGAATGGGGACAAATTGCAGCATTTTAATGTGCCAAGCTGATAGAGACCTGTGCACACAGACTCGAGGCTACTATGGCTGCCAGAGGTGCATCTACTGAATACTGAGTTGCAGGGTGAATACTTATGGGATCAATTGTTTTGTGTTTTATATTTGTAATAAATTTGGATCTGTTTGCAGAGATCTGTTTTTACTTTGACATTAAATAATCTTTTTTTTCTGATAATCACAGTCAAAAAAGGCAAATGAAATCCACTGTGTGTAAAAATAAAAGGTGAACACGTCCAGGTTTTTATAAGGGCTGCACACACTTAAAGTGTGTTTTGCTGTGATATGTGAGGGTCAGGCTTTGTTTAAGGTGGCCTCAGTTGCAGTCATTGCACAATATCGGAGGTGGTGTTCTTTACATTCAGTATGTTGTAGTTTGTGTGTAGCATTACAGCACTACCTGGGGAGCCCACTGCCCCAGGGGGGTACAAGATGGCATTTCAGGGGGTGCGACAAAAAGGAAGGCTGCATCGTGATTCACCAAAATTGAATGAGGTGCGTTGTTGATGTAAAGCAGGTCATTGATATTGGTCTATCAGACCATTTTATTCTACTATTTAATATAGAAATAATGATAGAAAACATTCATGAGAAGCATATTGTTAAAAAACGCTTCTTTGACTCTTCGGCAGCTTTAAAACTTATAAACATTCTAAGCAATCAGTCCGTTTATAGTGCCAACTATAATAGTGAAGATAATGTAAATAATAAGGTGGAAAAATTTAATACAAAAGTGAGGGCTGCTGTTGACATAGTTCCACCTGAAAAGACAGTTAAAAAATCTTCTAGCATTGTTATACCATGGAAGACCCAAAGAGTGTCTGATTTAAAGAGAACATGCCGTAGAGCTGAGCGTAATTGGAGGAAAACTAAACTAACTATCCACTATGAAATATTAAAAGTTAAAATAACAGAATACAATAACACAGTCCGTCTTGAGAGGCGCTGCTATTTCTCTAAGCTTATAAATAACAATGCTAGTAATCCCAGAGTCTTATTCTCGACGATTGTTCGTCTGCTAAACCCAGGTAACTCAAAGGAATGCCTCCAAAATACTTCCAGTAAAACCTGTGAGGCTATTGCTGTATTTTTCAATCAAAAAATTAATGATATTAGAAATAACATAGTATATCTCCCCAACACTAAGGATCCTCCTAAGCCCTAGTATTCCATTATAAACAAATTAAACTCTTTCACTAGGATAGATTTACCTGATTTACATTAAATAAATTCTCAACTGAGACCCTCCACCTGCGTTCTTGACCCAATACCAACAAGTTTTTTCAAAGAAGTATCGGGCGTGCTAATTGATAATATTCTTGACATAGTAAATTCATCATTAGATACGGGGGTCTTCCCAGACTGTCTTAAGACTGCTGTAGTTAAACCCCTACTCAAGAAAAATAACCTTGACCCCTCTGCTTTTGAAAATTTTAGACTCATCTCTAACCTGCCTTTCTTAAGTAAAATTCTAGAGAAGGCAGTCATTATGCAGTTAAATGACCACCTCAATAAACCTGCTATTCTTGATAAATTTCAGTCAGGTTTTAGAACAAATCACAGCACAGAAACTGCAATTGTTAAAGTAGTAAATGGCTTGCGGGTAAATGCAGACAGAGGCCATTTATCTGTCCTCATCCTCCTAGATCTGAGTGCCGCATTTGATACCACTGATCAGAACATTCTTAGAAATCGCCTTAGTCAATGGTTGGGCCTCTCTGGCAGTGTCTTAAATTGGTTTGAATCCTACCTGGCAGGGAGAAAATTCTTCGTTAGTTGTGGTAATTATACTTCAAAGACACATGATATCCTATATGGTGTTCCACAAGTTTCTATCCTGGGTCCGCTGCTCTTCTCAATCTACATGCTTCCGTTAGGTCAGATTATCTCGGGGCACAACGTGAGTTACCACAGCTATGCTGATGACACACAGCTTTATTTATCAATAGCACCTGATGACCCCGATTCTCTTGATTCACTAACACAATGTCTTACTTGTGTTTCTGAATGGATGAATAGTAATTTTCTCAAGCTAAATAAAGAGAAAACTGAAATTTTAGTGATTGGCAATAATGGATACAATGAGGTTATCAGAAATAAACTCGATGCATTAGGATCAAAAGTCAAGATGGAGGTAAAAAGCTTAGGGGTAACTGTTGACTGTAATCTGAATTTTAAATCGCATATTCATCAGACCACTAGGACAGCATTTTTTCACTTAAGAAACACAGCAAAAGTTAGACCTCTTATATCATTGAAAGATGCTGAGAAATTAGTTCACACTTTTGTTTTCAGTCAACTAGATTACTGTAACGCACTCCTCTCAGGACTACCCAAAAAAGACATAACTCATTTGCAACTAGTGCAGAATGCAGCTGTTAGAATCCTAACAAGGATTAGAAAATCCGAGCACATTTCTCCATTTTTGATGTCACTACATTGGTTACCTGTGTCATTCAAAATTGACTTTAAAATACTGCATATGGTTAATAAAGCTTTAAATAATCTCGCTCCATCTAATATATCGGAATATCTGACATCTTATATTCCAAATCGTAACCTTAGATCCTCAAATGAGTGTCTCTTTAGAATTCCAAGAGCTAAACTTAAAACAAGTGGTGAGGCGGGTGGCCTTCTGCTGTTATGCACCTAAAATCTGGAATAGCCTGCCAATAGGAATTCACCAGGCTAATACAGTGGAGCACTTTAAAAAACTGCTGAAAACACATTACTTTAATTTAATCCTGATACTCTGTATATCCAATTCATTATAATAACTACCGGTATTCATGGTGGCTCTAAAATCCGTACTAACCCCTACTCTCTCTTCTGTTTCTTTTTCCGTTTTTTTGTGGTGGCGACCTGTGCCACCACCATCTACTCAAAGCACCGTGATGTTCCTATATTGATGGATTAAAAGCCAGAAGTCTGCGTGACCATCATCATCAAGTCCATCCATGAGGACCCTAAATACAAAGAGGACTGTTTTAATTTATGTTAGGTAGAATGCTCAGAGGGGACTGGGTGGTCTCGTGGCCTGGAACCCCTGCAGATTTTATTTTTTCTCCAGCCATCTGGAGTTTTTTAGTTTTTTCTGTCCTCCATGGCCATCGGACCTTACTCTTACTCTGTTAATTAATGTTGTCTTATTTTAATTCTTACTTTGTCTTTTATTTCTCTTTTCTTCATTATGTAAAGCACTTTGAGCTACATTATTTGTATGAAAATGTGCTACAGGTATATAAATAAATGTTGTTGTTGTTGTCCGACTTTATCATGGTGCAATCAGTGTAACGTGAGTGGAGAATTTGTAAAGGCAAATAACTTTTTTAAAGAGAAAGGAATTTGGACTAAGCAATGATCCATAGAAAAGGGTAAGGTCTGATACTGATTTCTGTGCAGACTCTGATCATGAAATGTCACGGATTTTGAAGTTTGATTGACATTTTTGCCAATGGGGTACAACGGGGTGGTGCTGTGGTAGCACTGCTGTCTCGCATTAAAGAGACCATGGGTTTGCATCCTGGGTCCTCCCAGTGTGGATGGCACTTTGAGTAGTGAGAAAAGTGCTATATAAATGTAACGCATTATTATTATTATTATTATTATTATTATTATTATTATTATTATTATTATTATTATTATTATTATTATTAAGGTGGAATGAATTAGACACAACACCTACAGCTTACACTCAGCTCATCACTCCTGCTGGTGGTCCTGACAGCAGTGCAGCAATTTGAATCGTGTGCCCCATCAGTTTTTGAAGTGCAGTGCAGGTGTTATCAGGGGACAAAGCTCATCGACTCTGCTTCATTGCTTAGCGGTGGGCCAGCAGCCATTGCTTTACTGGGGTCTCCAGTCCTCCAAACCCCTTGATCGTGTGACATTTCCTTGTGGCGCTTGATGCTTTACAGGATACCCCTACACCCAGATAGTCAATTAAGTGTCTAAGCTTCACAGAGCACACATTTACAAGATTATTGAGATTTAAAAAATTGCTTCATTGTATGCAGAGCTAAAACCTTATTTTTTTAGTTCAAATTGTTCTCCTGCAGTTCTTTAAGTGGTTCAATTAGTGTTTCAAAAATGAGAAATTTGACTCCTTCAGCTTCAAATGTGATATTACTGCACTTTTGTAGGGGGTGCAAACATAAATCAGATATTTTCTAGGTGTGCGGGGCATAGAATCGCTTGAAGAGGCAGTTTCATTGACACAGAGGAATGAGTGGGATGTTGTCATTTCAAAGTACACAAATACAAAACTTCAGCTGCACAGAAGTCAATCATAAGGGAGAGCATAAGAAAGAAAGAAAGAAAGAAAGAAAGAAAGAAAGAAAGAAAGAAAGAAAGAAAGAAAGAAAGAAAGAAAGAAAGAAAGAAAGAATTTATTTAAAAAAAGCCTTAATGATATAAGTACAGCAGCTTAGTAATCAGGTGCAGATCGGGATCACTCCTCAGGTCACTAACAATATGGTAGCTCTTTAAGGTAACTTGCACTCCTTATGTCATTGTTTCCTTAAGACATTTTTCTAGTGTGTCTTGGTAACAAACAAACAAACAAATAAGTAAATAAAAAGACAGAATTAAAAGAAGAGCTACTCACTGCAGGTCCTGGCAAAGCCACACAGTGGAAAAGTATCCCCAGCCAAGTTTCCGCAGCACTTGGTATTGCCGTTTAAAGATGTCTCCTATTTTTATTGGATGGTAGCCCCCTAGACAGAGTTAATAAAGAATGAAAATCTGTGAAAATATAAACCAAAAATAAACTCGGCTAAAATTAGCTTTAGACAGGAATGTTCTCATGTGATCAGCTTGCACCTGGAGTCAACGGGAGGAAGGAAAGTCAAAGCATGCCCCGGATTAGAAAGGGATCCTTTTAGCTCCTAGAAGAGTTAAATTTAACTTGTTAAAAAATCATTAGATCTTTTATAGTATGTAGACCATTTTGCAATAAACTTTATACATTTCAAATGTTTCACTTATTTTATTAGTGTATTTAACTAAATCTAAACTGCTTTCCAGCCATCTATTCCTCCATCTGTTCATTTTTCTGAACACACTTCAATAGAGGGTCATGAGAAGTGGGAGTCTACTGCCACTGAATCAGGTGTAATGTATTCATGTTATTCTCATACTTTTGTGACAGAAAGCAGTTTATTAGGTGCTTCTGTCACACATCCACATGTGTCCTGCTCCACCTTCACACAACCATCTCTGTAAAAGTTCAGCTCTGTGTCTCACGTGAGTGACTCTTTACTCTCAAAACGTCTCCTCGGTTGAAGCCCATACTGTGAATTCTTAGAAAGTCTACGCACCTTTATCAGTTTCAAAAGCAAATTTGAATACAGTGCCACACATAAAGCAGGTTGGTCAAATGGCATCTCTTAATATTCTCAAACCCTCGATTGAGGGTTGCCAGGAGCCAAAGCCGATCAAACCAACACTTGGCACAAGACAGGAGACAACCCTGAACAGGGTGCCAGTCCATCACAGGGCCCTCTTGCACAAAAATACAAGTGTGACAGTCAGGAACTGTTACTGCCTTCTACTTTTCTGTTTCTTTATGGGAACTTATTGAAAGACGCTATAGAAAGATGAACTGAATGACATTAAATTCACACATACATCCTCACTCACAAACACAAGGGAAATTTGGAATTTGTGATCAATTTAGGTAAGTCAGACAGGCCGGTTCTAATTGGAGGTGCTACACAACAATAACGTTTTTTTATTTTAAATTATGTGTATAAACACTGTATATGTGCACATATTTGTATTTTCCATTTCTCATGCTTTGGGATGTGCAGACACTTAACTGCTGTCATCATGGACCCTGACAAGCACATGAACTCCTGTCTTAGTGGCTGGTTTACCATCCCTGCAGAGTGGCACAACCTCAGCCTTGATGGCATCAATGCCAATTTATCATTAACATGAGTTGTCAAAACTCCTAGGGTGACGCTATTCCATTTTATATTCTTTATTCCATAGACCGTAATCCCTTACTGTTATCACACTGTCGGGGTTGACTGCTGTTATAGTTCTTTCCCATTTCATTTACATCCTTAACCCCAGGAAATCAGACAGACTACCAGAACTTGTGAATTTCCCATTGGGATTAATAAAGTATCTATCTATCTATCTATCTATCTATCTATCTATCTATCTATCTATCTATCTATCTATCTATCTATCTATCTATCTATCTATCTATCTATCTATCTATCTATCTATCTATCTATCTATCTATCTATCTATCTATCTATCTATCTATCTATCTATCTATCTATCTATCTATCTATCTATCTATCTATCTATCTAGAACAGGCAGGAGAGAAAGTTACACTTTTATTAAGCACTAGCTGTACCCCATGGCTGCCCCCACATAGTAATGAAACAGGACAAACTTTAAAAATCAATAGATGTTGGCACTATATCTGATCGTGTTCAGCTCTGACAGGAGAGCGTTCCCTGCATGGGGAGAAAAGCACATGGCCGTGATATCTCTGGCAATCAGCACCCTCTAAAACACACGTAGCTCTGATCTCTCTCTCCAAAACATCAAACGTTACTCCTTAACAATCTGTAGATGATAATGTCTGTTGAACAAACAGGTATCACTAGCTAAGCAGAGGCATGGTGCAACACGTGTTGAGACGTAGACTAACTCGAAAAGAATGAAGAAGGCCCCGTCCCCCTGCTCTCGGCCCACAGCCACTCTGTTGGATTTGTATAAAAAAATCGATACCGCAAGCGAACTATGGTACTTAGCGAAAGTTCAAGCAAATTATAGAAAACAACCAGATCTAAATCCATTAAGTAATTCTCTTATGAAAAGCGGACAGACATAAAGTGGACAGACATACAGACAGAACACGCTTGGACCACAAAAGTTTTAAAACTGTTTCTTAGCGAGCACCTATGGGCCAAGGTTAACCTACATTCGAAATTTCAAGTCCCAATTCCTCATGGTTTGAGAGATTTCGTGATGAGTGAGTCAGTGGTATTTGGCTTTTATATATATAGATTAGAGTATTCGTGGATTGTACTTCCCCCCCCTTCCATCTTTCTTCTAAGGTGCATTTGTTCTTTCATTAGGGATGGGATATTAGACGAGAGCCATTTTGTTTCTTTTGTAGCTCACTTCAATTTTTTTACAGTCCTTCCAGTGAATTATTGAAGTGATTGTGTTTACTTTTGCCCATAACATCCTCAGTCAGTGACATGTCAACGTTTTCCTACTCTTAGAGACTCTGATGGACATGGAAGCACTACTGTTCCAGTCAATCTCACCCTAAATCTAATGTGAGGAATTTCTGCTCTTTAGAATTGCTCTTACAATCTATTTCATATTTACAAAACACTTTCGTCCAGGTGTACTACTGACTCCAAAAATGAAAAGTTTAACATTCATCAAGTGCCAGTGGCAATATCCTCTGCCCATGTGAGCGCATATGTGGCCCTGCATAAAACTGTTTAGAAACCACGCCTTCCATGTTTATCCACCCATGGTGTAATTCTGTACCCAGCTCTTTTCCAGTATAGACTGGCATCACCTACATGGGGCACCAAGTATCTCCCTGTCCAACAGGAGAGATCAGCAACTATTGTGATGGACAGCTGGGATGGATTCTATTTCTTTGCCTGGCCATGAGGCCAGCTTACTGGGTGGTCAGAGGCAAGGTGTTCCCTGTCTCTGGAACATGGAACATGGAAGGACGAATACATGGACTGGCATCCCAGAGGAATTCGACAGAAGATCCTTGCCAGGCCGGGAGCCAGAATGGTGGAGGGACAAAAGGAGACAGCCTTCCAAAACTGTATGCACCCCTGGTGCACTGGGTAGCAGCATTCATGAACTGGCGTACCCATATACACACTGATATGGTGTGTTGGGAACTGTAGTTTCATGGAGTAGCCCTAGATGGTTTCATGGTTGCCACAGCAGGGGTTGCAGGGAATTGCTGTCCCCACTTTGTGGGGCTCTGTGCAGAATCCTGACATTGGAAGTACTTCCAGGTCCTGCATAAAATGACCTACTTCATATAATTGGAGAGTTGGAGTTGGGAGGAAGAGGGCACAACTTGCCTGGAGGAGTAAGGGAAGAAAAGGAAAGGAAAACAACGGAAAGGAAAAGAACAAAATTGTTGCCAAGGAAGGAACTTGTACAAGGTAATTTTGTTAATAAAAAAGTAATTTACAACCAAAGACTGTAGATGGTGCGGTTACATCTGGAGTTGGGGGGTCTACAACACTCTCCAGTGGTCACATTAAGCATCTTCCAAATAGGCTTACATTAAAACTTGTTAAAACTCTGTTTAAAAAAGCAAATATAATTCTCTGTTCTTTACTGTCATCAGTGACTTTATTGATGACACTCCTCATGTTCATGCCTGACCCACTAAAAGGTTCTGCATAGTCAGCTTATACTTTGAAAATTTTGCTGACATTATGATAGATAGATAGATAGATAGATAGATAGATAGATAGATAGATAGATAGATAGATAGATAGATAGATAGATAGATAGATAGATAGATAGATAGATAGATAGATAGATAGATAGATACTTCATTAATCCCAAGGGGAAATTCACAAATTTATGCATTGACTGGATGTTGATATTGCATTTTCTGCATATACTGGCATGAGCACAGAAAACAGGAATAATGGTAATTTGTTTAAAGGTGATCATTATACTCCAAATTAATTATTTTTGTATTATTTTGGTTTAGTCTGTTTATTTCAGTGATCTAAATTAAATTTAGATGGAGAAATGGATTGAATACTCGGGACAATGCTGGTGGCTCTTGAAAGAACTATTGGTTCACAATTTGGCCAACACTCCTTCCTTGGCCAGCATCTCTCGTCTGCCTCGTCCACTACCCGCTCATTCACACCATCATCTCTGCCACACACTGCTCAACTGGGGTTGCTGGCAATACCATCTACCCCACTTTCCCCTACCCGAGACTCTCTGGCAGCCATACACTAAGTCTGAAGGACTTTAGCAGTGGAAAACTGCCTGTGAAATCTCCCAGGTCTGATCTGCAGATGTTACACTGTGTAAATGTTTTATTGGGCTCCGATTAATGAGAGCTACGTTTGAATGTTTGAATTGGAACTAAATATATACACTCTGTAACTAAATGTTCTGTAAGATAATTCCCTTGAGGAAGCCTGATATACTTGCTTCACTAGATTTTTTATTTCTATTCCAATGGAATGCTGTACGTCCTAGTAGCTTAATGGCTGTGTCGGGTATAAGCGAATTTAGCCACGTCTCTGTGAAAAGTAAAATGCAACATTCACTTATGACTTTGTTCACAGAGATCTGTAGATGTAATTTGTCCATTTTGTTTGTCATGAATCTGGTGCTGGTGAGAAATATGCTGGGAAGTGGTGGTTTATGTGGATATTTCCTTAGCTTTACGAATATGCTTTTGCTTCCTGTATCTTCTCCACCTTTGCTGATTATCTAAGCCTACAATAATTCATGGAGAACCCGGTGTCCTTGTTATTTCCTCCAGGATGTCGCGTGAGTGGAAACATTCGCTCATAATGGCCTGGTTGTGCTGTGTACCCTCTCATTCCACCAACACCGTCATTAAGTTCACTGATGACATGACTGTGATTGGACTCATTTCTGGAGGAGACGAGACAGCCTATAGCGATGAGGTCCAAAGACTAACTGCATGGTGCATTGAGAACAACTTCACCCTGAACTCCACCAAAACAAAAGAACTTCTAATAGATTCCCGGAGGCACAACACAAACCACAACCCAATATACACCAATGGACATTGTGTGGAAAGAGTTCCTGGGTATACACATTGCAGAAGATCTCTCCTGGTCCATAAACACCACAGTGGCAGTCAAGAAGGCACAGCAGAGACTCTACTTCCTGAGGATTCTCAGAAAAAAACAACCTGAAGAAGAAGCTGCTGATGTCCTGTTACCGCTGCTCCATTAAGAGTGTGCCGTCATAATGCATTTCTATGTGGTATGCCAGCAGCTCATTGACAGACAGGAGAGCCCTTCAGAGGATCAACAACTCTGCCCAGAAAGTTATTGGCTGTACACTGTCCTGTTTGGAGGAACTATTCAGTTCTTGCTGCTTTAACAGATCAGCCAACATCACAAAAGACCCTTCCTACAATGGACAATGGTGCCCTCTGGTAGGCGGGTCAGGTCCATCCAATCGCAGACAAACAGATTTCAGAATAGTTTCTGCTCCAGAGCCATATGAGAACTGAATGGTACTAAACACTTATAATGATTGACATTGACTAATATAACAACAGTCACTTTTGCACGACAAGTACATGTTTAGATTCTTTGAAAGTTATATTATTTATTTATTTCTATTATTGCACTCCTGCGGTTGGTTGGCACCCTGCCCGGGATTGGTTCCTGCCTTGTGCCTGTGATGTATGGCCGGCTAAATATTCCGGCCCACACCTCCAGGCCGCCAGGTGGAGCCCTCCCAACAGCATGGAGGTTCCCAGAATTCCAGCAGGGCCTTATGGACCTTGCAGTTTGTATGCGCAGCCCTGCTGGATACCATGGGGGCCACCGGGAGCCGCTGTAGGGAGGCTCTCAGACTGTTATGTGCCCTATAACCTGGAAGTACGTCCTGGTCACATGAACAGGAGAAACGACGTGCTTCCAGGTTGAAGAAAAGGACTTTTAATCTGACCCGGAAGTGATAAGGAATCATGGACTGTAGGATTGGAACCACTTCCGGGTCAGGGAATATAAAAGGACTGTGGGAAAGCCCAGACGCTGAGCTGAGCTGGGTGGAAGGGTGGCGAAGTGTCTGGGAGAGGAGGATTGGTATTGTGTAGAGAGAGAGAGAGAGAGAATTGTATTGTATTGTATGTGTAGTGTGGAGTGGAGGGTGCTTAGTGCACATTATAATAAAAATAAGAAGTATTATACTTTTACCTGGTGTTTGGTGTAGTACCTGAGGGTTCAAGGGAGCTCTAGCGCCCCCTGCTGTTACATGCCCTGTGTTGGCTGGGATTGGCTCCAGCAGACCCCCGTGACCCTGTGTTCGGATTCAGCGGGTTGGAACATGGATGGATGGATTATTGCACTCAATTCATACATGAATTATACCTAAGTGTAATATTTAGTTATTCTATTATATTGTATTACATTGTACTGTATTATAATTTAATAATGTCCATTACATGTGAATGCACCTTTAGGATTGCTGTGCTTTCGATTTACTAAGTGCAATGACAACAAAAGGAATCTGAAATCTGGAATATACTTGTAGTCCAGCACAACACCACCAAATGGGCCTGTTGCTGACCAATACAGCCTAAAAATGCTGTGTGTTTTCTGAAGAAATGGAACACCTCATTAGCGCTGTTTACAGGAAACTCCTGCGGAGAGGAGCTGACATAATTAATCGAAAGCCTCCTCAACATTCTGAAGTCGTCAAGCCCCTGTTTTACACCAAAACGTCTTTCTCTTTCCCACCCTCATATCCACAGCTTTCAATTTACGGATACCACAGTGATGACGGCACTCAAAGAAACAGCTGTTGTCTTCTTATTCTTTTCCTTTTCTTTGCCATACTATCTGATAAATTCATAGCAGTGTGCCTGCTGTTGGTGTTTGTAGCCGTCTATTAGTTTGCAGCTCTCTAGCAATTTGCGTTTTTTGATTTTGTACATGCGAGGCACATTCAAGATAGATATCTGCACACACCCATGTCAGATTTGGATCATTTGCAAAATTAGCTTGAATAGTCAACCAAAAAACTAGAAATGAACATTTAAGCCAAAGTAGAACTGGTAGTGTAAGCATCTCTATGCGCTGCTGATTGTGAGGGATGGATGATGTCACCGGTATGCTTGTAGACATGCACAATTTGTAAGAGATTCACTCACTTGAACCATGTCGTATACGGTTATAGTACATTTGGTTCAGCATGTGTGGAATAAGACAGTGAGTGGGAACTAGAAAGATAATTTTTTCTCTCTGTATCACTGGTCAACAAGCATTTTGCTACTGGGATTCTTTCACCTGTACTTTAACAAATTTCACTTGCTTACTCCAAATCTGAAAACCGTTTTCGTCCAGCACGTCCCATTTTTTAGTTATGATGTTCCAGGTCTTGGACAACTAGGATGACTGGACAGTAAAGACAATGCGTTTCAGCATTTAAGAAATAAGTTTGGTCTCGAGAAAAGTGAAGCCAAAATTAAGGAAGGTGTTTTTGTTGGCCCTGAAATACGTGAACTGATGCTTGACGATGAGTTCAAAAAGAAACTGAAGCCAACTGAATCAGCACCCTCATTCGTGTGGGTTGTCCAGAATTTTCTTGACAGTCACAGAGCAGAGAATTCTGCTGAGCTTGTGGAGAATATGCTGAAAGTATATTAGCTTACGGGAGCCAGAATGCATTGTTTACATTCTCATCTCGACTTTTTTCTACCAAATCTAAAAGATGTCAGAGATGAGCATAGGGAAAGATTTAATCAAAATATAAAGGTGATGGAAAAATTCAGGAAAAATTCACTCTGAGCAGGATGAGTGACTACTGTTGGTTCTTGCAAAGAGAGACGGGTGTGCAGTACAAGCGCAAAAGCGAGTGCCTCCAACATTTTTGGGCACGCTGACCTCACTTTTATATTGAGGTAAATTGACATAAATATAATTTAACGTGTCTCTGGTATCATCTTCTGGTTTGTTTCCAGAATAAACACATCAAAACAATTTTGATGGGACAGAATCCAAACTCCAGATATCGTGTTGATATATTATATTGATATTCAAAAGTGTCAAAATGTCAATGATGTGTATTTCAAAAACCTGACGTGCTAGCTTAATTCCGATTTCATATATGAAATCAGTGTAAAAAACTTATTAAAGAGCTGCTCTGAAGTTACCAGAAGCAAACAAAAAATATTTTTTTGTAGACCAGTGTATTTAATATTGGTGGCTCAGCTCAGTCAGTTTAACAACGGAAAACTAGGAAGGTCCAGCCTATGAAATGATTTTCTCTCCAGTGGAGAGGAAAACTGTCAGAAAACCCTGGCAATGCAAATACCATATTAATATTAAAAGTTATTTGATTTTTTAACATTAGAAATAAAAAAAATCTCAACTAACTAAATATTCAATTTACAAACAATAAAGAGAAAAAAACCAATAATGCAACAGCGATATTCCTGATTGTGCCCCATCCTCCCCTGAGAGGCTTACCACTGCAGTACTCTTCCAAGCTCTCTTGATGCTCCTTTGTGTTTCCATCCAGGGCAAGCAGCGTTTCAACTGAGGCCCAACCAGCAGAATCCTGTGGAAAATATTGTTTTTCACGTGAGGGAGGCCTGGAATACAAACACATTAAAAGCAAGTAAAACTTTTAAGAAAGCATTCCTCTATTTTAGGTTATTTTATTTCCTAATTCAAGGGTAATATTTCAAGCAAAAGTTTGCATGCACTTTTACTAACAATGTATAAAAGCAAATAGACGGTGGCATGACAAACCATACAACCTGATCGTGCTAGATGTGTAGTTTCATGTAGCACAAAAAATAAAAACTTTATAGTTACACTCAATTCTCTTCTTAGGTAGCTCATCATCCATGCAGGGCCAGACAGCCAGCCTGTGTGACTATGGCTGCCAGAACAGTGAGATGATCTTTCCAAGATGGGGTATTGGCAGAGAAAGAAACAGTTTCTTTGTTACCTCAACAAAGAAGGAATCATAAATTCTACCAACCTATCTGTCCAGTTTGAAGGGCTTGCTTGTCCTTTCTTTTCTCATTGAATGCCCTTATGAAACTGGTTGATAGTAGATGGATGAATGTCTCCAGCCCCCCTACCACACATTACAATCCCCAAGGCAGCACTTAACCAAAAAAGGTTCTTATCAGTGATAGCATTTCTAGAACATTAGGGAGTTTACAGAAGAAAGTTGTTTCTTTCTTGTAGTTACTAATTACTTCTTAAATGATAATTTACAAACAGTTATTAAAATGTTAAATGTTAATCTTAATTTCAAAAGCTATCAATTCCAGTTGAACAGATCACCTCATCATTGCTTAAGTCAGATCTTTTGATGCTGTCTTCTTACTGTTTTGAAGTTCTTGCTGAATGCTTATGTAGGTCTTCGGTTCCTTCTCTCCAACTCTCTGGTGTATTTGTGAATTTCCACACTCACTAGTTGTCATTTTCATTTCAGTTTTCTAAACTCTCTAATGTGTATCTCCATCCTGATTGTACTATATTGTTATCTCATACTGTGAGTCTTAAACCTCCGTACCTATCAGTTCATTAGTTTTGTCAGTGGGAATCGCAGACTGGTTAGACGGGTGTTGCTGGGTATTTCAGCCTACACGACTAGCTATCACATGACTGCCCCCAACTCATCAAGATTAAGTCAATTAAGTAGTGTGTTGGGGCCTTTGGTCAGTACGGCTTAGGCAAGGATAACTCAAATTAGAAAATACATGGCTGGGGATTGTGTTTTGTGTTGTGTTTTAAATCCGGATCTAGATAGGTCTCCTGCCACAGAGGCGATGACATCTAACACTGCAAAGACAATTGCACAGTTTGTAACTTATCACAACTTATCAGACTCCTGGAGATTTCTAAACCCAAACTCAAGACCATATTCCTTCTATTCACCAGTGCACCATTGCTACACAAATTGATTGATTATAATAACTATTCATGGTGGCTCTAAAATCTGTACTAACCCCTACTCTCTCTTCTGTTTCCTTTTCCGGTGTCCTTTGCGCCACCACCATCTACTCAAAGCACCACGATGTTCCAACAATGATGGATTAAAAGCCAGAAGTCTGCATGACCATCATCATCAAGTCCTTCCGTGAGAATCCTAAATACAAAGAGGACTATTTCATTTATGTTAGGTAGAATGCCCAGAGGGCACTGGGTGGTCTTGTGGCCTTGAACCCCTACAGATTTTATTTTTTTCTCCAGCCGTCTGGAGTTTTTTTTTTTGTTTTTTCTGTCCCCCCTGGCCATCGGACCTTACTCCTTTCTATGTTAACTAATATTGTCTTATTTTAATTTCTTATTTTGTCTTTTATTTTTCTTTTCTTCCTTATGTAAAGCACTTTGAGCTACTTTTTGTATGAAAATGTGCTATATAAATAAATGTTGTTGTTGTTGTTGATTATTTCTTTGTAGAAACCACCGGGTGGGTACTATGCTCGAGCCACTTTGCGGCTATGCCCCTTGCGTATGGGGAAGCGGATGTACAATTCAAACAGATTCTTATTTTCATGGGAATTGTTACATATGCATAATAGAACTAACTATTTCACATTACAGCGAGTAATTAACCATTGTAAAAAATAGTTAAACGTAATAAATTGAAAGAAAATTATGTTTCATGTCGTGTTAGAGGTATTCATTGCGTTATACGTTTTTGTTCTGTTTGCCTTTGAAATTAACACGCTAATACTTTTTAAACTTACACTTTTACTGTAAAACTTCAGTAAAAACAATATTTGGAATTAACTTTTCGTCAGTATAGCATTGAATTTTAATTCCGTGTTTGGACTTTCATCGTGACAACGCAACGTATAACTGCCTGTGAGTGAATATCGTTTCTTTCTCTCTAATAAATAAACCAACTTTTTTGAATGTTTGTCCCTGAGATTTGTTATTTGTCATAGCAAAAGCTATTCTAAGGAAACTGTAAACATTTTAATATGAATGGCATATCAAGATCTCCTTTGGTGTCTAATGTTATCTGCGGAAGACGTACTACATTACCTTTCTTGTCACTTGTTATAATTTTACATGTTAGAATTGTTCAACCAATTGTGAATACAACTAATCTTGTCCTATTGCATAACCCATCACTCATACATAAATTACGCAATAACATTATGATACATCCTTCTTTCAACAATAATTCGGCCGGTGGAAGACCAGATGGTGTTAACGGTTGTAGATATTCTTTCTGATATTGTAAGTTGATGTTTTCATCTTCCGCACCATCACCACCAACTGTTTCAGCATAGTCTATTGATACGTATTTAACCAATTTGCCGTGTAACCGATTCATTTCTTAAAGCGTTAATTCGTTTGACATCATCGTTTCTCTGTGCTAGGATTGCCCGTGTACTCATTTTTTCAATTGATAAACCTTTGGGATAAAATTCTTCAATAAGCTTTGGACATAATAAGTCTTCTTTTATTGGGAACTTAAAGTGAGGAAAACATAAAAATTTATAAGAGCTGAGAGCGCAGGAACTGTGCCTTTAACCGGAAATGGTTGAGAGGAGGGTGGGACCCCCTCTACTAACTTGAAAAAATCTCATGGCGATAGTCTCGTCTCATCTCTAGATTTTCTTTTATAATAGAGAAATAACAATTTCTTGCCTACGATTACATCTTGTAAGTACGACGCTATTGTTATCTCTGACCATGCCCCTTTCATGATGGAGCTAAAATCATTATGCCCCACATACTCATCTCACAGATGGCATCTTATACCACTTTTATTAGCACACGAGAACTGTACAGAATTTATATCCAAACAAATCGATTTTTTTAGAGACAAATACATCTTCAGAGGTCTCCACAGGAATACTCTGGGAAACCCTAAAGGCTTTCTTAAGAGGACAGTGTGGTGGGTGCCCAGCTGGGACACCCAGAAG
The DNA here is from genome assembly GCF_900747795.2 of Erpetoichthys calabaricus. Classification (NCBI taxonomy): domain Eukaryota; kingdom Metazoa; phylum Chordata; class Cladistia; order Polypteriformes; family Polypteridae; genus Erpetoichthys; species Erpetoichthys calabaricus. The sequence continues at coordinate 63,959,840 of NC_041411.2, read as the reverse complement.
GACTGGGAGAGGGCCTATGCCTCCCCCGGACCAGCTGCCCTGGTTTGTGTGGGGGCCACGGGAATTGAGCATGGAAGCTCAACCCTATAGGGGCCCGTGGCCACCGCCAGGGGGTGCCCCGAAGACTGTGAAGCCCTGGATGTCAGCACTTCCACCACACCCGGAGGTGCTGGCGGAAGTATTACCAGGGACACCCAGAGTGCTTCCAGGTGCTCATGCAACACTTACGCCACACTAGGAAGTTCCGCTGGAAGCTCATCAGGAGGTACCTGGAGCACATCCGCGTGGGGATAAAAGGGGCCGCCTCCATCCAGTCATCGGCTGGAATCTGGTGGAAGAGGACGAAGCTCGGGGGAGAGGAGTGGAGGCGGTGAAGAAAGACAGGACTTTTGAGAAGCCCGGACTGAGGGTGTGTGGTGCAGGGGCACTGGGTTGTGTGCGGGACTGGTTGTTGTAAATAGTTGTAAATAAACGTGTGTGGTGTTTTGAACCATTGGTGTCTGCCTGTCTGTACCGAGGCTGGTCTCCAGAACAGATTATCTTATATGTTTCTTTACCAAGAAGGTATCAGAGCTAATCAGTGAAATTATCAGAACAGATCAAGAACATGCCAGGTGTCCAAGTGAAGCACTTTATAATAGGAAAAGACAGGCTCTGCATACAGAGCTCAAACTCTTGACAACTAAAGAAACTGAACAACTCATGTTTAAATCAAAACATCATTACTACGAACACAGAGAGAAGGCTAATAAGATCTTAACTCAACAAATCCACAAGCTGAAAGTTTGCAATGCAATCCCAGCAATCACCAACACAGACAGAGACAAAATCATCCATCCATCCATCCATTTTCCAACCCGCTGAATCCAAACACAGGGTCACGGGGGTCTGCTGGAGCCAATCCCAGCCAACACAGGGCACAAGGCAGGAACCAATCCCGGGCAGGGTGCCAACCCACCGCAGGAGACAAAATCATTGACCATAAAAATATAACGCACACTTTTAGAGACTACTATAAATCCTTATACTGTATTCTACTGAGTTTAAAGAAAATACAAATATCAGAAATCAGAAGGCGAGATGAATACTGAGCCCTCTGCTTTACATGCAGTTTACCAAAAACAAAGTCCCTAAAAACAGTTTTAATTTCAAAAATATGCATGCATAGTTCCGCAACTGGAAATTGTGTAATGTGACATGGTGTTGGGTGGTCAATGAGAGGAGATCAAGAGAGGGTTAGGAGAAAAGGTCTCTGTGAAAGAATCAGTCTGCAGATGGAGAAGACTAAGGATTCGTGTTGTGTCACCTCACTGCAGCCTCATCCAGCGTAACACACATCTCCAACTCTTATTTAAACCTTTCAGGCACTGCAGTTGCATTATTTTACGGTTGGTGGTTGCAACCTTCCTTACTCATTTGCTAGCCCAGATTTTAAATTTAAGTAGGATGTGAAGGTGTGATACGGTTGTGTGCTGCCTACTGTATAACCCACACCTTCTCCTGAGAATACACTCCTGCTGCAAGCCAGCATCGGGTTACCTGATTTAGCCAAAAGAAAAGCCGTCTCTGCAGTTCTAAAAATGTACTAGCCTCCACCTCCGTCTCTAGGGTGCCCGTGTGAAAAATGTCCTTCACATTTCCTTCTTCTAATGTACTGTAAGTCATCTGAGGTTAGCGTTGATAAAACAGGACACTTGGCGCAGCCGGCCACCTCGCACAGAAAAGCTGCTAAGCTCTAAGCTGTAAGACTGTCCTAAAATGATTGAAGTGCTCGGCTCGGAACATTTTTTAGTTGAAGACGAGACTTAATAACAGCTGGCTGGAGTCCATCATCATGCATTCTGCCTTTTTTTTATTTTCATTGCTTTCCTGCCAGGATAGGCTTGGTGACCCCCAGAAAACTCTGAATTAGATCTGAAAATGTTATGTTACACGGCAGTTTTATGACATAGGTTAAGAATGAAGCGCATTCTGAAACAAATACACTTGAAAATACTTGTCTCAAAAGTAAGCCCTCCATTCTCAGTGTCTTTTAAAACCCCTTTGGCAGTAAGCCTCTGGTAGACAAAGGTGGCCGACAGCTCAATGTGCAGCACTTCCATTCATCCTGAAATGATGCAGGTATGGAGATCATGGCTCCCGTTATCTCCTGTGGTAATAATACACACTACTGTCATGCTTTATTCCCCACGTCATTCACAATATATGACTCCTCCAACATTGTGATACACTTCATGAATGCTGATATTTTTCTTTTAGAATTGTTCAGTCAGGCTAAGTGAAACGTTTGGTATTTTTCAAATTAAAATTATTTCTTCCCAAACAAATACAAGTAGAAATCATTGAATTCCGGTGCTCCAATCACTTCCATAAACTTGAGCACTTAGGCATGCAAACGGCCTCTACAAACCTTTGTGAAAGAACGGGTCACTCTCAGGAGCTCAGTTAATTCACGCCAGGTACCGTGATGGGATGCCACCTGTACAATAAGTCCATTCGTGAAATTTCCTAGCTACTGAATATTCCACGATCAACTGTTAGTGGTATTATAGCAAAGGAGAAGCAATTGGGAACAACAGCAACTCAGCCAGGAAGTGGTAGGCCATGTCAAATCACAGAGCGGGGACAGCACATGCTGAGGCGCACAGTGGGCAGAAGTCGCCAGTTTTCTGCAGAGTTAATAACTACAGACCTCCAAAAGCTCAAGAACAGTGCAGTGTAGAGAGCTTAATGGAATGGGTCTCCATGGCCGAGCAGCTGCACCCGAGCCTTACATCACTAAGTGCAATGCAAAGTGTCGGATGCAGTGGTGTAAAGCCCTCCGTCCGCCACTGGACTCCAGAGCAGTGCAGACATGTCCTCTGGAGTGACAAATCACACAATCCGATGGACAGGTCTGCCAGGAGAACGGTACTTGCCAGACTGCATTGTGCCAAGTGTAAAGTTAGGTGGAGGGGAGATTATGGTGTGGGGTTGTTTTTCAGGGGTAGGCTTGGCCCCTTAGTTCCAGTGAAAGGAACTCTTAATGCTTCAGGATACAAAGCCGTTTTGGACAATTTCATGCTCCCAACTTTGTGGTTACAGTTTGGGGATGGCAACATGACTGCGCAGCAGTACACAAAGCAAGGTCTATAAAGAAATGGATGCACAAGTTTGGTGTGGAGGAACTTGACTGGCCTGCACAGAGCCCTGACCTCAACCCGACAGACCACCTTTGGGATGAATTAGAGCGGAGAGTGCGAGAGAGCCAGGCCTCCTCGTCCAACATCAGTGCCTGACCTCACAAATGCTCTCCTGGAAGAATGGTCTGGAATTCCCATAAACACACTCTTACACCTTGTGGAAAGCCCAGAAGAGGAAAAAGGTGGGCCAACTCCATATTAAAGCCTATGTTGATGGGAGTAGATTCATACCTGGTGGCATGGATCGTGGACTATCTTACAGACAGACCTCAGTATGTACATCTCGGGAACTGCAGGTCTGACATTGTGGTCAGCAACACAGGAGCGCCGCAGGGGACTGTACTTTCTCCGGTCCTGTTCAGCCTATATACATCGGACTTCCAATACAACTTGGAGTCCTGCCACGTGCAAATTCGCTGACGACACTGCTATCGTGGGCTGCATCAGGAGTGGGCAGGAGGAGGAGTATAGGGACCTAATCAATGACTTTGTTAAATGGTGCGACTCAAACCACCTTCACCTGAACACCAGCAAAACCAAGAGCTGGTGGTGGATTTTAGGAGGACCAGACCCCTCATGGACCCCGTGATCATCAGAGGTGACTGTGTGCAGAGGGTGCAGACCTATAAATATCTGGGAGTGCAGCTGGATGATAAATTACACTGGACTGCGAATACTGATGCTCTGTGTAAGAGAGGACAGAGCCGGTTATACTTCCTTAGAAGACTGGCGTCCTTGAACATCTGCAGTAAGATGCTGCAGATGTTCTATCAGATGGTTGTGGCGAGCGCCCTCTTCTCCGTGGTGGTGTGCTGGGGAAGCAGCATAAAGAAGAGGGACGCCTCACGCCTGGACAAACTGGTGAGGAAGGCAGGCTCTATTGTAGGCATGGAGCTGGACAGTTTGACATCTTTGGCGGAGCGACGGGCGCTCAGCAGGCTCCTATCAATTATGGAGAATCCACTGCATCCACTAAACAGTGTCATCTCCAGACAGAGGAGCAGCTTCAGTGACGGACGGCTGTTAATGTCCTGCTCCACTGACAGACTGAGGAGATCGTTCCTCCCCCACACTGTGCGACTCTTCAATTCCACCCTAGGGCGTAAACTTTAACATTATTCAAAGTTATTGTATGTTTTACCTGCATTTTTATTACTTTTTAATTTAATATTGTTTTTTGTATCAGTATGCTGCTGCTGGAGTATGTGAATTTCCCCTTGGGATTAATAAAGTATCTATCTATCTATCTATCTATCTATCTATCTATCTATCTATCTATCTATCTATCTATCTATCTATCTATCTATCTATCTATCTATCTATCTATCTATCTATCTATCTATCTATCTATCTATCTATGTATTAAGAATGTGATGTCATTAAAGTTCATGTGTGTGTAATACTTTTGGAGATATAGTGTATATATATTCATATGCCACCCACAATTGATAGATAGATAGATAGATAGATAGATAGATAGATAGATAGATAGATAGATAGATAGATAGATAGATAGATAGATAGATAAATACTTTATTAATCCCAATGGGAAATTCACAATTGTGTTGTAAAGTTTACATTTACATTTGTTTGGTTGGCAGATGGTCTAATCCAAAGCGACTTACAAATGAAGTAAAAATAATCGAGTAACGTTAGGCTGTGGCCTGTTTGTTCAGCAAGTGGAGTAGGACAGGTGACAAAAGTTGATTGCCACAAGTGAATATATGTGATAACTAATACATTTACAATTATAGATCAATAATAGATAAAATAATTAAACTTAATGTAACAACAAATCAACTAACAGTATGAAAGCTCACAGAGCAATGTTTATTTTTTAATCAATTAGACTGATACTCGCAGAATAGATGGGTCCTCAGTAACTTCTTAAATACATGGACGGAGTCAGCAGTTCGGGTAGAGGTGGGCAGCTCATACCACCAACTAGGAACTACACAGGAACAGACTCTGGATTGAGACCTGATACCACGTAGAGGTGGCATCACCAGACGCTGTTCACTGGCAGACCTGAGTGGGCGAGAAGGAGCAGAGCACCTCGCCAGTGTCTCCGTATACGCAGGTGCTGACCTGCTGACCACTCCGTAGGCAAACATCAGGGATTTGAATTTAATGTGTGCTGCTACAGGGAGCCAATGTAGCGACCTGAAGAGAGGAGTGACATGTGCCTGTTAAAAGATAAACAATTTCTATAAATTTTAAGAAATACATAGGCTGCCCTGGCGTCTTATAATGGAGGCAATTGGGCACAGGGCCCGACTGGAAAACAAAAGCTTAAAAACTTACTGACCACGTCCATTTTTCAAGACAAGAAAATTATCAAGCATCGATCTGTGTCTTGAGGTTACGCACATATAGTAAAATAGCTTATATGTGTCATTTTCAAACAAAAAAACCACCAATATTATGGGACTGAGCTGTGCACACTCCTTCAGTGTTTGTCTTCCTCCACAACAGCCTTTCAGCCCCAGTGGTGGGGTTTCTTCTCAAAAAAAATAAAAAATCACAGTAAGCTGCTAGAGCCACGGGCTTGGTATCATGTTGACTTACTTCTGTTTTTATGTAAGAACTCTACCCAGGAAGACCACTTTCATGACACAAGCAAATAGAAATCTTACCAGGAATATACACTAAAGCGATTATTTCCAGATCACTTTTGGTGTCACAAACACGTGTCAGAAACACAGAAGGCACATTTTCTTATGTCAAAACTTTTGCCCATTCAAAGTGGACAAATTCGGTAAGTTTTCAGACTTTTGTTTTCCAGTCAGGCCCCACGTGTTGTGAACTAGAAGTCCTGAACAGTCAGAGTTCCAAAGCAGTTCCAATAATGCCCAGTAGAGGGGGATATCACCGTCAAACCCTGGCTAGTAATCCGAGCAAGCACAGGATCTTCATAAAATAAAAGGTTTATTGTTTGCCAAAACACAATCCAATCACAATAAAACTCCGTGAGTCGCCCTAAGTCGAACAAACTCCCAGTACAGATTCCAAACAGAATGATCGTTAAAAACAGTAAGAGGGTCCAAATTCCAAAACAAACACAGCAAAACACAAATAACTCACAACTCCAGAGCACATTCGCAAGAAACCAGCAGGAACTGTGGAAGACCCTCCTGTGGTATAGCGGGCGGTGTCGGGTTAAGGGCATGCAGCAAACCCGCATCGTCACACCTCCATATTTATAGGCCAGAGGACGGACAATTCCTGGCTGTGTTTGGCAGGTGGTCCCGCCTCTGGGAGGACCACCCAGGAAACACATGGAACCTAACAAATTTAGCTTATATACTGTACATAAACAAAATCGAAAATAAAGACTGATGCACATAATCAAAAATAAATACAAGAGACATCAAGCATGAATTTGAACCCATGCGGAGTTGAACCCTGGCGGAGACATGGTAATGTGCCCCATTGCTTCCACTATAATACATCACTTATGAAGCTTACATACACACAAAAAGGGTCTTGAAATGTACGTGTTGAAGAGACCCTCGTCTGTCTTGTGTTTTACGTACCATGACAGCATGGCAAAAAAGTAATAAAAAGGTCAAGATGGCAGATAAACTTGCTATACCTGTTAACCTTTCGTAGAGCACTGTGTCCATCAGGCAGCACCCGACGGGCTATCATGAAAAGGGGTGAGCACGACTGTGCTGGAGGGTGGGCAGACGGTCGCTAAATGTGACGTGGCCGGTGACTGATGTGGTCCAGCGACTGGAGGAGAACAGCAGCAGGCAGACTGCAAGTCTGACACATCCAAGGACTAGAAATGGCGTAATGTGACACCAGCTTAAGATGATTTGTGTCTTCAAATCATTAAAATGAAGTCAAACGTGGCACTGAACACTGGAGACATGTTCCATGCTGCTCAGTCAGTACTACAACACCTACTCTGCATATCAGGAGTGGCTCCTCTGTTAAGGGGATGTTCAGATTTTTGGGATCTTTTAAAGTGAATTCCCTCATTTTGTTTAAATAGCCAAGGGACGGGCACCCATGACACTATAGAACCAGACGTCAATTAAACAGTGGAGCCCGGCTCACCCAATGGCGCAGCTCAAGTTCATGCCACTCGGGGTGAGGCGGGGCTTCGATATCTGAATATGTTAACCTATTTAAATAGAAATTTAAAATGACGTTTAGAGAAAAATTACAGTAAGATAAATTTTGCATAGATTTATTCATATATAGAGAAACGGCAATAATTTTTCACATATAATTATTTATAAGGATCAACTAGACGAGAATATAGTACAGACATACTGATAAGCCGTGTTCTAATTATTAGTTTAATACAATTACGCTGCGAAAACCAGAACCAGTGCAGTGTACAAGTGATAGGTGGGGATGTTTTCTGCGCAGAACAAGAACATATTCAGATTGATAACGAAACAAAATTATAAATTGTAAATTAGTTGTTCATCTTCCTAGAAATTATTATCAGTGTTTATGTTTCTATTTTTGTTATTGCCTCATACATTTCAACTGCTGTGTCTGATGCCGTCACAGAAGAACCATCTGAAAATTATTTTTGAAGCCTTTGTGGATAAAAATCAGAGAATTTGACTTTTTTCATTCATGAGTGATATTTTTCCGAACCCTGCTGCTTACACACGAATTGTACTGAGCCTTTTGGCCAATAATGCCAACCCCACTCCCTCTGCCCGCCCCTAGCTATGCCACTGTGGTCACTGCAGCTAAAAAGCAACAGAAGCAACCACTGAGGCATGCCAGATTAATTTAAAACACTTGAAAACTTCCATTATAATTTAAGTCCCCCCTAAGTCCATTTTAAGACCTCCTTATTATCTCCTAGTGATATCTGGTCACATAGCACTGATATGACCACCTCCTGTCATTTCCAAGATAGGCTCGTATCATCCTGACCAAGAGTGGCGTTTGGGGGTGGCAAGTGGGGTGACCACCCCAGGCCCAGCGCCTAAGGGGGCACCGCTTTTAAGGTCTGTGTGTCCTGTTCGAGCGGATTTGTCAAGACAGGCTTTGTGGTCTGGCGGTCCCATCTATAGAAAAAGACATTACAGATCCAGATTAGACTACGAACGACTTTTCCAATCGGAAAGACAAGAAAAGTGGATTTTCGTCTCTGAACCTGAAAACCGGTAAGAGATTTCATGACGATACTTTTACGTTAATTTCACAGTTCCTGTCAAAACACTGAAACTCACATTTTATTTGTAGGCCATAAAAATGTCTGAATATTAAAGCACAAAAACATGTATTGCTAATGATAACCGGCTGACATGACATCAACGTGAGTTATGACTATGACATCCTGCATATCAAGACTCAGGGACCTGGGTTCGCTTCCCGGGTCCACCCTGCGTGGAGTTTGCATGTTCTCCCCGTGTCTGCGTGGGTTTCCTCCGGGCGCTCCGGTTTCCTCCCACAGTCCAAAGACATGCAGGTTAGGTGGATTGGCGATTCTACATTGTCCCTAGTGTGTGCTTGGTGTGTGGGTGTGTTTGTGTGTGTCCTGCGGCGGGTTGGCACCCTGCCCGGGATTGGTTCCTGCCCTGTGTTGGCTGGGATTGGCTCCAGCAGACCCACGTGACCCTATGTTCGGATTCAGCGGGTTGGATAATGGATGGATGGATGGGACTTGCAATTTGTACTTTTCTAGAAGAGGCCCTGCTAATTTCTGCATGACACCACATCCCATTTCGCACTGTCGTGGTATTGTCATGAATTATGAATTGCACTTTTTTAATAGATTATATTGTTATATTTTGACTAGGGCTTACTCCCTGCTCGCTTTGCTCACCAACCCCACCCCCACCCCCCCCAACCTGGCCTGCGCTACGCACCAGACCACTTTGCATCTCTGCCGCTCGTGTTCTGAAGAGGGGGGCACCCCAAGGAGACGCGGTTGCTCCTCCGAAACCCCCTCTTAAACGGTGATACAACGGGAAACAAATACAGTTTTTTTTTTTACCTCCTCTTTGCTCGATCAGCTGCTGGCTTGCTGCTGCGCCTGCTGTGCTGCGTGATCTGCATCTCTTGCAGCGATTCGAACGTTTAAAAGCCCGTATGGCAGCTGTCCTACTCTTTGTCTTTCATTTACGGCCCTGGGCGTGCTTAAACCTCTTGGGACAAAGTCTCGTCTCGTGAGACGTGAGTTCTTGATATTTTTTAGTTTATAATTTAAAAACGAAATAAATCTAACAACATCACATTAAAGTTTGATAAACCCTGAAAAGAATGATACCAAACATATATATGTAGGTTAATAATAATTCTTTGTATTTATATAGCACTTTTCTGACTACTCAAAGCGCTCAGCAATTGCAGGTTAAGCGCCTTGCTCAAGGGCCCAACAGAGCAGAGGCCCTATTGGCATTTGCAGGATTCGAACCAGCAACCTTCCGATTGCCAGTGCAGGTTTTAAAATAAGCCCAATTTAAAGCATGACAAAAAATGTGGCATAAAAAGTCACATAAAATTATTACATTTTTAGGCTTAGGATTTTATATACAGTATAGAGAGAGTAGATAAAGTCCGCATGTTATCTTGCAAATATTTAGTTGAATACTGTAATGAGAAAATCCGGTGTGTGTTAAAATTACTTTTATTAGATTCGCGTGCAGGTTTCAACAGTCCACACATACCGGTAACAGCGTTTGACGTAAGCGGCCCCACGTGGGGTTGGTCAGCCTGAGACCCCGCACACCCCTCTGATCCTGACCATTGAAATGTCACCAGTTAAAAGTTTGGGTACGCCCAGAGATATTCATGTGCTTGATAGAAATTCATACCTTTTCTATCAAGCTCCTATTAAATTAATTTTAAAATGCTGTCAAGCCACTACTAGTGTTTCTAATGACTATGACTCCTTGAAATGACTGTTTTTAAATGTATTATTCACATATTATTGCAAAGCCCCAATTTCAGCAGCCATGACTCACTTAGTTATTGTAAATGCAAATTGGTTATTAGAGAAACCTTTCGAATTTATACAGCACTGCTGAAACCCTATTCTGGTTTGAAAGTTCAGGTTCAGTTCTGGGTTCAAAAATGGCCAAAATAAAACAGCTTTTGAAACACTTCAGTGTTTGTTTTGTTTTTTTGCTTGTTTTTCAAGAAACTGGAGATTTCATACAATAGTGTTGGTTGCAGTCTTTCCCAGAAGTTAGCCTGAAGAGGAAAGACAAAGAAGGAAAGGGCCCAACTGGAAAAGAGCATCAGACAGAGTCTGCAAACGTCTTTACAGGTCCTCAGTTGGCTTCGTCATTAAATACACGCCAAACACCGGCGTCTGCAACAGTGAAATGGCGACCCTGCGATGCTGACCATAATACGCTTTTCCAGTTACCTACCATTCTTGTGCCCATTTGAATCTTTCCTTTTTATCTGCCAGTTCCAAATCTTCCTTTCCTTTAAACTCTCTCTTTTTTTTTTTACTTACAGATGCTTTTTTTCCTGATGTTTGTCACATAGACCTTAACCCCGTGCAGTTTGTCAGAAACATTTCTAATTAATTGTTAAGAAGAAGACCGTCACTCGACATACCCGAAATGTTCCATCCGCAAATGTGAGGACTCTTTGGAGGAATCAGACAACACTCGGAAAGCTGGCGCTTTTATCAGGTAAAAAAACAAAAACAAAAAAAAACAAAATGCTCATCCCACGCAGAAAACTCACTACGGGATAGGAAGACGTTAAAACTAAAATCGCTAGTGTGCAAAAATAATATGTTTATTTAAAAATGGTTAGTCGTATTGAGTTCAAGTGTTCGTAGATCGGTATTGTTTAAAACAAATGCCAACCCCAAAAGTTTGCCTCACCAGATGACCGTCAAGTTGCCTAAATGATGCAGGCAGCGCTGTCGGTACAAGGCTGTGTTTGTGTCACCGCGGCGTCCCGTCCCGTAAGCACACAAAGAACTCTGAGCTCATAATCTGCGCAAGCAAAAGCAAGGAACCCTCTGATTTATTTTATTTTATTTTTTGCATGCGCAGTAGAACTGCTCAATACCCGTTTTTCCTCGCTTCTAGATAATGTGAACGACGAATATGATGACGATTAAATGTTTGATGCACCCCTCGCAACCGTACCCCAAAAAATGACTTACTGTTCCTGTGCCCAGCAATCCCGCGGCTGCATCTCTGCGGACTTTTAACTGCCGTGCGCTGTCCGCGAATGTCGCTGGCTCTCTGATGACATCTCTCTCTTTGGGAAAAGCTCTTTGCTGCTGGCTCTGGCGGAGAGTGGGGGCTGGTCGCTCTCAGGCCCGGGTCACATAAAGGAAGGACAGCTGGGCAGGCTCGTTTTACTACTGGAGCTGGCACGACGAGAATGCGCTCTAGGATTTAACTGTTTCGCCGCTACTTCAAGTGCGAGCTCGGCGCGAGCGGCCGGAGTGTAATTGGACCGTACAACGGTGTGCATGCACTCCGCGGGACACACCATCGATCCGTTAGGAGAGTCGCTTTAAAAAAACACCTTACTGGAGATTACTTTCATTATTAAGACTGGTCCTGTTAGAGAAATGTATTATTCATATGAGGGTTTACGATATTAGACTGTCCAGTTTTCGGCCTCGTTTTCCAAGACTGACAATAATCTATTCATTAGACAGGAAATAAACGGAGAATTTACTGAATAAAAGGTGATATGCACGAGTCTGACAGAGGAAATGATTTAAACAGGCGTGACTTGCATGAAATCCCTAGCATTTTATTTTATTTTAAAACTACATTCAATTCTCAGGTCTATTAATCTTCTTCAATCCAGTGGATTTAGTTGCATAAAAAGGGATAAGTGTGGAGTAAGACAAAGGAATCAGAAGCTATTCCTTCAGCTACAAGGACTCTGTTGTACCAGTATAGGGGCTTGTACCAGTATAGGTGGCAAAACCTCAGGTGAGCCCTGCCTTTGCTGTTGAGCTACACTCACAGAGTAAATTATCAGTTATTATTATTATTACAGGGTTGGGTCTCCATTTGCTCCCAAAACAGCCTCTGTTCCATGTGGCATTGGTTACACAAGCTGTTGGAGGCCTCTGGTTCATGTTGACATGATTGGAAGACACAATTTCTTCAGGTTTGTCAGCTGCACACTTATGCTGCGAGTCTCCTGTTCCATCGCATCCCAAAGGTGTTGTGCTTTATTCAGATCAAGTGACAGGGATGGCCACTGAAGAGCACTGCCATGTTCATTAAACCAGGCTAAGGTGACGTTTATTTTGTGAAATGGTGCATTATCGTGCTGGAAGTGGCCATTAGAAGAGGGGTAAACTGAACGGGTGCACATGGTCAAATAGGCGATGATTGATTGGTGTTAACGGGACCAAAGTGTACCTAGAAAACATGTCCCTCACCATTACACCACCACCACCACCATCTTGGATTGCTGACACAAGGTAGGCTGGGTGCACAGATTCCTACTGTTTGCCCCAAATTCTGATTTGACTGTCTGTGTGCCTCAGCAGAAATTGAGATTCATCAGTTCAGGCTACGTTTTTCCAGTTTTCAACTGTCCAGTTTGGATGAAACTCTGCCCACTGCAGCCTCAGCCTTCTGTTCTTGGCTGACAGGAGTGAAACCCGATGTTTTCTTCTGCTGTTGTAGCCCATCCACCTCAAAGTTTGATGTATTGAGCATTCCAAGATCCCAAAGGTGTTTTGTTTGATTCAGATCCGGTGACAGGACACTGAACTCGTCGTCGTGTTTGTGAAACCAGTTAGAGAGAACATTTGCGCTGTGACATGCAGGTGCATTATCATACTGGAAGTCTTCTGCTGTTGTAGCCCATCCACCTCAAGGTTTAATGTGTTGCACGTTCTGAGGTGCTTTTCTGCTCACCACAGTTGTACAGAGGAGTGGTCTTTCAGTCTGATCTCTCTTAACAGTAAAGTGTTTCTCCATCCACAGAACTGCTGCTCGCTGGATGTTATTGTTTTTTGCCACATTCTGAGGAAACTCTAGAGAATGTGGTGTATGAAAATCCCAGGAGATCAGCAGTTCCAGGAATATTCAAACCACCCTGTCTTGCAAAAACAGTCATGCCATGGTTGAAGTCACTGAGATCACATTTTTCTGCATTCTGGTGTTTAATGTGAACATTAGCTAAAGCACCTCTCCGGTCCAGCATCTGTGGAATAAACCGGGATGGGCAACGGTACACAAAATAAAGAGCCCCTAAATTGCACCAATTATAGGACATGATGGAGTTTACCTGAGCCTGTTTCCGTATCTCACTTGTCAAAACCATGCCCAGATAACTGCAGGCCATGCTGAAGACAAATGGAGACACTGTCAGGTTGTGCACCCAGTGACGTGAACGCTGAGTATTTTGTTATCCTAAAGCATAATTATACTGCACCACGAAGTTGAGAAATGAACATGTCGACCTCCAGGGGAATGGATAGTCTCAATACATTACTCCACGTGACATGGTCCACTGCCGACAGACGTGCTTTAGTAAGTAGAAACCTTGCAGTACAACAAAAGGATCCATTCTTGTCTGTCAGCTGCTCAGCAGGGCTGATCTAAATATAAGTGGGAGCGTCTAGAAACAGATTATAAAATTGGTAGGAGCTAAGGATTTATGTCAGTATGAAAGGCACATGGCGGTAGAAGCACAAGGAAATGGCATTTCCAGTATCACGTAACTGCAGTGTAACGGGATATCCTAACATGCTTGGCACTAAGCTTTCTTGTTAACTTTTTTATTACTTATATACATGCGTACATTTAGCAATCCCAGTAAATCTAGTTCTGGGATCAGGTATTAATAACTAATATATATATATATATATATATATATATATATATATATATATATATATATATATATATATATATATATACATACACACACATACAGTATCTATCTATCTATTGTAATAAGGCGCTATATTGGGTCCGACCAGGCAAAGACTGACGCAGAGGCACGTGTAAAATCAACAAGACTTTTTATTTTTCTCTTCAGCCGTGGGGCACGCCTTCCCTGTGTCCCACAGGCCCAACACAGTCCCAAAGCAGTTCAACACAACCAAACCAATCCTTCCTCTGGCACCACCACTCCTCCCAAGCAACCTCGTCCTCTTCCTCCAAATTCTGGCTCCTGAGTGGTGGATGCTGGCCCTTTATATAGCCCACCCGGAAGTGTTCCAGGTGTTTGATCACCTGTGGCTAATTGCACTTCTGGGTGGGGCTGTAGAGGTGTCCATAAAGGCTCCGGGATCCATGCAGCACCCCTTGGTGGCCACCCCAGATCCCCACAGGGTTGTGGAGAACTCCACCTCCCATGGAGCCCTGTGGGAAACTGAGGCACCAACGTCACCCAGGGAGGCTGCCACCAAGCGTCCTGGGGGAGGTACTGAGGAGCCCATGGCTGCTCCCCCAGAACATATGCAGCAGGGGCGTCCCGGCTGGGCATGGGACCCGGCCGCCCGTTACACTATCTATCTATCTATCTATCTATCTATCTATCTATCTATCTATCTATCTATCTATCTATCTATCTATCTATCTATCTATCTATCTACATATACAGTATATATATATACACATATCTGCTATCTGTCTATATACATATACAGTATATACAGTGCATCCGGAAAGTATTCACAGCGCATCACTTTTTCCACATTTTGTTATGTTACAGCCTTATTCCAAAATGGATTAAATTCATTTTTTTCCTCAGAATTCTACACACAACACCCCATAATGACAACGTGAAAAAAGTTTACTTGAGGTTTTTGCAAATTTATTAAAAATAAAAAAACTGTGAAATCCCATGTACATAAGTATTCACAGCCTTTGCTCAATACTTTGTCGATGCACCTTTGGCAGCAATTACAGCCTCAAGTCTTTTTGAATATGATGCCACAAGCTTGGCACACCTGTCCTTGGCCAGTTTCACTCATTCCTCTTTGCAGCCCAGTCCCTGCCACTGAAAAACATCCCCACAGCATGATGCTGCCACCACCATCCTTCACTGTAGAGATGGTATTTGCCTGGTGATGAGCGGTGCCTGGTTTCCTCCAAACGTGACGCCTGGCATTCACACCAAAGAGTTCAATCTTTGTCTCATCAGACCAGAGAATTTTCCTTCTCATGGTCTGAGAGTCCTTCAGGTGCCTTTTGGCAAACTCCAGGCGGGCTGCCATGTGCCTTTACTAAGGAGTGGCTTCCGTCTGGCCACTCTACCATACAGGCCTGATTGGTGGATTGCTGCAGAGATGGTTGTCCTTCTGGAAGGTTTTCCTCTATCCACAGAGGACCTCTGGAGCTCTGACAGAGTGACCATCGGGTTCTTGGTCACCTCCCTGACTAAGGCCCTTCTCCCCCGATCGCTTACTTTAGATGGCCGGCCAGCTCTAGGAAGAGTCCTGGTGGTTTCGAACTTCTTCCACTTACGGATGATGGAGGCCACTGTGCTCATTAGGACCTTCAAAGCAGCAGAAATTTTTCTGTAACCTTCCCCAGATTTGTGCCTCGAGACAATCCTGTCTCGGAGGTCTACAGAAAATTCCTTTGACTTCATGCTTGGTTTGTGCTCTGACATGAACTGTCAACTGTAGGACCTTATATAGACAGGTGTGTGCCTTTCCAAATCATGTCCAGTCAACTGAATTTACCACAGGTGGACTCCAATGAAGCTGCAGAAACATCTCAAGGATGATCAGGGGAAGCAGGATGCACCTGAGCTCAATTTTGAGCTTTATGGCAAAGGCTGTGAATACTTATGTACATGTGCTTTCTCAATTTTTTTATTTTTAATAAATTTGCAAAAATCTCAAGTAAACTTTTCTCACGTTGTCATTATGGGGTGTTGTGTGTAGAATTCTGAGGAAAAAAATGAATTTAATCCATTTTGGAATAAGGCTGTAACATAACAAAATGTGGAAAAAGTGATGCGCTGTGAATACTTTCTGGATGCACTGTATATATACACACATCTGCAGTATACTGTATAGATAGATAGATAGATAGATAGATAGATAGATAGATAGATTTATTACTTAAATTATTTACAGAAGACTATATGACATAAGAACTGCACCATTTGACTTTATGACATAACAATTCCATTTTTATTGCTACGACGGATTCTTTGTGTGACTCTGAGCAATCTCTTCATCTTCTAGAAACTTTAACTGTAGAATTGTGGTGACTTGTGGTTTATAATACCATACTGATAGATTATATTAATAAACATTAATGTTGAACTCTTTACCCGTAGACGTTTAGATACAGAACATAACTTGACAGAGTGACATACAACATGCAGTATAGTCAAGCGCAGGCACGCGAGGATTAAACTGCGGGTCAAGGTTGGCATCTGAGCCTGCAGTCTTGTGGTGTGAATTCCAACCAAGGACTATTCAATACAGTTTGGGGCCAAGGTAAAAGGGACGCTTTGCCAATTTTATAATAATGTACAATAATTTTAGGATGCAGGTTCAAGGGAACTAAGAGTTCAAGGAAGATGAAAAACGCAGAGTCAGATCTTTCAAGCGATCAGGGCAGTTGTTAGTCTTAATATACAAAACTAATTCACGAGGTAAAGAGCAGTTTACTTTTAGGGTAGTGCTCATGATCAAAGTTCCCAATATAAAATAATGACTGGATACCTTCCTTTTTTGCACTACTTCATTCCAATAAAGCAAATTTATACAATTATGCACAATTAAGATGAGTAAGTTAGTATTGCTACAGGAGTGGCACAGTGGTTAGTGCTCCTGCCTCACACATCGAGTGCTGTGGGTTTGAATCTTGCACTCAGGTGGCGTGTGTACGAGGTTTATAATTCTTACTCTGTCTGTGAAGGTTTATCTCCTCAGACTCTGACTTTCTGCGCACATCTTGAACACAGGGATGTTATTTTAAATAGCAACTCTAAACTGGCCTTGTGTAGGTGGTTGCATGTGTGGGCCCATGCAATGGGCTGGCACCCCATCCAGGGATGGCTCATGTGGCAAGAAAAGGATCCAGCCATATGAGATCCTGAATTGGATTAAGCACATCTGCGAATGTTATGCAATGATATTTTTATAGCCTCTGTAGGAGCCGGCCCTGTTAAATGAACAGAGATTTTTCAAGCTTTTGAAAAAGGAGATGTGGAACAAGTTAGACCTTGTATTTTCTGCAATGCAACAGAATTCATCTTACAATGTGGAGATGAAATAATTGAATATTTTACAGGATATAAGAGTAACTGAGCCAGAAAAAGCTGAATGCATGGTTTTGCAGATTTCCAGAACAAATAAACACAATGACATCAGCTTAAAGACTCCATAGGACAGAATTCATAAATATGTGGACCTGAATTAACTATAATTAGCCGTATTCATGTTCATTTCTAATTAGTAAATGTACACTGTGGATTACAATGGAAGCAGACTGGCCGTAGGGATATTTAGATAGGCCTGTCTTTATTATGTGTTATCTTTTTTATTTGGTATTTCAGAGAACACAAGACACAGAAAGCAAATGCACAAACGGATTTACAGCCTGCTCTCCAAAGAATTAGGATCTGCCAAATAACCATGACACACTGCACATTCAACGGGGATCACCACTGGGAAATGAGGTTTTTTTTTCCAAATAGCACAAAAGGATTCAGTGTGTCCCCCTGGAGAAATCGTCCATTCCCTCAGAACAATTAGCTCTGGCTTGCCTACAGCGTGTCATTGTCCCTGAACTACATTGTCAAATGTCAATAGATTTTAATTTTTCCAGTTGTGTTTAATGGTCCCAGTGCAATTCATTCACTAAGCAGGTGCATTTTTTCAGTTGCACTGGGGTTTTATACTGTGGCTCAACTATGACAGGCAATTCTCTTCTCGAAGAACATACAGTACATTAGGGGCTTCCTTGCGATTTTTCTTTCCCAATGTGTCATTTCTGGTTAAAAAAGTCCCACTTCAGTTAAAAAAAAAAAACAACAATCAAAAATAAAAAATGTATAAGATTTTACTAAGACTGAAAATTTGGATATGGAGTCCACTGTTCCATGGAGTAAGAGAGACAGGTATACTGCTATAAAACAAGTTCAACACAACATGCAATACAATAGTAACGTCACTGATTCTTCCTGCTTTCACTGTTAAGCTGAAGGGAGTTCAGATACTCGTGGGTGCTCTCCTGCTGTTAACAGGGAATGTTCCACAAAGGAGGCATTCCCTGAGGCTGTCTTATGTGAAAGTGCTTTCAAGAGACATTATATATGTCAGAGGTGACTAGGGATTGCTTTTTCCCCCTCCCTTTAAAATTCATAATAGCTTAGGAGTTGCTTTCTGTACTGCAATTATGGCACATACCCACTGCCTCTATCTATCTATCTATTATATAGTACCTTTAATATCTATCCATTATATAGTGCCTTTCATATCTATCTATCTATCTTTTATATAGTGCCTTTCATATCTATCTATCTATCTATCTATTAGTGCCTTTCATATCTATCTATCTATCTCTTATATAGTGCCTTTCATATCTATCTATCTATTATATAGTGCCTTTCATATGTATCTATCTATCTATCATATAGTGCCTTTCATATCTATCTATTATATAGTGCCTTTCATATCTATCTATCTATCCATTATATAGTACCTTTCATATCTATCTATCTATCTATCTATCTATCTATCTATCTATCTATCTATCTATCTATCTATTATATAGTGCCTTTCATATCTATCTATCTATCTATCTATCTATCTATCTATCTATCTATCTATCTATCTATCTATCTATCTATCTATTATATAGTGCCTTTCATATCTATCTATCTATCTATCCATTATATAGTACCTTTCATATCTATCTATCTATTATATAGTGCATTTCATATCTATCTATCTATCTATCTATCTATCTATCTATCTATCTATCTATCTATCTATCTATCTATCTATCTATTATATAGTGCCTTTCATATCTATCTATCTATCTATCTATCTATCTATCTATCTATCTATCTATCTATCTATCTATCTATTATATAGTGCCTTTCATATCTATCTATCTATTATATAGTGCCTTTCATATGTATCTATCTATCTATCTATCATATAGTGCCTTTCATATCTATCTATTATATAGTGCCTTTCATATCTATCTATCTATCCATTATATAGTACCTTTCATATCTATCTATCTATCTATCTATCTATCTATCTATCTATCTATCTATCTATCTATCTATCTATCTATCTATCTATCTATCTATCTATTATATAGTACCTTTCATATCTATCTATCTATCTATCTATCTATCTATCTATCTATCTATCTATCTATCTATCTATCTATCTATCTATCTATCTATCTATTATATAGTGCCTTTCATATCTATCTATCTATTATATAGTGCCTATCATATCTATCTATCTATCTATCTATCTATCTATCTATCTATCTATCTATCTATCTATCTATCTATCTATCTATCTTTGAGTAAATTCATAATATATTGCAACCCTTCCAATTCAACTATATCATGACAGTGTATCAGTGAGGACCTGAGGAGTCCCTTCTTTGTTTCATTACTCATTTACCTTATGCCTCTCATCAGCAAAGATTAATTTTTGCAGGTTGCCCAGTATTTGTTCTGTCAGGAACAGTTTAGCATCAGAGGGCAATGCCATCCTAGAGTGTGACAGGAAGCTTTCTTATGTAGATATTTAATAGAAGATCTTCCAGTGATATGTAGTCATTACCTAATTAAAGGATTATGAGCAAACACAGCCAAAGGAAAATATTAGAAACACATGAAATCGTCCAATGAAAATAAAATCAGTGAAGCAATGTCTAATACAAAGGCTATAATCTCAAAAGGCAGGTGAATTTAGCTTTAAACAAACATCCATAGTTAATAATAATTGGCAGATGAGAGGCACAATATGTTCTTTAAAATAATCCCCAAAGTCCTCACATTAAAGCTTTCTAACTACCCAAAAGCTCTTAAGCTTTCTTTTATTCACACCTTTCCACACAAACCCCCTGCAGCTGAGAACTTTGTCCACCAGCCAGCTAAACATTTTCTTGGCCATCTGCTTTATTAATAAACTCCCACACCCATGGATCTGATGGCTTCCATTCAGGCCTCCTCACAGAATTCATCTTGTTTTTTAGGTCAGTGCCGATGTCACTGACCACCCACGTTCCCCAATTGCAGTTCTTAGAACAAAAATTCACTGTAAAAATGATTCAGAGAGCCAGCTGGATGTTTCTCTATGGCCTAACAAGTAGGTTAGGCCCTACAGAAACAACCCTATGGGTTAGTGAGTTGTGTAAATCCTTGTAAACTCTGCCAACGGGTCCTAGTGCAAATGTTTTCCACAAACGTGAGGCTAAAAATGGTTGGATATATAACAAACCATAATGGCTGTTTGCAATCATCACTCTTCTGTCTGGCTTTAGTACGATTCAGATCTTGAAACTGAAAAAAAGCAAGTTGAAGGCTGTGAGTCATTTTCAACAGGGAACTGAGGTAGACATACTGTAAAAATCCATTCTCCTTGTAAAAGAGATGCATCATTTAGTTTCATTAAAGCCAACAGTATAAATGAGATTAAGAAGCAATCAGGATATCCATTTTGTATCCATAGGTACAACGAAGAGCTTAAAAATTTCTTACATATATGAAAAAAATGCTGTTTCATTGCTCCTAAGTAATGCAGATTCATTGTACTTGTTTTCATGTCTCCTTACACACCCTCTTTACAACACAAAGATGCCAGATAATCTCAGAAGGATGAACCAATGACAAATGAGACACCCAGGGACTTCCTACTAAGGGCTTCTGCGTAGAGACAGAACTGGTGCAATTAGTATGCTGCTGCCTCAAGTCATTGCTCAAGTAATAGCAGTAGAATACTGCCAAGTACTGTGGGCTACAAGCTGCTTAAGGATGGTGAGTTGTGAAACGTATCACAGAGACCTTAGGCAATGTATGTACACTTAAGATATTTAGTATACTATAAGTATACATACACGTGCATTCATATGTAAACACAAAAGTATTTGAATTCATGTACACCATTAAGCATATAAACATAAATGTAAATATAGCA
Organism: Erpetoichthys calabaricus; assembly: GCF_900747795.2. Lineage (NCBI taxonomy): Eukaryota > Metazoa > Chordata > Cladistia > Polypteriformes > Polypteridae > Erpetoichthys > Erpetoichthys calabaricus. The sequence continues at coordinate 63,938,588 of NC_041411.2, read as the reverse complement.
ATAGCACTGTACATACATATAATTCACATATATGCACATTTATAAACAACCAAAAAGCATAACAATCCTAAACCTGATTAAACCAGGTTACAGTCGCAGGGGACTGAGGCTTATACTGGCAACATCAAGCTAAAGGCAGGAACCAGGCCTGGACAAAGAACTAGTCCATTGCAGTCAATAAATAAGCATACTGTATATATATATATAGTTATCCCTCACTACTTCGCGGTTCACTTTTCGCGGATTCACGACTTTGCGGATTTTATATGTAAACATATCTAAATATATAACACGGATTTTTCGATGCTTCGCGGGTTTCTGTGGACAATGGGTCTTTTTATTCTGGTATTTGCTTCCTCAGTTGGTTTGCCCAGTTGATTTCATACAAGAGATGCTATTGGCGGATGGCTGAGAAGCTACCCAATCAGAGCACGCAGTTAAGTTCCTGTGTGCTGCTGATTGGCTCAGCGACGGAGTGCTGCATTAACCAGGAAGTCTCATCTCACTCATTCAGCATTAACGTGCTCTTGCTACTGCATTCAAGGGATTATCACCTTCATCGTCATCATTTTTACTGCGCAGCATGTTCATCACCATCATCACGTCATATATAGCTACGTGTACTTCGCTATACAGTAAATGTAAACTTATCTATCGATTTCATATTGCTTAGCAGTTGTCCCTGTTATTAATAGAGTAAAGGGTGGGTTGTAAACAATATAGGGAGGGTTTAAAAATGTCCAAATACACGTTAAATAATTAAATAAATATGGTGTCCCTACTTCGCGGAAATTCAGTTATCGCGGTCGGCCTTGGAACCTATCTCCCACGATAAGTGAGGGATTACTGTACATGTTTAAATAGAGTGCATATAAGTGCATTGATGAAAACATGTATATTTCTCACTAACGTCACATCTTTCTTTATACACACATAGTGACTATATAGTACATCCATGGACTCAATTATCCAGTTCCTGAACTCACTCAATCTAATTTCATGTTCAAGGAAGGCAAAAGCCAACCCTGAGAATGGATCGATAGTCTGTATTCCTGTGCTTTATCATAAATGAATAATTAAATGAAATACATGTTGCTAAATGCAAATGGCTGTTTGACAGCCAATATAAGGATTAATTATTGACACTGTTGAGATTTCCATTCACAGTATGCTTACAAAAGAAGCACTCTTGTCTTGATCCGGGTAGCAAACTACGTAAAATGGTTGAAAATAACCAATACACACACACACACACACACACCTTCCCAAGTAAACATACTCATTCCACACCAGAAAATAGTTGTTGTATTTATTTTTAAAAAATTCCATAGAAAAAGCTTACATTGTACAGCATTCAGTTCAATTCAATTGAAACTGTGAAACATTTATAGTTGTATAACAAGGCCTTTGCTATGTTTTTTTTGCAAGTGTAGCTTTTCCTATTAAAATTGCACTAATACAAAAAAATAAATAACTCACGAAGGGTCTTGCTTTTGTTACCCTTTTCAGGTCCATATCCCTAAATGTAGACTTCAAGTACGGTATCAAAGGTGCAAAATTGTGCCTTTAGAAGCAAAAAATAACCCTACAAAAAAAAGAAGTGTCAGCGAGCTGCAATGCTGCCCATGCTTTTACCAACTTGAATTAACTATAATTGTCTAGCTAGGACTACAGTAATGATCTTTAAATTTGTGGAAATTTGGATTTCCTTGCAAAGTTGCTCAGTACATCTAAAGCTATCAAGCTGTTGTTACTGTCAACTCTCGGGAATGCTCTCATCACATTTTAGACAGTTTGTTTTACAAAAGTTCTTCTGCGATAAAATTTATGTATAGGGCTGCTTGGACACATCTGCAATGACAAGATGACTGAAGTCAGTTCTTCCTCATTATTCAGCACTCCCTGTTGGTCGTCCTTTCAATGACCACGTTTGCGGGTGAACAGTCCTGTAACTGGAGGTCTTCAAACATCAGATAATCCTTCAAGCTACGAGGAATGTCAAATGAGTGGAGGGCGCGGATTCTACGATGGCCAAGTGCTCCACGGATTTTCATTCGACAGATGTGTTTCAGTGATCTTGGCTCCTTGTGGTAGCTCTCAATCCAAGAAATCAAAGCTGTTTTGGAAGCCAACTGTTTTGGAGCTTCTCCAGTTTTCTGTAATTGGAAAGAAAATTGCTTTGATGAACTTGGCCCTATGTTTTAATTAGTCCACTAGGTACAGAAAAGTTCTGCATTTAAAGACACAATCAATTCAGGTAACAATTAGATAGACTCAGACCTGAGGTGGGTAACTTGTAGTTCATCAGCACAGGAATGGTTCCATTTAGCAGTTCCTTCAATCCTAAAATTTGCTACACTGTTCATTGTAAAAAATTAAAACTGTCTTAATCAAGAAAGAAATTGTTTATTTAGATGATAGGTTGAGTCTTGCAGCCTCATTAGTGTCTGTCAAGCCTGAATGGGGTTAACTGGTAACTGAAAAAGAATGATTGAACTCTTTAACAAATACCACAAAGTTTTTAGTGTTTTCTTGCACCAGAAATAGTTACGCTGATTCTGAACTTTCTAATGTTGGCTCTATTGTTTAGTTTAATTTGAACATTTTTTTCTGGACAGCACCATTCCCTGATATACATATTCATCTACTCAAACAATCAAATAACTCACTCACCTAGCAGTTGGTCAGTCTTTTGATCAAGATGTAAACACTTGTGGATTATGGTGAACTTTGTGCCTTTTAATTGTGATGTCTATGCTTGATGAATAAGAATAGAGACTTAACATCTCAAGATATCACATTTAATATGAGTCAGAACCTGTTGGCAGGTGCATACTGTGCAGGTTTCTTAACCTTTGTGCACTTAAAGACTGTATAAATACAAAAAAGTGTTTCTGTAAGTGTAGCTGTACTGCTCTTGACAGGCACTTGAGGATAATTATTTTAATAATGAAAAACACTACATTAAACTAAACTCAAAGACTGGCACCTCTTTAATAACATGACTCTGCTTTAAGAAGCTCTTGTCCTATTTCATCCTAAATTGGATGAGCACTTAAAAACAGATGGATAAAAGAGTGTTAATATATTATTGGTGCACTGCTGAATTCTTCTTTTAAACCAAATATTACCAGTAAAAGGCTGCATAAAAAGTATTCCAAATTGAAGCTTTTCTTTAGTAGGCAGATACCACAGTGATGTGCAGATCTGGCAGCAGAAGATCTATGTTCAAGCATGTTCTAGCACATTCTGAGTTCTAGCAACTTCAACAAAAAAATGATTATTCCATCACTTCCATAACCTACCATAGTTGAATTTCCCCTTGGGATTAATAAAGTATCTATCTATCTATCTATCTATCTATCTATCTATCTATCTATCTATCTATCTATCTATCTATCTATCTATCTATCTATCTATCTATCTATCTATCTATCTATCTATCTATCTATCTATCTATCTGAATCGGGTTTGTAATTACAGTACCTTATTTCTGTAGGTGATTTTAGCTCCAGCCTGTACCAGCAGTTGGATACATTCTGTTTGTCCACTACAGGCAGCTAAGTACATGGGGGTCACTCCCCAGATATCCGGCAAGTCAATATTTGCTCCATGCTGAAAGAACAAACAAGAAGTGGACAGGGAAATATTGTTGAGAATAATTAGGAAAAAATGGAAATAATTTAAAAAATACACATTTTTGATGATCCATAACTTCTCTCTGTATTTGTTATTTACTGGTGGGGGGTGGGTTATAAAACAATACAATTTTTGTTCTGTTAAATGAGTATAAAAATATATTAATGTAATATTCAGTAAACCTGTTTTACTTTGAAATAGGTTTTCTATTAATTTATTAACATGTACAATCTATTATTTCAGTCAATAGATCAATATTTTACATAGCACCTTTCACAATAGGCAGTATAACAGCCAGGGCCGGATTTTCCTATAGACTAACTAGGCTTCAGCCTAGGGCCGTAAGATCAAGAGGGGCCTACATTCAAATTGTTAGCAAAATTTTATTATCTCTCATGTAATTTACAAACTTAAAAATGGAAGGTGAAAGGGCCTCATAAGTGGAATAGCTTAGGGCCTCTTTTCATATAAATCCGGCCCTGATAACAGCCACCAGGCAAATGATGAATATTTGACTTTCTTTGTTCTGCTTGGTTTAGTGAAGCTGTATAAACTAGGAGTGGGAACCATCAGTCCTGTGGCACCACAGCCGCAGCAGGAATTCTTTCTAGCCAATTACTTAATTAAGACCTAATTTTTGAGGTAAATGGAAAATATAATTTAATTACAGCTTCTAGCTTGTCTCTATTCTTATTTTGCCATGCCAGAAATTCTTATTAGTGTCAATTTTACTTTCCTGGCAAAAACAGCAAAAAGCCTCCATTTTTTAAATAATATTTTCTTTAGTTTGTTTTTTTTATTAATGACTGAATAATGAATAGGGTCAGGCTCAAATGATATAAAGTTATTCACACAACTACCTTGTTTGTACTGCCATTGTTAAATGGCTTCTGATTAAGATGAAATAAATAATGTATTATTACACATTTTACGGAAAATAAGTAAATTAAGCAAAATACAATCTTGACATTTTACAAAGAAGTAATCATTTAAAATCTCCAACTAAAGACTGATAAATTCCAGGTAAATCTTGAGGTCAGAATGCCACCACATCACCCTTCACAAGCTATTCAACAACCTTTGAGTTTGGAACATTTGAGAGGTTTAATACCGAGAGATGCTTATTTTGCTCTCCTCCTTGCTGATCCAAGGAAACCTTTCAGATAGAGACCAGGGAGGTCATTCAAAAATACACTTTCTACTCAAAATCTCTTATTTGCATGTTTGAGATGTATAATGAATGCACAGTTAACCTCCCAGGTTTCATTTATGCTGTCCGAATATTTTGGTTAGTCATTGTAACATTCAAAAACAAAACTGACACTATTTGCATATTATCTAGATTGCTGTTTAAGATGTAGACTTTCATGTTGCTTATTCTATGTACATAGCGCCATTAACAGTATGACTATTTAAGTACCAGTAAATGATTTGAACACTACAAGAAAACAGAAATGCAGGTTTGTGTAACTGAGTGATTGTTTTCCTCTTAGCTAGATTATGGGGTGGATAGATATTTGCTCTACTTGTCTCTGTCACTTCCTCTGAGCTCCTAATTGGTCCTTTGTGGATGTGTGCTAATTGTGACCTGCATCTAATGTGGTGAATATAGGCTTTAGCTTCTTTTTGATCCTGTTTTGGTCCTTCTTTTCAGTCCATTAGCAGGAACCGCTTGGTAAATGTTTAACCATCCATTCCTCCATTTCCTAACCTGCTGAATTCAATATACAGCCTTGGGGAGCCAAAACCAATTCCAGGAGCATTGGATACAAGGAAGAAATTACAAATTGACATTTACTTACAGTATAGTAGCCTGAGTTGTAGTTGCTGATGAAGCATCACAAGTACTACCGTATATCTTTAACTGCAGTATTTAAATTTTGCTTAGTTTAACTTCAAAGAAATTTGGTATGAATTTCAGAATCAGAAAACTTTATTAATCCCGAAGGAAATTACTTATGTTACAACTTAACAACAGACAAGGGACATGTTACACTAAGAGCAAGTATAAAGTAATCATGTAAATATAAATAGAGTATAATAAATGTAAGTATCAAACTAGAGTGCAGAGTGTTGCACCTTAAGTTAATATTGCACATTCTGAGAACAAATAAGGTTATTCTCATGTGAAGAAAAGACAATTTATTGCACAAGAACAGATAGTATGTTGCATATTTCAAGTACTTGAAAAATGTACCTGGATATCCAATAAAGAAAAAGGGTAATAGCTTAAAGTATGGGTGAGTGACCGGAAAAGGAGTTATGCTGCTGTTTACAGAAATCTGAAGAACATGTGAATTATGCAATCTATAAAAATAGTTCTCCATTATGTTCAGTGTTTTAATCTACATTTCTCTACTGACACTTCAAACCAAGATACTGGTGTATGACATTCATTGGATTTTTCACCGCCTGATATACAGTATCTTTAATATAAGAAAGCACTGCAGGCTTTTGGAGATTTTTTATTTAAGTGATTTCCACAGAGAGAAGAATTTTGTGTGTCCAGTTTTAGAAATGTTCTGTTTGGTGTTTGTAAAGGTAAAAACACAATAATATTTTTGCATGTAATGTATATTTTCGTAACATAAACATATTTACTTTAATAGATTGAATTCTTCAATTGCCCACAGTCATATTCACATTCATTGTGACAGAAAATCAGCGTGCGCTCTTGTTACTGTGGTATATGCCAGATGTAGTAATGTGTTACACCATAACATTGTGCTACTTATAATATGACATTTATTATCATAACCTTCTGCAACAACTTCCCACTTGTGCTTAGTTTGTGTTCTAACTCCTATACAGACATAAGGTTTGGCACCGTAGCACCCTATCATGTGCTGCTCTATAAACACTTAAACAGTAGAACTGTGTCTTACCACACTTTACTTTTTATGCTTTCAAACTGCAATTTACATACTTACAAAAACAATTGTGATAACATTGATTTAAAGCCTTAATAAACTGCCAAATGTGCAATTGCCTTCAGCTTATTCTGTCTGATGTTATTTTACATTAATAACCAGCAGTTCAAAAAATAGCAAACAATTAAGCTAAGGCATGTACATTTCACAATGAAAAACAAACAATATAAATGTCTGTAATACTAAGCATAGTACCATAAAAGTACCCTCAAAACACGCACAAAGCTACTTTCATGTATTGCAGATTAGTTTTACACACATTACATATTTATGTCTAAATGTATCCATCTGTCAAGTTATACTCTGTTTACTCTACTCTCATTCATCCAGATCACTCCTATACAGTAATTTGAAGTGTGCAATATACATTTGATAACTGTGGAATCGTCTTGTTGGCTTTGTGTCTTCATACTGATATGGCAAATGCAATATAGCTTACTAGCAAAATATCCACGCTTAGCAGCGGCGAAGTACTGCTTTAAAATTTTAAATAATAAACTGAGGGAAAATATACCAATAATTATTTGTTAAGGATCTCTTTGTATACCATGTTGTCAGTTCGCCCCTCCGGTTGTAATATGACCAAGCTTTGCGCTGAGCTTACTCTTGAGCATGCAACGTATAGTTGGCCATGTGAAAAGCAAATCAAGAACGGCAAGACCGCGTCAGCTGAGGAGCTCAGCTCGGAGCGAAATGAAGTGAATGAAATGAGGTGAATGTGAGGGGAGATGGTCATGTGACTCCAACACCCGCCTTAACTCTCCATCCCTCCACAAACACACAAACACAGTCTCTCAGATCCCAACTCTCCTTTATATACAGTATATAGATATCTGTGGTACCTTTTGGTGGCATTCATCAGTTAGGCGCTATTACATTCTTTTAATGGAGCTTCACAAACTTGCTCTTGTCTGTGCACGCAAAAGTCCATATTTTTAAAATTCCCATGAGTTTTGAATGGTTCAATCATTCACTGAATTGGACAGAATCTAAAACTCACCTGTATGAGAAGCAGTGCACACTCTGGAAACAGACCAATTGCTGCATGGAGAGGAGTGCCACCATGTTTACACTGACTGTTAACATCAGCACCATAATATAGCAGAAGCTCCATGGAAGACCTTTGGCCTTTATATGCTGCCCAATAAAGTGGGGTCTTTCCATAATAATCCTTTCGGTCAATATTATCTCTGCCTAAATGGCACACATAAGAAGGGAGAGAAAGATATGAAAATTTAGACAGGATACAGTAAGTGCCAATTGTAATTGAAGGCTGAGGCAATTTAATATACAATGTTTTAAAAATACCAATATATCTGTGTTTACAAATTTGTAAAATATATAAGATTATTTTTGTGTGCCCCAATAAAAAACAGTCCTTGAAATCTATAACACACTAAGTACCTAGATAGTGCTAGAGATATCCAGGGTCTTATCAAGTACAACTTTCATCTTGCAGTATTTACCTATAGGAAACAGTAGGGTGAAATGACACCTTTTATTGGCTAACTAAATAGAATGACACCAATAAAAGGTGTCATTTCACCCTACTTTTTCCTGTATCAATCTATGGCTAACACGGTACAACACTCTACTGCTAAGTATTTACCTATACCAGATATACTTGAAAACTCAACATATCAAGTGACGGAGGTGCCTTTTTTCTGCTCAAAGCTTATCAATATCTCATGCTTTCTTCACACATAAATGAAGTATCAGACAATCACAATTTTGGCAAAGAATGACAACACCAATCGTGACCACTTATTGATATAGCTCATTAACCTAATAGTCAACTGGCACAGAGAGAATGTAATTTATTTTTATTGGCTTCCAGTCTCACAGTATTTCTCTAACAAGAACAAAAGCTTCTTACCAGATGTCAGCAACAGATGTCGAAGTCTGTCCACATTTCCCCGACTAGCCTCATAGTGGACGTCAGTCCATTTGTAATTATAGTTCGGTGCAGCTTGATAACGACGGGCCTGCTGTGTGTCCGAGTGAGGCTTGATGCGACGAATGTCAGCCCGGGACAAGGAACTAATGTAGAAACCCATCTTGTCATCTACCATTTCAGTATAGGTGCTGCCTGTAAGTGCACACTGCTGTTAGTAACTGGGACAAGACAAGCCAGAGGGACAGTAAGAAAATACAAATACAAATTTAACACAGTTATGTTACAGTTCAGCTAGGCAATATGATTTACTTGATAAGTAATCGTGCATGTCCTGTTAGGTGTTCATTAACATGAAGACTGAGCATTTCCAGGATGTTTTCTATTATATCATTGACAGCTATGTGTCATTGCTTATCTACAGTTGTTTTGCAACCTTTGCCTTGAACACCAGTCAAAGAGATAAATGAAATATTATATTCAGGCACAAAAGAAAGCACATCAAATTCTCCACCCATAACCATGGGGAAATAGTTATTAGAGAATCATTCTTTGGCACAAGTGCTGCTATGAGAACTGTTTAATCAGTGAGAAAACCAAAGATGGTTTCTTCCCCTTTCTCCTTGTGTAGAAGAGAAAACGCTTAATATTTACAGTAATAATAAAAGGTCAAGTTCGGGAAAATTCTGGGTTTTTTTTCTTTTCATTTTGCATGGCGCCAGTGCCGACAACTGAAGTTAAGAACTGGTGATGTGAAATGGATCAGAAAGGGATTTGTAAAGGTGCAAGGTGTTATTTGTCAATAGTGTCACATGTACAAAAACATTTTAGAAAATAAAGTAGACATATTTACTAAAGAGAAAATGACAGATATACTGTATAATTAATTTACATTTGCTGACTAACTAAAATAGAATCATTTAACAAAATGAAGCAAATGTGTGACATTTTAAATTCCAAATTCTTTGAAGAAACAAGCATACACGTTAGCATTCTCAAACCTATTTAAGCCAGCTCAGATTTGCAGAGAGTCAGAGATTCTCCTGGCAGAATCGTGCAGAAGACAGGAAACTACCATAGCTTGGACGCCAGCTCACCACAAGGCCAGTCCACACATACCATTTAACCTGACACAAATATCTTTGGAGATGCAGGGTGAAAACCATGTAGGAATGGGGGGAACGTGCAAACTCCACACAGGCAATGACATAGCAAAGAAGATTGTGTTGGAACTGCTCAAAACTCCATTCTAAAGTAGCACACTCCCATTTAATAACTTTGCCTCATTTTGTATTTGTGTCACCCAGGCCATGGTGCTATATCTGAATTGATCTGTGTACAGATCAATAATAAACTTGAGAATTAAATCCTAACCACTAACTTAAATTATGACTGTATGTCTTTTCAACCTCGTAGAGTTCCAAAAAAATTCTACTCTATATTTGCAATTAGTAGGTCTCTGAATAAAAGCATTGTCTAAATATATAAGAATCATGAATCTTTGATGCAGAGATGTATTAAAAAGTGCTTAACATAATGCATAACATATCAGCACAAGTACCTACGAGAAATGCAGAATATAACATTTTTATTCCAAACATAAACTCTCTCATTAAATCATCCATCCATCCATTTTCCAACCCGCTGAATCCGAACACAGGGTCACGGGGGTCTACTGGAGCCAATCCCAGCCAACACAGGAAACAATCCTGGGCAGGGTGCCAACCCACAGCAGGACACACCCACACACCAAGCACACACTAGGGCCAATTTAGAATCACCAATCCACCTAACCTGCATGTCTTTGGACTGTGGGAGGAAACCGGAGCGCCAGGAGAAAACCTATGCAGACACGGGGAGAACATGCAAACTCCATGCAGGGAGGACCCGGGAAGCAAACCCAGGTCTCCTAACTGCAAGGCAGCAGTGCTACCACTGCGCCACCGTGCCATTAAATCAATAAATCTGCATTAATACAATGAGCTCAACAGCCTATTCCTTTTTCAAATCTTAGTCTAAAATGTATATTGTGTCCTCAACATTTCTTCCTTCAAAGAAACGTCTTTGACTGTATATGCTTGTTTATTGATAGTGACTCTGCAGTTGGATATTATCGAGCAGTTCTGCCTTTCAGCCTTTAGCACATCACCCATTTTTCTAAGCAACAGTTCTAGTCCGGATATCCACCTATGGCTAATTCAGAGCCAGAAATTATGGTAAATGTTTTATATAAATAACTAATCATGTAAATGTTTACATGGAAACCGGAACTTATTAATGTGAAATTACAGCAACTTGAAACAGGCAGATTTAATATTTGTCTTATTCTTGGCAAATTCTGCTAAATAATGTAAAATCACATGAACTACACTATGCCTCTAAAATCTCTGCTACCATGACACAAACTCTCCTCGGTTTATTCCATGTTTTATGCTAATGCAGGTGGTTGGTGCTACAACCTTGGGGGCAGGTGTTTAAGATGTGTAGCATCCATTCCCCTGTTTGGTATTACAATCTCTTTTTTCAGATTTTGCCCACTCGTTTTGCACTCACTCACTCACTCACTCACTCACTCACTCACTCACTCACTCACTCACTCACTCACTCACTCACTCACTCACTCACTCACTCACTCACTCACTCACTCACTCACTCGCTCGCTCACTCACTCACTCACTCGCTCACTCACTCACTCACTCACTCAGTAGGAACTTAAGACAAATAAAGGTTTTAGCACAAGCCCTTTAATTTTAAGCACAATTTTTTTAAAACTTCACATCATTTTCTTTTATGAAACCTAAAATGTTGAACAAAATAAATGCACCACCAGCCTACAGATGTGCATGTAAACAGAATATGCAGAATATGCAGTCCAGCTGCAAGAAACACCATCAGTGTTTAAAATGGTCAAAACAGCAAGTTTCTCATTGATATTGATGACTGTGATAAATGATAACAAACATTGTTTACTGTACTCACCACCAATGTTTCCTCTAAGGAGTAGCCTGGTGCGTGCAATTTTTTTTTCTTGGGAGGAATGAGTTGTTAAATGGTGCGACTCAAACCACCTACACCTGAACACCAGCAAAACCAAGGAGCTGGTGGTGGATTTTAGGAGGACCAGGCCCCTCATAGACCCAGTGATCATCAAAGGTGACTGTGTGCAGATGGTGCAGACCTATAAATATCTGGGAGTGCAGCTGGATGATAAATTAGACTGGACTGCCAATACTGATGCGCTGTGCAAGAAAGGACAGAGACGGTTATACTACCTTAGAAGGCTGGCGTCCTTCAACATCTGCAATAAGATGCTGCAGATGTTCTATCAGACGGTTGTGGCGAGCGCCCTCTTCTACACGGTGGTGTGCTGGGGAGGCAGCATTAAGAGGAAAGACGCCTCACGCCTGGACAAACTGGGGAGGAAGGCAAGCTCTGTTGTTGGCATGGAGCTGGACAGTTTAACATCTGTGGCAGAGCGAAGGGCGCTCAGCAGGCTCCTATCAATTATGGAGAATCCACTGAATCCACTTAATAGTATCATCTCCAGACAGAAGAGCAGCTTCAGCGACAGACTGCTGTCACTGTCCTGCTCCACTGACAGACTGAGGAGATCGTTCCTCCCCCAAACTATGCGACTCTTCAATACCACCCGGGGGGGGGTTGGGGGGGTGGGTAAACGTTAACATTTAACATTATACAAAGTTATTGTCTGTTTTTCACCTGCATTATTATCATTCTTTAATTTAATATTATTTATTGTATCAGTATGCTGCTGCTGAAGAATGTGAATTTCCCGTTGGGATTAATAAAGTATCTATCTATCTATCTTATATAGTGCCTTTCATATCTATCTATCTATCTATCTATCTATCTATCTATCTATCTATCTATCTATCTATCTATCTATCTATCTATCTATCTATCTATCTATCTATCTATCTATCTATCTATCTATCTATCTTATATAGTGCCTTTCATATCTATCTATCTATCTATCTATCTATCTATCTATCTATCTATCTATCTATCTATCTATCTATCTATCTATCTATCTTCTAAAAACCAACAATTTTTGAGTGCCAGTGTTAGCAATGCATTTCTCTATATAGCATAAAAACATCACACATATTATTTTGCCTGTAATTCAGATGTAATGTTAAATATCGAAAAATTGACTGAAGTGACTGACATTAAGGATTTTTTTTTTATGAAAAACTTATTTATACTCACAATTTCATTGAATATTCAAAAGGTTTAACTTAATATTCAAAGGGTTTCTCTTTTGGCCATTTCTGTCTTTCATAAATTATACACTTTATCAACATTAAAAGTCAGTTCAGAATTTATACATTGTTCAACTCTCAACAGCTTTACAAAATGCTCGGCATCTAAGTAGTTTCTAAATTTTATTTTCATATTGTTCATTAGACTAAATTCGCTTTCACAGTCAGCACTTGAGGCCTGGAATGTGCCATAAATGTTCTAAAGTGAAAATAACTTCATGTAATGATCCTGTTGTTTAGTAAATGTAACAATATCTGAAAATGTCTTTACAGTTTCAGTTTGTAATTTTTCCTTAATCAGTATCTTGAGCTATAGATACTGGTTACAAACATTCTTTTAAAAGGAATTCTTCAACCGAGGGCAGTATTTGATAGTAAATCTATTCATCTGCTCATATCCAAACAAAAAAATATTTAATTTTCAGGTGTTGGGAAACATTTCTTACCAAACACAAACCAATCTTTTAATTCTTCTCTAGAGAAATATGGTAGAAATATGGAAAACAATTGTCCATATGGTCACATGTCTACTGGATAAAAGTGATTATTGACTTTGTTTTAACTAGAAACTGAAATGAAGAGAGCAGCTTCTTGATTTTGACAAACTGAAAAGCTTCAATAGTTGAAAGTACACTTCTTTCAAGAATGTTTCATAAGTATGTCAGTTCAACTAGAATATTACTAAGTACTGAGATAGGAACAATGTGTTTTGCATTTTATAATTTGTCTAAGGAGTAGTTGTAAATAGGATAGATGTTTTCTGCAGTATTCCATTAGTAAATAATAGTTCCTACTAACAGTATTTACTGTAAAATATCTAGATAATCATCTGATCTCATTTACTGGTTTAAACACAATCATATCTGCCTCTGTAGCTTAGACAAGTTTTTCAAATTTGCCTTCTGTCCTTAGCAAAGTCTCAGTATCACTTATCAGGGGAATGTCTTTCCAAGTGTCATCTATACCCAGGTCCTCATGCTGTGCCACACAATGTTGCTCCAATATGTTTGGAATGTACTGCCGAGAAGAGCAGCTCCACTCCTTCATTTGCCCTGCATACCTGAAGCACTGTTTGACGTAAACATTGCCATCTGGTTTAAATTTAACTTGTTTTCCATATAAAACTGTTGAAATGCCCAAGGGTTAGATAAACTGTGACATGCTGTTAATTTTATTATGCCAGTGAACACAGTTTTATGAATTAATTTGTTTTCATTCCTACATATAATGTATAAAATTAACATTTTTTTTAAATGTTATGTCAGTAGATTCATTGACTATCAAAAGTTGGTAGTTATGATAGGCTGATTTTCTAATTTCATTTAAATCATTTGATTTGATAGTTCAATGTATGCACTCATAAAAAATATAAGAAACATACATACGCCTGATAAACTCAAAAGGAGTACAGTAATTCTCATTTTTCCTAACCAGTATTTTAAACTATTTGACAACATGAGTGCACTCTACATAAAATGACTTTTCAGTATGCTAAATCCAGAATTACACCCTGGAGATGAAAAGAGAGTTAAAAATTATTCATGCTCTGGGTCTATTTATAAGATAGATAGATAGATAGATAGATAGATAGATAGATAGATAGATAGATAGATAGATAGATAGATAGATAGATAGATAGATAGATAGATAGAATTATAGTTATATACAGTTTGATAATGATGTGCATATCAAAGCCAAGCAAGAATCTCTGCGTGCGCTTTGTTTATAATCAGATGCTCATATCCAACTGGAACGTACAATAAGCCTCTCTAATGAAGTGGTTAGTTTACCTTTTCTTACTTTTATTTTGTGGATTTAAGTTCAAGCTCAACTATTACTTGCCTTATGTAACCTTTAGATTTGTGTTTCTATCTGCTCTCTCAGTATAAAATAAACAAGAATGACCCAAGTCTGTAATGTAACTAAATGGGGAAATTACCATCATATAGAGCAAAAGCTTATTGTCAAGATGTGGGAGTCCTAAAAGCACATAAGTCCCATAAATACTTACAAAATTTTAAGTACTGTCAAAATCTCCAGCTAGACACAAAAGGGCCTCAAAGAATCTTTATAAAAAGTTTGTTTTTAACAAAAATGCTCTGTAGCACAAGAAGCTCCATAGAGCACAAAAGAAATTACCTGAGAAGGCAAGGAAATCTAAGGCAAACACAGCCCCAATACTGAATACAAAATAAACTGAAAAACAGAGCGAAGCTTCAAAAATCTAGAAATCACAAAAGGTACAAAGAACAGCAAAACACAAGTAAACACCCCACTCCTTAGCGCATTTGAAATAAAGCACCAGATCCTCCATATTTAGAGAGCAGAGGGCACTTCCTGGCAGTGGTAGGAAGGTGGTCTTCAGTAACCACTCACAAAACACAAGGAATATAACACAGTAATTGGCAACAAAGCAAATAATAAACAAAAGCAACAATTAGCACAAATAAACAGCACAAAAACTGACAAAAGAGACAAGAAACACGACTTTAAACAGCAGCTGGAGAAGAAACTCTGGCTGAAACATGACACTTGTATAGAATACAGAAAACAAAACAAGATCCAGCAGTGAATGGATATATGGAAAATGTATGCAAAAATAGAAATTCAGCATAGCTTTTGTGTAACTAAATTATTCACCATAAAAATCTTCTATACCTTTGTCATGCATTGCAAAGGCCTTTTACACTAAAAACAATCTTGCAGCAAATCTTGGCAGGCAGGTTGAAAAGAATGAAACAGAATTAGTATAGCCAGCTGCAAAATATGAAAAAAGAAATGGGATTAAATAGTGTTAAATCATTAGAAACTGGCCTCTAATTGCAGAGGGTTAGAAAGAAATCCCTTAGAAATGGAACAAGATTTGTGAACCCCTATTACTGTGCACCGACTAACAATTTCCAGAAAAATATGAGCTATATAATAATTGGTTCAATTAAGATAACCGACGTAGTTTACCTAAACTTAAAAATTTAGGGAATATTCTGTGTTAATGTGATTTTTTTATTTCCTTGGGTTCTGCTGAGTATAGGTCCTATGGGATATTGGATACTCATGTGGGAATTCATTGATACATGACAGAGACAAGCTGATTTTCTGTCTGTCATGCGAAACACACTTTGAATAGTAGGATACACCTAACTAGATTGGAAAGGCACAGTGGAAAATAAAAGATGTATTGTCATATCACTGGGTTGGCACATTAAGAAAAAATGTCAGAAGGCAAATATTATACGCTGTAAGATAATATATTTTCACCAGATTTCTTAATGAAAATACTCTTTTTGATTTTTTTTAATAAATGTGCTGCAAAATTCCATTCAGAAAAATTAATAATACTAGCCAACCCGCGGCGTAGCATACACCGCATAATTATGTATAGATGGGTGAACACTTCCTGAAAGACACAGTTGTCCAAATGGGGTGGGTTTGAGGATATGACTGTAGGTGAATGAAAAGATGGAACTCTGGAGAGGGCAACATACAATTGTCCGTGACTGAAAACTGGAGGACCGCCATTGCGCCTCCACCTCCCAGAGTGAGGGACGGGGCTGGACGGCACTCGGACGCGGAGGGCAAAACGGGGGGAGAGGGGAAGGATGCCCATTCCGCCCCGCCCCCCCCCAGCATTCTAGTCTGCTGATTTCTTAGTCATCGTTCAGTACGCACTGCCTGCTCATGTGCCCGCCCCCAACTCCTCACCTGAGTGGCTTTCGTCTGTGTACAGTCCACATGCACCTGTGAGTCATGTTGACTGTTCATTTTCCAAACACCGCCTCAGTTGCTTTCGTCTCTGCTACAGTCCACATGCACCTCTGAGCCACATTGTCTTTTCATTGTTCTTTGCGGTTCCGGCTGCTTTTCTATATATAATCCACCAAGTCACCCGACCATGGTAGTAGCGACGGGGGGTGTGTACAAAGGGCAGGGACTTAATCAGTGCGAGCGTATGACCCGCACTTACTGGGAATTCCTCGTTCATGGGGAACAATTGCAAGCCCCGGTCTCCATCACGAATGGGATTCAACGGCTTACCCACGCCCCTTGGCGCCGGATAGACACACGTTGATCTATTCAGTGTAGCGCGCGTGCAGCACCGGACATCTAAGGGCATCACAGACCTGTTAATGCTCAATCTCACGTGGCTGAAAGCTACTTGTCCCTCTAAGAAGTTGGACGCCGACCGCTCGGGGGTCGCGTAACTATTTAGCAGGAAGGAGTCGGAATTAACCAGACAAATCTCTCCACCAACTAAGAACGGCCATGCACCACCACCCACAGAATTGAGAAAGAGCTATCAATCTGTCAATCCTCTCCGTGTCCGGGCCGGGTGAGGTTTCCCGTGTTGAGTCAAATTAAGTGAAAGGCTCCACACCTGGTGGAGCCCTTCCGTCAATTCCTTTAAGTTTCAGCTTTGCAACCAAAGACCCAAAGACTTTGGTTACCCGGTTGGCTGCCCGGCAAGTCATGGGAATAACGGCAGTCATCATCGTTTATGGTCAGAACTACGACGGTATGTGATCGTCTTTGAACCTCCGACTTTCGTTCTTGATTAATGAAAACATTCTTGGGCAAATGCTTTCGCTCTCGCTCGAATTGTTGGTGGCCGTGGCTCTGTCTTGCGTGCATCTTGCTTGCCATGGACTTAGTGAATTCTTAGAGTTGGTGGGCGTGGCTCTGTGAGTTGTCGTCGTATCCCATGGTCTTAGAGTTGGTTGGCGTGGCTATGTCTTGCGTATCCCATGGTTGTCTTGCGTGCCCTGTCGGCTTAGTGAATTATACATATAGATTCATCTCTTCAGTGAGGCTCTTCAGGTGTGAACATTAAAATTCAGAATAAATACACTTCTCCTTTGTGTTTGCTTTCAGATCATGATAATTATGCCCTTAATCAGTATCACTGCCTTATCCTTTCCCATATCTTCTCTTGCTCATGAAATGCATTGCTTCTTTCTCATTACAGTCTGTTGGCACCATTTCAAATTAACTTTAAACTGTAAAGATGTAGCCCCTATGTAAAGTACTATATACTATAAAGATAATAAAGACCTACTGTATTTTTATATGTACTGTATATAAACAATTTAAATCCTTTGAATTGTGTCATTAATGGTCACATTATCAGACTTACCATTCCACATACATAAATATTCAACTAATCACAGCATTACACGTAAATAGAATATTGTTTAAATGAAGCAGACAGGCATCAGAAGATTGTGTATAAGTTGCTCAGAGGGATAATGGGCGAGAGTAAAAACTGATGCGGCCTTGAATTTGGTATTGTATAGAGGATTCTGTATGAGTGCATCTACAGCAATATGACTCAAGTATAAAGAATGTACCACCACAGCAATAGTGGTCCTTTGGTTGTAAATAGCCATCTTATTTAAAGAGGTTGGGATGGCTGATACATTTTTGCAGAGTAAGAGAAGATAAAAAAAGGGTTGATGAAATAAACACATGATAAAACATAATGCATTGTACCATGTCACATGCAAGGTTTGGCAGCCAGTGATTCAAAAACAGAAAAACAGAAGAGTGGAGTAGAAGTGGGCTAAAGAAAACAACAAGAGAAGAAACATCAACCAATATGTGATGAAAACCCAATAAGTACATGGACCTACACATGTGTCAACAGATGGGTACACATTTGTATATAATTGCATGTACATGTATTTGTAATGCTTTACACCCATCTCACTCTAAGGGTTAGTCACACAGTATTGCTCTTGGTTAAATTCACTACTACCTTTAACTATGCACTAATTCTCCTCGTTTGTTTTACACAATCATGTAATTATGTTTTTTTTTTTGCTAGAAGTTTACTTAATGTTCATTTTCCTTTCTTTTGTACATCCTGAATGATTCTGTACTGGATTTAAATATTCCTAGAGAGGAGATTCTAAAATGGAAGTGATGTGTGGTGTAATTTAACTTATACTTCAAATCCCAAAAAGAACATTTTTGTAGATTATGTGCACCTTGGCAGATGCACTTTCTAGACAATGCAGTGGTTAATGCTACAAGGTGACGATTGAAAGTCATTGAAAATAAAACATCAGACGGGAATGCATTTTTGAAATGAAGATCCGTCTCTCTCCCTCATTCATTGGTCATCTTCAGTTCAAAAAGGCAATCCCATGTGATCTGCACTTCCTGCTTATGATGTGCACTGATTGTTCAGAAAATATCTTAAAAATATTTTCACAAACACTACACATGTTTTTTAAGTATATTACTATGATTATGTGACATGAGTAACATGAGACTTTGTTTTCTTTTTTCCATGGATGTTTTTCACATTGTTTGCTGTTGTACAGCAGTGGTCATCATTGGCTTACATTATATAATAAATCTTTCATTTCCATTTTGCATGAAAACATGAACAAACTACATGGGGGAAGTAATATATAAAACATATATATGTATAACATATAAAAAATGTAATTTTGGGTTGAGTATTCCCTTAAACTATGAATAGATTTTTGTACACAGTAACAGAATATAACATCTGAGCCTTCTGTTCTGGAATGATGCGTTTTCATTCACAAACAAGTGTAAACCCAACAGGAAAATGCATTGCATTGATTGGCTCTTCTGAAAATTGAGGTTTAGTAGTGCTGTATTTGAGATTTCATTTGAGATTTTGAGAGTCAAAGTGGACATGTCTTCATAAAAATGAAGAAAATGATGCAAATTTATATCTGTTGCTGCATCGACAGATGAGACTTCAGGTTAAAGTAGCAGTTCTCTAGTGACTTGTTAGAGTCATGTTAGGAAAAAACAGATACACGACGATTCCTCTATTTTTGTGTGGCATCCTCCTCTTATTCTGAGCTCTACTGTATTTACCCTGCACCTACCGAGTGTGGTGGAGGGTATTAACCTCTTCTAGCTTCCTCTGTTTCACTCTACAGGCCAAAGATGTACTGTCTTGATAGACTGGTGAATTGCTTCCTTACCAATGAGTGTTGCAACTATCCTGAGGTGCTCTACAACAGATTCTACTGTGTTTTGTTTTTGACAAGACATGCTCTGCATTCCAAAGAGACTCCACTGGAAGCAGCAGATTTACAAACTGAATGAGTGGCTGTCCGAGACTATAATGTATAAGCCATTTCCACAAATCATAACATGTTTAATTCCAGGAAGTACAAACTCTAGTTCTAATGTTTCAGATTTTTGGAATTAAAGATAGATAGATAGATAGATAGATAGATAGATAGATAGATAGATAGATAGATAGATAGATAGATACTTTATTAATCCCAATGGGAAATTCACAAGCAGGGTTCCATGGCGATATAGTAATTAAGGCAGATAATGCAGAGTTACGGTAGACTGAGTTTGCTTTCTGGGCCATTCACCTTCTCTGGAAAAACTCAGTACTTTCTGTGCCTTAACCCAACACTACAATTTCTTGCCACATCCCCAAGATATGCATAATGTACAAATTAATGGCTTTAAATTTATGAAGTTCTTTGGTTATGTTAGCTGACCTGCTTTGTTATGGTGTGTTTTGAAATGCTTGGTTAGTTGCTGCTTTGCATATTGTACTGAAAAAAAGTGGATTAAAATGATGGATAGATTTAAAGCCTAACGTTTTGTGTGCGTTGTCTTACTTCCATCTGCATAATACAGCACCAAATTCCGGGATTCACGGGTGCAAGATGAGACTTCGTTTTGTACATCGTTTGACGTCCTGTTGTATTCACTACAATCGGATGGGGACACAACGTCTGCCTGTTGCTGGTATCAACATAAAAAATAACTGGTCAGACGTGTATAACGAAATTTATTATGATATTAAAAAGACCGATCTAGCACAAAAAAACTGAATTTGCTTCGCAATTATATTATTTGTTTGCCTTACAAATCCACCCCGCATCTGCCCATTTCAATCCGCCTAATTTTTTTCCCAGACCCGAAGCCCCTAGCACTATGAATCTGCAAGGATAGCCATTGTGACGTATGCTTTTATTAATACTTTTTTTTTTACTGATAGGGAGGACTAGCCTCCCATACAGTTCTTGGTCCAGCCTTGCGACTGCTTCCACAGACTACACCCCGACTCCCGTTACATGTAGTACTAGAGAAAATGATCGCTGAAAATGGATAAGATCGTTCTTGGGTGGGCGGCTTTATTATCTAAATCGAAGCACAGATGGTGCTTTTTCGGCTGTAGGAAAGGAAACTGAACAAACTACGTGGCAGTACTGAGCCGACAAATGCGTCATAATACATGTAGCGCCTTCATTCAACAATATGTGCTTGCATTTTTGTAGCAAAGATACCGTACGCGTCAGAGAAGCAACACGCAGAGCCAACAAAACAGCACCCTTACAAGCAAGAGTACGTACCTGTCCCGTCTTCTGTCCCATTATTCGCTCCCGATCTTCCTTACTCCAGCTGCTGACTGGGAAGTCCTTTGCTTAAACGTCCGTGGATTTTTTTTCAGTCCCAAGTTCAGATGAAACACAAATCGGAGATGGTGTGAAGGTGGCGTTACGATTCGGCGCGCTTCAAGTCGCACCCCGCAGGGCTGACAAGCCAGGCTCCGCTCTGTCGAGTTGCATGACTACGTTTATCTCCTCTTCTAGCCGTTTTCATAAACAGGATAAAGTAATTATCGATAGGGGGGCGCCGAGGAAATCCCTCCGGCTACAGTTCGCCGTGCTGTTACTGTGTCCACAACCTGTTTGTGCTTTGCCGCTGTCCGACGTGCTGGAAGCGTCTTCTCATCCTTTTCGATCTGCTGCCAACTGAGTCTGCGCGCGCAGCCGGGCTGCCGGGGTTAACAGAGGGCATCGCGGCGAGCAGGAATTGGCTGGAGGACAAGAAAGCAAACCCGCAGCCGCAGGCGGCAAGACTTCGCGCGTCCACTTCGAAAGCTTCTCGTCATCGGTGAACACGTTCTTGTACACAAATGTCTACTAAAATAAACAAATACATCGCGTGCTATACAATTGCGAATCGGCGTTTTAAAATACGTTCAAGATCCCTTGGCTTTTCTGCAGACATGTAACTTAGTCGGAAATGAAAAATGGAATGCGATCCTGCCTGCCATAGCATGCCTGAGAGGACTTGTCCACTGTAGGTGCCATTCAGTTGGCCTTATTATCTACATCCTAATTTCAGGTTTGGCCATTTTAACCCTTCTTTTTTAAAGAGCTAACTAGTTGTTATTTCTTTTGTTGATGGTTGTTTCACCATTTTTGGTACACTGGAGCAGACTTAGCGATTTGTTGGTTCCAAGCTAACACAGGTATGGGCCCCCCATCATTTTTGACTGGGTCCCCAGGATAGATAGATAGATAGATAGATAGATAGATAGATAGATAGATAGATAGATAGATAGATAGATAGATAGATACTTTATTAATCCGAAGGGGAAATTCACATTCTCCAGCAGCAGCATACTGATACAAAAAACAATAGTGCCTACAATAGAGCCTGCCTTCCTCACCAGTCTGTCCAGGCATGAGGCGTCCCTCTTCTTTATGCTGCCTCCCCAGCACACCACCGCGTTGAAGAGGGAACTCACCACAATCGTATGATAGAACATCTGCAGCATCTTATTGCAGGAGCATAGGGGGCCACAATGTTTTTGATGCCTATGTATGTTTCACTATTAAAACAGGTCCCAGTGCATTGCTTTGCCCGGGGGCCTATGATTCTGTTAAGATGGCCCTGCATACTGTCAGACAAAACGTTTAAAACACTTGTCATAATCAACAGAGGAACAGCCTGATGGCAAAACACACAGCAAGTTTTCAAAGAGAAAAGAGCATTAATTGTAATCAAGAGGAGAACAGGCTAACAGCAAAAGCACCAGGCCTTGGTGAAAATTCAAAGAGAAAACAAACTGTGGTCTAGGAGGCTTCATTAAAACTGTAGATAAGTGTGTGCGTGTGAGACAGAAGGGCTAAGATTGTGCTTAGCCTCACTGAGAGGCTGTGTCAGCTATTATTATTATTAGAGATGTCTTCTGCAGATTTTTCATGGTGCTTTGGTTGAGTTAATAAATTCGCCTAATTGGGAAGACGGCAACTAAAGCACACTCATTTTTCTTGCCATACACCATCCATGATCTACTTATTTTTTTGCATTTTTTTCATGTGAAAAGTGGTCTTTATTGGATAGCTGTTTTGACCAGAAAGTGGGGTCATCATTCATAATGGCAGTGTGATCACACTGGAGGGGAACATACCTGTATTTTCATCTGATTTTTCACAGAGAGGGGTACTGGTCATTTCGGGATGAATATTTTTACGTTCCTTTGTGTCTGAGACTGCAGGAGAGGTAAGCTGCTAGGGCTGCATATACATTATTTGTGAAGAGCATGGAAGAATGAAAGAAGGTTTGGGAGTTTCTTCACAAAATTCTTCATTTCCTCTTTTTTTCCCCCATTTATCTGATCCAGGGGGGCACCTATGTTTCATCTTCTTGTTGCAAGCCTATGGTATTAGCCTTTAGGTTTCAATGCTCAGTTTATGTGGTTGCTTCTCGAGTTTTGTAAATTCTTAGCATCTCTTCTAATCATCTGCCTGCTACACAGGGTTCAGGGATGACAGAACAGTCCACTTTTCCTACAATGAAGTTGGGAGGTGCATTCAAATTAGCACTTAAACATGCAATTTCAATTAATCGTTTTATTATTAAATCCAGGAAAAAGTGAATAATTATCACCCGCTGTTGTGTAACTTTCATTAGCAATTAGGTCTTTGGGGGGGGGGGGGGGCTCCTTTTAGCTCTGGGCCCTATGGGGTCTGTACCATCCATTCAATTTGCACTGGTTCAACTCTGCGTCAAATACAGTACAATACAATACAATACAATTTATTTTCATATAGCCCAAAATCACACAAGAAGTGCAACAATGGGCTTTAACAGGCCCTGCCTTTTGACAGCCCCCCCCATCCTTGACTCTTTAAGAAGACAAGGAAAAAAACGTTGTAGGGAAAAAAATGGAAGAAACCTTGAGAAAGGCAGTTCAAAGAGAGACCCCTTTCCAGGTAGGTTGGGTGTGCAGTGGGTGTCAAAAAGAAGGGGGTCAATACAATACAATACACAGAACAGAGCACAAGTAATCCTCAATACAATATAATAGTGCAATAGAAACATTATAAATACAGAGCAGAATTCAACAGTAGATGATATCACA
This sequence comes from Erpetoichthys calabaricus, assembly GCF_900747795.2. Taxonomy (NCBI): domain Eukaryota; kingdom Metazoa; phylum Chordata; class Cladistia; order Polypteriformes; family Polypteridae; genus Erpetoichthys; species Erpetoichthys calabaricus. The sequence continues at coordinate 63,914,675 of NC_041411.2, read as the reverse complement.
TAATACGATTTGGATTTGTTCCGAGTCCTGGTGACCTTGGCCATCAAGCTGCCTCCCCCTATTGGCCATTCCACAGCTGAGACAATGCTGGGCCAGCCAATCCGCTGAAAGTACCCCTCTACCCAACGATTCCTGCGATCCTACATCAGAGATGACTTTACCTTAGCCAGGCAAAACAACTTGGCAGGTGGGCTGTGGCACCAAGTGCCACATTTGAGTAGCCTACAGAGAAAAGAAACATAATTTGTTACTAACCCTTACCTAATTCTAAGTATTTATTATTTATGTTTTAGTGCTAATAACTAAGAACAGAGATGCAGTCTGTACAGTTATCAGCAGCTCTAGCCAGGGTGTGCTAAACTGAAGTAATGAGTCTTCAGCCGGGATTTGAAAGCTGAGACCGAAGGGGCATCTCTTATAGTAGCAGGCAGACCATTCCATAGTTTAGGTCCCTGTAACTTAAAGCTCGACCTTCATCTATCCATCCATTATCCAACCCGCTATATTCTAACTACAGGGTCACGGAGGTCTGCTGGAGCCAATCCCAGCCAACACAGGGCGCAAGGCAGGAAACAAACCCTGGGCAGGGTGCCAACCCACCGCAGAAGCTCGACCTCCCTGTTATTTTATTAATCCTTGGAATCATAAGCAGACTCAGCATCTTGAGATCTTAATGTGCACTCTGGTTTGTAAGTCATGATAAGTTCAGATAAATCCCCCTTCCTGGCTACAAATGGAGCAAAACCGTGTCTCCTCTCACCCTCTTGCTTTAATTCCTTCTCTCATATGTAGAATAATAAAACATTGGCATGCGAAACAGGCCCCTTTATTTCTTATGCTCTCCAGATATGGTGTAATCTTGCGAAATTATAGGGACTACTTCCGAGGTGGCATCTTCATACCCCTCTATGTAACAAGCCAGCAATAGATACGTATAGATGACAAGCTCAATTGTTTGTTTGTTTGGTTTTTTTTTTTTTCAATTGGTCAAGAAGGGGTGTTTGCACATTATGACACACATTCAATGAGTCAGGACTCAAATCGTTCTAGTCCTTGCAGCTCAGATTTTCCATACCTGTTCCTTCCTTTTCTTTAATCTCCACCCGAGATCTGTGCTTAGAACATGTGGAATTTCTCTCACTTCTCCCCTTCCTCCATCATCCAGTTTATACTTTTGCAGTTTCCTTATCCCTTAAATCTCAGCCTGTAGCCTTTCTTTATTCCTTGAAGTGCAAAGTTTCCTATACGCCACTATCACTTTCGACAATATGGTCTTGTGATGTTCCTTCCTATACAAAAATGCACTGGAATTCTGTATTCAGAAATGTTTAAAATTCATCCGATTACCAGCATACTCTGTTCAAAATTATGCATAGATAATATGTAACCCTCCACAAGTGCCACTTAATGGGCTTGGCTCACTTTGTCACCTCTACTCCTTAAATGCTCTTGGTACTTTCTTTTGGTACTGTCCCCCAGTTGCTTCTCTTTGATCCTATGTGGCCAAAACTCTTTCCTCAATTCGTTCTGTGTATGTTCCCATGTCACCTCCGGATCTCCTTCTCTTGGATTTCTCCACTCTCTCCCGCTCTGCACTGCAGCAAATGTAATCACTCTATCAATTATTGCAGCAAGACTGTTGCTGGCCTCCCATCTGGAGATCTCCTGACTCTGTCACTTTGTCTCATTAGAAGGCATCATTCTTTAACTTAGTCCTCTTGGAACTTACTGCATTGTGGATCCACAACTCATTCAACTCTACAATTTAGGGATTGCTTATTGCAATTCAGTTGATCAGGAGCTTGGTGGGGCCTGCCCCATGATTTAGATATGTAGCTTCCTAGCTCTTATCATTGAATGTGTCCACATCCTTTAATTAATATTCACTACCTCTTGTTTTTGGGGTTTTCTTTTTCTCTGTGGTGTTAATAATATTTTTTAAAAAAGTTGTAATGTTCTGCTTATATGAGTGAATTGAATATGTTTAATAACATTTTAATTGCAACAAAAATTTATACTGTAAACATTCTGTTTAGAATCTGGAAGTTTAAACGGATTATGAACGGATTTTGATATTCACATTCATGTATGCATTTTATGTGGACTATAGGTATATACAGTGTCGGTTATTAGAAATTTTACAATTATTGTCAAATGATGTCAAAGAAACTAGCAGTTTACTACAGATATTAAGTAAACGAATGTACATTTGACTTAGCAGTTTAGTGCGGGGTATAATTTATTTGCAAAGTGTGAAAACACATAAATCTAAGTATAACAATAGAATATTAGAATAAATGGGTTAATTGGTAGATTGTAGCTTTACAAGGAGAAAACCAGTTTTAAAACATTAACAATATGTTTAAAATCCTTTACAATTATAAATACTAATCGTTAAAATTCAAATCTGCTTTTTTCTTGACTTCATCTTTGTAAGCATAAAAACAATTTAATTCATAATCAATTGTTTCAGTTAATTCACTTCCCATTGATAAGGTTGATGAGAATTATATGAATTGTAAGAACACACATATTAGTGCCTACAAACAGGACATTTTCAGAAAGCACACTTTTATAAGGTAGTCATTTCAGATAAGGACGTGCAACTGTGACACACATGAGGAGTAAAGGTGCATGAGGAGGATTAAAGGCACTTGCTGAGAGAGACACCTTCAAAGATGGAAAGTATAAAACCAGACAGAAGGCAAGAAAGGCGACTTGAAAATTATGACAGTGGGGGTGCTGGTGAAGAGAGGTTCAGACATAAGCAAATACAGATGAAAGGCGCTGTATTCTTTTACAGGCACCATGGCTAGACTATATACATATGTATATATCTCTATATATACAGTGCATCCAGAAAGTATTCACAGCGCATCACTTTCTCCACATTTTCTTATGTTACAGCCTTATTCCAAATTGGATTAAATTCATTTTTTCCTCAGAATTCTACACACAACACCCCATGATGACAACGTGAAAAAAGTTTACTTGAGATTTTTGCAAATTTATTAAAAATGTAGAAATTGAGAAAGCACGTGTACATAAGTATTCATAGCCTTTGTTATGAAACTCAAAATTGAGCTCAGGTGCATCCTGTTTCCCCTGATCATCCTTGAGATGTTTCTGCAGCTTCATTGGAGTCCACCTGTGGTAAATTCAGTTGACTGGACATGATTTGGAAAGGCACACACCTGTCTATATAAGGTCCCACAGTTGACAGTTCATGTCAGAGCACAAACCAAGCATGAAGTCAAAGGAATTGTCTGTAGACCTCCTAGACAGGATTGTCTCGAGGCACATATCTGGGGAAGGTTACAGAAAAATCTCTGCTGCTTTGAAGGTCCCAATGAGTACAGTGGCCTCCATCATCCGTAAGTGGAAGAAGTTCGAAACCACCAGGACTCTTCCTAGAGCTGGCCGGTCATCTAAACTGAGCGATCGGAGGAGAAGGGCCTTAGACAGGGAGGTGACCAAGAACCCGATGGTCACTCTGTCAGATCTCCAGAGGTCCTCTGTGGAGAGAGGAGAACCTTCCAGAAGGACAACCATCTCTGCAGCAATCCACCAATCAGGCCTGTATGGTAGAGTGGCCAGACAGAAGCCACTCCTTAGTAAAAGGCACATAGCAGCCCGCCTGGAGTTTGCCAAAAGGCACCTGAAGGACTCTCAGACCATGAGAAAGAAAATTCTCTGGTCTGATGAGACAAAGATTGAACTCTTTGGTGTCAATGCCAGGTGTCATGTTTGGAGAAAACCAGGCACCGCTCATCACCAGGCCAATACCATCCCTACAGTGAAGCATGGTGGTGACAGCATCATGCTGTTGGGATGTTTTTCAGCGGCAGGAACTGGGAGACTAGTCAGGATAAAGGGAAAGATGACTGCAGCAATGTACAGAGACATCCTGGATGAAAACTTGCTCCACAGTGCTCTTGACCTCAGACTGGGGCGACGGTTCATCTTTCAGCAGGACAACGAACCTAAGCACACAGCCAAGATATCAAAGGAGTGGCTTCAGGACAACTCTGTGAATGTCCTTGAGTGGCCCAGCCAGAGCCCAGACTTGAATCCGATTGAACATCTCTGGAGAGATCTTAAAATGGCTGTGCACCGACGCTTCCCATCCAACCTGATGGAACTTGAGAGGTGCTGCAAAGAGGAATGGGCGAAACTGGCCAAGGATAGGTGTGCCAAGCTTGTGGCATCATATTCAAAAACACTTGAGGCTGTAATTGCTGCCAAAGGGGCATTGACAAAGTATTGAGCAAAGGCTGTGAATACTTATGTACATGTGCTTTCTCAGTTTTTTTATTTTTAATAAATTTGTAATAACCTCAAGTAAACTTTTTTCACGTTATCATTATGGGGTGTTGTGTGTAGAATTCTGAGGAAAATAATGAATTTAATCCATTTTGCAAAAAGACTGTAACATAACAAAATGTGGAAAAAGTGATGCGCTGTGAATACTTTCCGGATGCACTGTACTGTGTATTATATACACACATTTATACACTGTAAAAAATTTGGGCATAATTTAACAGTTAAATGACTGGGAGCTGTGCTGCCAGTCATTTAACTGTCAAAGAAGGGTCAGTAGCAAAGACCAGTGTACAGTTTATCTGAGTAAAATCAATGCAGTCATCTGCTTCATTTCATTTTTAAATTGTTATAATTATGCTGAATCAAAACAACTCAACATAAATAGTTCAATGATGCCATTTTAATTTAACATACCTACAATACACAGTTCACTTTTCTGTATGAGATTATAAACAACACTTAACTGCAGTAAAATATAAATAATGACAATAGACAATTGTTGTAGTCATTGGTTGTAATCAAATGTATACAGACTACAGCTAGTGTTGTCCAGTTACTTTTCTGATGATGACAGGGTGTGCTACAGTTTCACCAGTATATTGAAATTAACTCGCCATAAATCAGCTTGCATAACCAGAAATGAACATTCAGAACACACTGAAAATGTATTTTAAATGGAAGAATGTGTAGCTTTGCTGAAAAGGGAGGGTTCCTTTAAATGCTTTATGCAAATGTAGAATTCTGCACCATTGTGAATTTAAGGTAATAGAATGATTATTCATAAAATGTTTCAATGTGCAAGACTAATACTGGCAGCTAAAACACTGCTTAAATGTAAATATATGTGTGTTTATGTATTTAATATCCTCACCCTACATTTCCTGACTGTACATTTACTCAGGAGGATTGTCAGTCATTCTTCATCACGATCCTGACTACTTCAGGTTGTCTCTTCGCAATCTCTTTTCCTGCATGTAAATTATCAAGGTTCCTTGCCATCACCTCTTACTGCTGAAAACGCCATACCCACTCAACCTGTGTCACGAAAGCTGTGAAATAGACAGGATGTTTCTAGACTAATTTGCTGTAAACCAGGTGGTTCCACATGCATTAACACTGCACATACTTGGCCCTATGTGATTAATGGATGCTTAGTATGGAAGCGTATTAGGGCTATGGAGAAGAAGAAAAAAATGGACTCAGTGAAGAAAAAACAAAGTGCATGTCGAGAAAAAGTCGACTTTATTCTCGACATTTCCACTTTAATCTCGCCATTTATGTTGAGATTTAAGTCAACATTTTCGACTTTATTCTCGACATTTCCACTTTAATCTCGCCATTTATGTTGAGATTTAAGTCAACATTTTCACTTTATTCTCGACATTTCCACTTTAAGCCCTTGTTTTTTTCTCTCTCTAGTTTAACTTTGCCATGTTGTCAACTTCATCTTAAAATCAATGTTTAATGTACTAGATTTTCTCAAACCCCGTCATAACTAATGTAGCATATTAAATACTTTGTATTAAGTGTTCCCTGGCCCAATTGTTAATCGCTACGTGCTTCTTAAACTGACTTCCTCTTGCACTGAGAGGAGCCACAGGCAGTGATTGCCACACAGAATACATTCACTTCATGATATTACTGCTCTCTGAACATTTAGAATGCTAAGATAAATACTTGATATCATTTTCATGATGAAATGCATTAAAGCAGGTATTAAACATGTCGGGGCATGGTGGCATGGCAGTAGTGCTGCTCCCTTGCAATAAGGAGTCCCCAGGTGTTTGTTCAGTGTAGAGAACCTTTATGGCAGGTGTGATGAGGCTCCAAAAAGCTGGATGTGTGAATGGGTATCGCACAGGTTTAACTGAAATATTGTGTAAATGTGGCGTTCTTGAGCTGGTGGTCAGAGACATCAACACAGAATTCAATGGATATTCTTCTCAGCGGGCTTTCCTTATTGCAGGACTGCTGTCCCTATCAAACGTACCAAACCCCCAGTTCCTATCCTTCCTTTTTCTTTCTCAACATAACCAATCACCACACGATAAACGTCTTTGTGAAAGTAAAACTAGCTATAAACTTAGGACATGGAGTGTTCAGAACTTTTAAAGAACTTTGAAAGATTTTCGTTATACATGTTTAATTATGCCATCCATTCAGGGTTGCGCCTATCACAGCATGCATTGTGCACGAGGCCGGAACAATTCCTGAACAGGGTGCCAGCACATTGCAGGGTGAATATGAGCACACACATACACTATGGTCAATTTATCTATCCAACCATCCTCTTCCGCTTATCCGAGAACGGGTCGCGGGGGCAGCAGCTTGAGCAGAGATGCCCAGACTTCCCTCTCCCGGCCACTTCTTCTAGCTCTTCCGGGAGAATCCCAAGGCGTTCCCAGGCCAGCCGAGAGACATAGTCCCTTCAGCGTGTCCTGGGTCTTCCCCAGGGCCTCCTCCCGGTTGGACGTGCCCAGAACACCTCACCAGGGAGGCGTCCAGGAGGCATCCTGATCAGATGCCCGAGCCACCTCATCTGACTCCTGTCGATGTGGTGGAGCAGCGGCTCTACTCTGAGTCCCTCCCGGATGACTGAGCTTCTCACCCTATCTTTAAGGGAAAGCCCAGACACCCTGCGGAGGAAACTCATTTCAGCCGCTTGTATTCGCAATACGGTCAATTTAGCATAACAAAACTCCATATCCTACATGACTTTGAAAGGAAACTGAAGCACGCTGAGTAAACCCACCAGTAAAACATACAAACTCAAGGCAGGGAACACTCGAGACCCCCTTGCTGCGAGGCAGCAGCGCAACCTCCATGCCACCGTGCCCCCACATGTTTAATACAGTATATGCTTCAATGCATTATGAAATGTTATCAAGTATGTTTCTTAGCATTCTAAATGTTCAGAGATCAGTAATATCATGAAGTGAATGTATTCTATGTGGTGATCGCTGCCTGAGGCTCCTCTCAGTGCAAGAGGAAGTCAGTTTAAGAAGCACGTATCGATTAACATGGGTTGGGGAACACTTAATACAAAACATTTAATGTGCTGCATTAGTTATGACGGGGTCTGAGAAAATCTTGTCAATTAAACACTGATTTTAAGATGAAGTTTACGACGTTTGTGGAAGAAAATAATGAATAAAGACACCCCCCACTGAAATGCCCCGATTTAAGCAAGACGACACAGGCAGGAGAAAGCGTCAATCGTTATTCTTTATCTAAATCTCTGAAGAGGTAACAAGTGCATGTTAGCCAGATGCTACACAGAAAAAACGTGTCCTCTGCGCTCTATTTATGCAATTCATTGATTAGGTCACCGCTCAAAAAAGGGAATTCATTACATAATAAGAAAACTTTTAACATGATTGGTTATACTTAGTTTCTAACAGGACATGGCAGATGTTGATATCTTAGATGACCACAATTTGATTGATAGTCCTGTTTGTTTAGGATGTACGTGACATTTTAAATGTATTACTTTTATTCTTATTAAAGGAGATGTGTGAATTTCTTCACATACACCCTGTTTCTCATGGTTTAAAAGAAAAGAACAATGGCTTAAATTTATTATGATCCAGCTGGGTTCAAAAAACAGGAAACTTAGCACTATAGAAGAATGGTTATGCCATAAATATAACTTTTTCTCTTAAGAAGTTATATAAAATAACAAGAAACACATTTATCATAGTGAATAATAAAATAACAGCGTCAGCTTTTAAGCATAAGCTCAGAAGGATACGAGACTCGGACACATACCAGGTGCACATTGGACCAGGGTTCAAATTCAACTCTTACACTTTCTACTAATGACAAAATAAACTACTAGAATAAAGTCAACATGTCGACTTTAATCTTGACATAAGCATTGAGATTAAAGTGGAAATGTCGAGAATAAAGTTGGCATGTTGACTTTATTCTTGACATACACTTTTCTTCACTGTGGCCCTAATACGCTCCCATAACTTCAGTCTGCTAGCTGCTGCAGTAATAATAACTGTACAGCATTGTAGTGTAAAACATACTTAATATACATAGTATCAAATATACAATTCAATAAATGTCAAGGTTGCAAATTGCATAGTGACCAGACTAAGAATTGGGCAGGAGTCTAGCATTGAAGTATTTGTATTCCTCATCTAGTGAAGTTAAATATTGGGAATATTCATAACAGACACAGAAACGCTCTTTCTAAAAACAACAGAAAAACACTGTGCTTGCAAAAATAAGGGATGGGATGGAAAGAATATATGTATGTATCCAAACATCTGCATCAACCAACCACCAAAATAAGGATAGAAAATTAAATAAAGAACAAATTAATCGAAAGAGAAATAGTCCTAAAAAAAGTGGAACATTTGTTTTAGTAATATGTTTGCTCTAATAATACAAAAACACCTTTGTAAAATGGAGGACACATTGTTCTCTATTTTAATAAAATTTCTATTTGTTTTAAAGAACTGTCAGATTTCGATTCTGCATTTGTGTTTTGATTCTCTGCGAACTCCAAAAGCTTTTTGGTGCATGTGATGTTTGCTTCCCTTCTCCTGAGCATGCAAGCAGAAACCATCCAAGGCGGCACAGGCAAGATGCCGTTGACTGCAGTATGAGCACCTGGCCCAAAGCACGTATCACGAGCGTATGTTGTTTCCACACAACCAATGTATTCATTATTATTTATTCTTCTTCATTATTCAACCAATTTCACCTCTTTACCATCCATCCATCATCCAACCTGTTATATCCTAACGACAGGGTCACGGGGGTCTGCTGGAGCCAATCCCAGCCAGCACAGGGCGCAAGGCAGGAAACAAAACCCGGGCAGGGCGCCACCCCACCACAGGGCACATACACACACACACACACACACAAGGGACAATTTAGGATAGCCAATGCACCTAACCTACATGTCTTTGGACTGTGGGAGAACATGCAAACTCCACGCAGGGAGGACCTGGGAAGTGAACGCAGGTCTCCTTACTGCGAGGCAGCAGCGCTACACCACTGTGCCACCCTCACCTCTTTACCATCTCTTTGAAATGTTTTTACCATTGCAAGTTCTTCTAATTTTTTTCAGTGAGATTGCCAATAATTTTTTGTAAAAAAATTATCAACATTCAATATCAAATACACCGAAAGGAACTTTATTGCACACAAAAATACTTGTACAATAGTAACATTTAGTTTGGATTCTTCTAATTACTAATATCTAAAAAATATTAGTATGCTATAGTCAATTAACTTGAAAGGGACACTTATTATAATTATTTTTGTGTGTAATTTTTAGTTTGATTTTTCTAGTCTGATACTGTTTGTCAGTTCCTTTGATAGTAATAGAACACGAAAGTATAAAATAAATGCTTTATTTATTTATTTTTAGGGCCTGGTAAAAATCTTTTTCCCTGGTCTGGTGTAGGCTAGGGCAGTGTTTCCCAATCTCGGTCCTGTTGCCCCCCTGTGGCTGCAGGTTTTTGTTCCCACCAGCTTCTATTTTTAATTGGACTCCTGGGCTAATTAAGTGAACTGTTTTTTCCCCAAGTTCTGTGTTTTGGGAACAATATAGAAATTAGAAAACTAAGTTTAGTAAAAAAAAAAAAAAAAAATGTACATATCTATATATATAAAAAATTCTTTTCGCGTTTGAAACGGAAATTACGTATGACCACAGAACATATTATAATACAGGAACTAATCAGTTTGTTTGTGGACGCCATTTTTATATCGTCTTTACAAATCTATATATATAATTCACTAAAGCAGCCAACCATGGCAGGCAAGACGCAAGACAGAGCCAGTTTTCAGTCACTGACAATTGTATGTTGCTCAGTCCAGAGTTCCATCTTTTCATTCACTTACAGTCGTATCCTCAAACCCACCCCATTTGGACAACTGTGTCTTTCAGGAAGTGTTCACCCATCAATAAATAATTATGCGGCATATGCTACGCCGTGGGTTGGCTAGTTATTATTTATGTGAGAGTTATTTTACTGCTATTGAAAAGAAGTAAACACAAAACACACCGATCTACCCTATACAAGTGCGCCCCGCGTCGTCCTCTCCCATCCCTCCTCTCTGGACTACAGCACTGAGCCGTCCGCCGCCAGGTGCGTTCTGACAGACAAGTTGTATTTATTCGTCCACGTGACTGTTGCAGAAACTGCCACATTGTAACTTTTTTTTAGTTGCCAGTATTTGATAGTAGAAGAGATGAGGAAAACAGCTTTGCGTCTTTCTACTTTTTAACTGCGCCGAGCTGTAAACAATGTGCGTGAGAACAAAGTGGACGCTGGGAGGTGCGGAATGTCGGGCTGCTCCACGGGGTCGAGAGCTTCGCAGATTCGAGCAGCGTCCTCTCTTCTCGCACTGTTTGTGACATTTCAAGTGCCCCGTTGGCTTCTGGGAGAGTGGAAATCTTTGCGAATGAGTGTAATCGGCGCCATCGAAGCAGGACTGTTTGTAAATTGCCCTCCACAACTACCTGCTGTTCCTTAAAGTGAGTTTGGGTCTCTAAAACCCCACAACATTCAGGGTTCCTTTTGTGATGAATTATTTTAAGAAGTAAATCACAGGCACGTAGTGCAAGGTTGTCAGGCAGAAATTTGGACGATCACATAGAAAATGTAATTTCTATACCACAGCCATCATGTAGCGCCTTTCACATCGGATCTACTACCGAGAGATGATCCAAATACATTTTAGCTGCTGTTAGTACTACTTACCTGTTGTGTTATAGCGCCTTTAAAATGTAGTTTACCCGAAACCACTCCAGTAGTGCTCAGTGTATCTTTACTTCTTAAATGTTAATGTTTTACAGTTTAATAACTTATAGACTACATTTTATTTTTTTTTCCCTTGCACTCAGTGAGTGAAGCCACTGGGTAATAAACTAGTATATATTAAAATATACCAAGAAGTTATCTTGGAATAATTTACAGTGGAACCTCGGTTTGCGAGCATAATTCGTTCCGGAAACGTGCTTGTAGTCCAAAGCACTCGTATATCAAAGTGAATTTCCCCATAAGAAATAATGGAAACTCAGATGATTTGTTCCACAACCCAAAACTATTCATATAAAAATGATTAATACAAAATATAAAGTAAAAATACATAAAACAAATTAACCTGCACTTTACCTTTGAAAACAATCATGGCTGGTGTGAGTGAGTTTCTAAACTCTTGTGGGATTGCATCCAACGGGACAACACGCGGAAGAGCGTCCCAAAGCAATCGCAGTCTCCCAGCGCTGTAGCAGTTCTCCATAAAAGCGAATCCGAAAAGATCGCGGACATGCTATAAGCGCCTGCTGTCGATGGGTGATACAAGGAACATTATAAATGTGCAGGGCCCTGCCTGACTGCTGTGTCTGTTTCAAGCTGAATAAAGCTGGTGTTGCTAAAGTACTGAGACTCAGCTTTGTGTTTTAGTGTGCAAGACGGGGACTCGCACGTCACAGCACACACGCGAGCGCGCGCGTGCACACACACACATACACACACACAAGTGTGCGCGCACATACAGTCACAATGCTAATGCTGTAGTAAACAGTATACGCTCGTACGGATGTTTACTATGAGTGAGGCACGCCGACTCAGATAGAGAATAGGAGATGATTGCCCACAATCCCGCAGCGAGAGAGAGAGAAGAACCATCAGCTCAGTTGTGATCACATGACGCTCAGCAGACAAACTACTCGTACTACAAGACCTCGCTCGTTTATCAAGTCAAAATTTATTAAAACTTTTTGTTTGTTTTGCAAAACAGTCGTAAACCAAGTTACTCGCAAACCGAGGTTCCACTGTATTTGTTTCTTTTTAATTTTCATTCTACTTTTCTAGGTGTTCTAATTGTTTCATTAATCCATTAATAAAACTAATTAGTGGGTCTGATGCTGAAGTAGTCGTAGCCTTTCATGATTCAGTGTCGTTTGCCTGGGTGTCTGCTCTGCTCATTTTTAATTGTCATTAATAAGATACAATGAAGGGGAAAAACTGCACAGAGAAAGGGCAAAATATAATGAAATCAACAAAAAAGAGTTAAGCATTTAAATCCATAGCAAAAGCAGAAATATTTCTAAATGTCTTATAAATGTAAAAATCATGCTGCTGTGTTTTTTTGTAATGTAGAATAAGAGAAAAATAATCCCAGCTAATTAAATGAGATCAGTGCTATCAGGTGTTGTCACCGATTAGGAATCTGGTTGGAACAAAAACCTGCAGAGTCACAGGAGGTCCCCAGCTCTAGATGCCCTTGGGAAGACCACCTGTAAATGGCTTGTGCAAGTCATCAGACATCACCAGTCAGTAAAAAAACAACACAACATGAGCCGGCCAGTTGTTCTGAGTCGGAGTGTTTGCACGTCAGGGTCGGGTGTTGTTTTTAAAAATGCTTCTCCCCAGATTGCATTAATATTAGAACTGTCAGAGGTTTAGGTCGACTGATGACTCTGCTGTAAACTGGCATTAGAGTGAGTGTAGGCGTGTGTGTGAAAGGCAGCCTAATGGGCTGAGACCCTGTCCAGTACAGCTGGGACAGGCCCTAGTTCCTTGTGGCTGTGAATTAGATTAAGAGGATTTGAAAATGTTATGCTATGAGAAATAGATAATGCAACTTCACGGTACATCTGCTCCAGTGATCATTCTGTAAGGCTTTGCCCAGCCAATGATCCCCCGTTTACTTGTATTCGTTCAAAGTGTCTTTGTTTTTTCCCTTTCCTTCACCAATACCATACATTTGTATTTTTTCTTGTAACTTTCTTAGCAGTTAAACTGATAATATTCATACTGTATTTTACACATCCCTTGACTGCCATTTTTTCATAAATTAAACAGGAATAAAAATAAATGGATCTTCTCTGTGCCTTTGGTCACTCCACAGATTCGGTCATTTCTTGAATTCCCAATATGTTACTAGCCAGTCCAAGAATCTGCAGTTTGCCTAAATCTGCTTTTAGAAATGCAACTTAAATGTTCAAGTGTGAATTTTAACTTTGACTTTTTTTGGGTTAATTTCCTTAAGAGCTTTCTTGGAGTAGCTGTCTGCACGCTACCCTTTGCTCATTACTGCCCCATCACACTTTTGAAATTAGGCAGAAGCAAGTGGATCCACTGTGTGCATACAGTATATCCAGCACAGTACACTGCAATCTCCAAATCTTTACTGGCCACAGCTAAGGTTTAGCTAACTCTCAGATGGTGTGATCTCGGCCTGTGAGTACCACTGTGGAGTCTAGTGCTGGTTCCAACTACACTACTTCATTCTTATTTGGCTTTTGGTTTTCTGAGGAGACGTAATCTGTCACTGAGGAATTTCAAATGTGCTCTGGTTGGTTAACACTAAGAACAAAATATCCAAAACAATCTTTGGCTGGCTGGATCATTTCTTATTTTCAAGGTCACGTGCTCCTTAGTGGACGGGTGGGTGAGTACTGATCTACCACTAACTCTAGCTAAGCTCACCCTTCAAGGAGCACTCCTGCCCCAGTTTTTCCATCAACTGGTCAGAGAGTCTTGTGGCTTCTGGCCTTTATTTAACCTTTTTTTCTTCTGTTGAACATTTCATGTCTGTGCCCTGGTTGAATCTCGCTCCAATTTGTACCAGTGCCCATCTGTTGGTACAATAAAGGGCATATTGTTCTTTTGCAGCCTGTTCTGCTGCCAGTATCTCGCCGTCCTGTAGTCACATATCACATAATATAAGTAAGTTATTATTATGAGATATGGAAGAAGGTGATCTGCTGTGGTAACCCCTAACGGGAACAGCTGAAAGAAGATATACGGGGGGTGGGGTTGGGGGGACCCAAAAATAACCGGAAATATTTTTAAAATGTGTTTAATTTAATTTTCTGTACAAACTACAATTAGTCTCCTTCAAAGTACTCTCCATTGGCGGAAATACACTTATCTAACCGTTTGTTCCATTGTTCGAAACATTTTTTAAATTCGACTGAAGTAATGCCCATTAATGCTCTGGTCGTTTCTTGTTTTACCTCTTCGACGTCAGCAAGTCCTTCCTTTCAAGTCTTTTTTCATCCGAGGGAACAAAAAGAAATCACACGGAGCTAAATCCGGTGAGTAGGGTTTGTGGTTCAGGGTTGTCATACCGTTTCTTGCCAAAAATTGGCGAATGCTGAGAGCTGTGTGAGATGGAGCGTTGTCATGATGAAAGAACCAATCGCCCGACTCCCACAAATCAGGGCGTTTCCTTCTCGCACTGTTGCGCAACCTACTTTTACAAAAAAATTCACTGAACACAAGCACAACCTTCTAGACTAATGGCACTTGGCAGACTGACTTGTGAGGAGTGTAACTAGATCGCCCTAGCGGCCCAACCACGTACTACAAGTACCAACCTAACAACAACAAAATTCCGGTTATTTTTGGGTCCCCCCTCATATATTTAAATAAAAAAAAAAACAGCAAAACCACTGTAAATGTATTAGGTCAATCTTTATATATAATCTTCATTTGGATCTTGATCTTCGTTTGTCCGCGAATTCACTGCCTTGTGTGGTGTTCCTGTTGTGTTCAGTAGAGGGCAGTAGTGATGGAGGAGAGGAAGTGAGGAGGAGGATCGTTGGATGAGGTTGGAGTGTGGTGATTAAACAGAATTGAACTAAAGGAGACTATGTGCTGTTTGTACTGGCTGAATACACAACACCTTGGTTGTTACTTTCGTTTACAAACACTGTCGACACCGTGCTTTGTGTTTAGATCTGGCGTCAACACCGTGCTTTGTGTTTAGATCTGGCGTCGACACCTGCTTCATTGTCGAGACTGTGTTTTTTTGTGTTTCTATCGACCGTCATTGGCAGCACTTCATCCAAATCGAATGTTCATCCACTTCTTGGAGTCGGCAGTCAGAGTATATAAGTCAGACACACTTCTGTGATTTTCCATCAGTCGGCGTTTGGAGTTCAAGAAAGAAGCATTGCTTCTTCCTTACTCTTTGGATTGCCACAAAGCAACCTGCGAGATTGGAGAAAGTTTGAGAAGAGATCATGAGAGGAAACGACAGTGTCGTGAAAACGAGACGGACTGTGAACGGAGAGAAGTAGAAATGCTCCTCCACCACTACATAATTACTATTCGGACAGTGATTCCGAGTAGGCCGTTCCTATCGAATCAATGTCCAAAGGTTTTGTTTTGTAATTTTGTTTCCCTTATAAAAAATCATAATGCTGTGCGACGAAGGGCCCAGTTCACGACTGGCAGCCGCATTTAAACAGGGAGCCCTTCACAGACAACTTTAACACGCGCAACGTAGTTGGGCGCACATGGCTAGTTAAAAAGTACTTCTCTTAAGCTCAAGGACAAAAAAAATGAACAATGGAAGAGATGAAATGGTTCTTTATTAAAATGTATCTTTTTGTTTATCAGGTAATAAATAATTCTGAGCTTTCTCAATGACCTAGTCTGAGTGATCTCAACAGAATATTTACCAGTACTCAACTGGAGAAGCAGCAGTTCTACATTAAAGATCTTTTAAGATTGTTGGGCTCTGCACCCAATCATGGAGAGTCAGCCCTGCCATTCTATTCAACAATCTTATTATTTCGCCTAGTACCAGTCAATCTTTTTGGTTAAGTGGAAAGATCTGTCCAATGACCTACAGTTGTTCTCATTTCACCACCACAGTCCTGTACAATGTCTGTAAATCCAGCATATCAATGTGTTGTTCAGTTTAATGACTACTACACTCCTCATTTGTGAGCAAGATCCAGAAGTACATGAACTCCTCCCTGTCTGTCTTCAGGAAGCAAGCCTCTCTTTTTCCAGAAGAGGAGAATGACCTCAGATTTAGGGGTACCGCTTCTCATCCTAGCTCCATCACTCTCTACTGCATGATGCTTTTGTTAGTGCTGGAGATCTGCTTGATGATGCAAATTGGACATCTGCAAACAGCAGATACTCAACCTTCTGGCTTCCAAACTAGATATTCCCCATGCCTTCTATGTCACCTCAAATATCAGTGCAGGGAAAGGTTGAGAAGAGATCATGAAAGGAAACGACAGCGTCATGAAAACGAGATGGACTGTGAATGGAGACAAGCAGAAATGCTCCTACACCACCACATGATTACTATTCGGACAGTGATTCTGAGTAGGCCGTTCCTATCGAATTAATGTCCAAGGGTTTTCTTTTGTAATTTTGTTTCCCTTATAAAAAATCATAATGCTGTGCGACGAAGGGCCCAGTTCATGACTGGCAGCCGTGTTTAAACAGGGAGCCCTTCACAGACAACTTTAACACGCGCAACGTAGTTGGGCGCACATGGCTAGTATAAAATATTTTCTTATTTCATTTTTGTTTTTACAATGATTACTATGATATCATCAAATAATAATAATGTGAATTTCCCATTGGGATTAATAAAGTATCTATCTAAATAGTATTCAAACCAAAATAAATATTCTAACCTATCCTTTATTTTACTTTTATTTTTCAAACATTTCCACTGACTCTTCAGAACATAATGTTTTAAACTTTGCAAGTAAGTAAATTCTATCATATGCAAATAACAGCGTTTTCAAAATAGTATTTGCCAGTGGTAGAAAGTTCTGTACATGAAATAGCAGTAGACCCTAAGCATTAACAATTACAAGACAAGGTAGGAAATCTATTTTAACCCTGGTTTCAGTGTAAACGTTAATCTTTTAGTATGTAAAAATAATTTGTGTCCCATATTTCTATTTATTGACCTCACAAAAATGATTAAAAACTACTTTAACTCTTTTAGGGCTAATGTCGATTTTTGTCAACAGCAGAGGTCGAGGTTGGATGTTGACTTTAGTTAACATCCAGGGGTGGAGGGTAATAATCAGCGGTAGATGTCGACAAAACTCACCGTCATGTTACGGGTAGGAGGACTGTTAGACTCATTGACTTGACATTGAATCCCTGTGTGTGTGTGTGTGTGTCCTTTTCTATGTTAACTAATGTTATCTTATTTTAATTTCTTATTTTGTCTTTTATTTTTCTTTTCTTCATTATGTAAAGCACTTTGAGCTACTTTTTGTATGAAAATGTGCTATATAAGTAAATGTTGTTGTTGTTGTGTAAGGAGCACAGAGTAAACAACGTCTACAACGGCATTGACAGCGGGCAAAAAAGCAAAGCGAATGTGCAAAGCAAAATACTCTGTGGGCATTATTATTATTATTATTTTGTTTTTACTTTTTGCATATTGTTGCTGTTTCAGACTGACATCAAATTCCGATTTTGCAAGTGATCTGGAAATCAAAAACGAAAGGCAGGTAGCCGTTTCCTTTCCAGAAAGTGCCTTTCAGAATATAAATGGTTAGACAAACAGGTATGTAGTTTGCAGCGTTACAGCCAATTTTAGAAAGTTAATGCTTAATGTTAAATGCATTTAGTGTTTCCTTTGTATGCTTTTTAGAAAACTGAGTTTTTGGGGGAAAATATTCAGACCTGGGAGAAAATGAAAAAATAATTAGCCCTGACAGAGTTAACTAATGAAAGCTAAGAGCTTCTCATGCACTGTGTGTAATTGTGGGTTGTCTTCCATTGTATAAACTGTCATTAATTCTCTTTCTTTGTGATGTTTTTCTTTTCTGAATATTTTGGAATGAATATACAACAGTTGTTAAAGATCTTTGTCTGCTCCTTTAATTTTATTTATTTATCCCTCACTAGTAATGACAGGACCACCAGAACATCCATCTAATCCTTGTGAATCTCAGACAGTGCGTTTGCCAGCCATTCTTGGTATATTCCAAAGGTTTCAAATGAGCCAACTCTTTGCAGTTGTCCAGTGTGCTGGAAGCCTCTTCTCGTCCTTTTCATTTCGCTTCACACTACGTCTGCTTGTGCAGTCAGGCTGCTGGGGTTAACACAGGGCATTCATTGTAGCAAGTGGGAAACAAACCTGCAAGGGACATCCAAAGATTTCTTTGCTTTCTCTTTGTTAGCCTCTCACCATCAGTGAATACACTCGTGTGTATTGTGGCCTGCACACACACACAGTCTCTTTAGAAAAACAAACCAAATGGATGCTATAAATCTGTAAAAAAGACTGTTCGCAATTTTTTTTCCAAGCACCGCATTTTAAAATTCATTCCTAAGTCCCTGGATTTGTTTCAGAAGACTTACTGTACATACTTTTATCATTTTGACTCGGCTCTCCGTCACTCCGTCACAATCAGTTGCATTATTTCTTGTGTGTTGTATTCCAGAAAGCAAGTGTGTTCAAAACACTGAGCAACAGTCTGTCCTTTAAGTGAATGCTTTACGTGAGCTTATCTTGAGTAAACGATGTTGAACTTCCATTTCCCAAAGAGTTCAGAAGCTGACAGATATAAAATGATTTGAAGTGGTCGGGCCTTTTCTGGCCCCTTGCACCTAGACATCTTCTGCTGCTCCTTCAATCTACAATATAACGTGAGGTTTAGCTGTAACTAAACTAGACTTTATATGATCGAGTACCGCACAGCAATGTCAAAAAGATGGTCTCCATAAACAAAACGATTAATGCAGTATCCCATTTTGCGTATTACAGGGGGTTACAGTCAACTTGGAACTAGAAATAAAAAAAATATTTTTGTTAAGCCACAAAATGAAACCAGCACTCTTACTAACTTTCATTTTCCCTCTTGCTCTGGATTAAAGAAAAAAATAAAATAAAAACAACAAAATCTTTTGTCTTTTTTATCCTCATATCTAGGGGGTTTAACCCCTGCTTGCTTCGCTCGCCAACTCCCCCAGCCTGCGCCACGCACTTCACGTCACTGCCACTCGCATTATGAAGAGGGGGGGCTGAATGCACCCCAAGGAGACGCGGTCGCACCTCCAAAACCCCCTCTTAAACGGTGATACTGTGGGAAACAAAGAGTTTTTTTTTTTTACCTCCTCTTTGCTCGATCAGCCGCTGGTTTGCTGCTGCCGTGTCGTGTGATCTGCATCTCGCACGGCGCTTTGAACATTTAAAAGCCTGTACAGCTGCTGTCCTATTCTTCGTCTTTTACTTCCGGCCCCGGGCGTCCTTAAATCTCTTGGCACAAAGTCTCGTCTCGAGGGATGGGAGGTTCTTGATTATTTTTTAGTTTATGATTTAAAAACAGAATAAGAATCTGAAAATCTAACAACTCGCGGCACGGTGGCGCAGTGGTAGCGCTGCTGCCTCGCAGTTAGGAGACCTGGGTTCGCTTCCCGGGTCCTCCCTGCGTGGAGTTTGCATGTTCTCCCCGTTTCTGCGTGGGTTTCCTCCCACAGTCCAAAGACATGCAGGTTAGGTGGATTGGCGATTCTAAATTGGCCCTAGTGTGTGCTTGGTGTGTTTGTGTGTGTCCTGCGGTGGGTTGGCACCCTGCCCGGGCTTGGTTCCTGCCTTGTGCCCTGTGTTGGCTGGGATTGGCTCCAGCAGACCCCCCGTGACCTTGTGTTCGGATTCAGCGGGTTGGAAAATGGATGGAAATCTAACAACTCCTGTGGTGGGCTGGCACCCTGCCCGGGATTGGTTCCTGCTTTGTGCCCTGTTGTTTCCTTAAGAGGCATTAGCTCTCTTTTCAATTGCGGCGTTTTAATTAACCTGAATTTAAATAATTATAAATAAAAAAGGTATTATCCCCCCCAGCATGCAATATGACGGTTACAAGATTACACGAGAAGTATAATTTAGCTCTTTATTGACGGGTTCACGCGGTATTACAGACGGGAGCTTATGACAGACTCTTTCAAGCAATGTGGGGGTCTTGATCAATGCAGTCTGCCATCTTTCGTCGCCACGCTGAAAGGATTTTCACCGGATGGAAGACATAATCATCCACCCGGCAGCTTCCAAGTGTTGGCCGTAGGTCCATCCCTATATTCTGGTTGCTCCATGTGCAGGCTCCTTCGCTGGATCCAAACAAGGACAGGAAAGGACTCAAACCCCACCTTCAAAAACACAGGAATAGCACAATGCCTACATACAGTTCTCATTCTCCCAACAAGGAAAGAGGATAGTGTGCTGACAGAAGACAGAAATATACTAGTCTGTCTTTAGGCTGACTATTCGATTCTCCAGTTGTCTTTGGCTCTCCAGTCCTGTGCTTGGCTCAGCAATTCTAAATGAAGATGCTGTGCCCCTGTGTAAAATACTTGGTCTGCCTGTAGGAATGAGTCCATAACAGTGGGCACAGAGAATAGTGACATTAAACTTAAAAACACCTGTGTTGGTTTTGTTATTGGCTCCAGCAGACCCCCCCATGACCCTGTGTTCGGATTCAGTGGGTTGGAAAATGGATGGATTGATGGAAATCTAACAACATCACATTAAAGTTCGATAAATTCTGAAAAGAATGATACCAAACATATATACAGTATGCAGGTTTTAAAATAAGCCCGATTTGAAGCGTGACAAAAAATGGTTGCACTTTTAGGGTTAGGATTTTACAGAGTAGATTATAACTCTACTAATCATTTTCCCCGACCAACTTATTTAACCTTAAATTACAAAACACATTCAATCATCTAAAGACTAAATACTTTTGTAGAGATAAAACACGACAAATTCTATTTAAGTATTCAAGCCACATTTTGGTTCTGCAGAAGTTCCTGATTCCAGCTTCGACTCTTCTTGTGGTCTAAACTTCAGTTGTGTGGACTTTGGGATTTCAGTTATTGCAGGGTTTCTTTGTCTGGGTTTGTTAATCTTTTACATTTGGTTTTGAAGGTAAAGCAAGTTTACCTTGTGGATTTGCTTTAGACTGATTGCTCTACCTGACTTGGTAAGTGCTGCAGTCCTTGACACTGACCAACATCCTAGTATCATTAGAGTACCACCGCTTGTATTTTGATAAAAGTATAGAGCTGAATTATGGTTGCACCAGGCATAGCACTCTGTTATTTACAGTGCATCCATAAAGTATTCACAGCGCATCACTTTTCCCACATTTTATGTCACAGCCTTATTCCAAAATGGATTAAATTCATTTTTTCCCTCAGAATTCTACACACAACACCCCATAATGACAACGAGAAAAAAGTTTACTTGAGGTTTTTGCAAATTTATTAAAAATAAAAAAACTGAGAAATCCCATGTACTTAAGTATTCACAGCCTTTGCTCAATACTTTGTCGATGCACCTTTCACAGCAATTCCAGCCTCAAGTCTTTTTGAATATGATGCCACAAGCTTGGCACACCTATCCTTGGCCAGTTTCGCCCATTTCTCATTGCAGCACCTCTCAAGCTCCATCAGGTTGGATGGGAAGCGTCGGTGCACAGCCATTTTAAGATCTCTCCAGAGATGTTCAATCAGATTCAAGTCTGAGTTCTGGCTGGGCCACTCAAGGACATTCACAGAGTTGTCCTGAAGCCACTCCTTTGATATCTTTGCTGTGTGCTTAGGGTCGTTGTCCTGCTGAAAGATGAATCGTCACCCCAGTCTGAGGTCATGAGCGCTCTGGAGCAGGTTTTCATCCAGGATGTCTCTGTACATTGCTGCAGTCATCTTTCCCTTTATCCTGACTAGTCTCCCAGTTCCTGCCGCTGAAAAACATCCCCACAGCATGATGCTGCCACCACCATGCTTCACTGTAGGGATGGTATTGGCCTGGTGATGAGCGGTGCCTGGTTTCCTCCAAACGTGACGCCTGGCATTCACACCAAAGTGTTCAATCTTTGTCTCATCAGACCAGAGAATTTTCTTTCTCATGGTCTGAAAGTCCTTCAGGTGCCTTTTGGCAAACTCCAGGCGGGCTGCCATGTGCCTTTTACTAAGGAGTGGCTTCCGTCTGGCCACTCTACCATACAGGCCTGATTGGTGGATTGCTGCAGAGATGGTTGTCCTTCTGGAAGGTTCTTCTCTCTCCACAGAGAACCTCTGGAGCTCTGACAGAGTGACCATTGGGTTCTTGGTCACCTCCCTGACTAAGGCCCTTCTCACCCGATCGGTCAGTTTAGATGGCCGGCCAGCTCTAGGAAGAGTCCTGGTGGTTTCGAACTTCTTCCACTTACGGATGATGGAAGCCACTGTGCTCATTGGGACCTTCAAAGCAGCAGAAATTTTTCTGTAACCTTCCCCAGATTTGTGCCTCGAGACAATCCTGTCTCGGAGGTCTACAGACAATTCCTTTGACTTCATGCTTGGTTTGTGCTCTGACATGAACTGTCAACTGTGGGACCTTATATAGACAGGTGTGTGCCTTTCCAAATCATGTCCAATCAACTGAATTTACCACAGGTGGACTCCAATTAAGCTGCAGAAACATCTCAAGGATGATCAGGGGAAACAGGATGGACCGGAGCTCAATTTTGAGCTTCATGGCAAAGGCTGTGAATACTTATGTACATGTGCTTTCTCAATTTTTAATAAATTTGCAAAAACCTCAAGTAAACTTTTTTCACATTGTCATTATGGGGTGTTGTGTGTAGAATTCTGAGGAAAAAAATGAATTTAATCCATTTTGGAATAAGGCTGTAACATAACAAAATGTGGAAAAAGTGATGCGCTGTGAATACTTTCCGGATGCCCTGTACCTAGAAGGACTACAGCTGTGAAATACTGCTGATATGGTAGACTTCTACATATGTTCCTCACTCTCAGTCAGTAAGCTGTATTGTTTTGTCATGATGTGCACGGTGTTCAGTTACTTCTTTGATCAAGGTGATTTCTGCCTGGTTATTCAGTTTAGAAAAACACTCTCTCTAAGACAAATCGTAGGGGTTCACGTTTCTTTCTCTTTATGAAGGATGAATACGGCCATGCTCCAAGAAACCCAACAATTAAACAACTAAAAATGCATCCAGAGAATTGTGCCCACATTCTCATATTAACAATGCACTGGCACCTATTTACTTTCAAAAGTAAATGTTCTTTTTGTGCCTACTGTGTTGGATCAAGTGAACATTTTTCAGCCATATGTGGACACTATTCAAGTTCTAAAAATACCTCACAAAGACAATGGATGCAACTAAACATTAGTTAAGGCGTAACAGTAAAGCAGTAAACACTCAGTCATGAAATCGTAATGTTTATCCTGAACGAATACATTTCAGTCCGAGTCGGTGGCTTTGTGTTACAGTTGTCAGCACTGCAGCTGCAGAGTTTCCAGGTGGCATTGCTCAACTTTCCAGCCCAGATAGTTTTTGTTCCGGGACTGCAATCTCCTCGCAAATCCCAAAGAAATGTGAGGGTGTGTGGCCTTCAACACTCCGGATTCTCACAGCAGAATCAGACTGCACCAAAATGTATGAAGGCAACAAAATGATCTTAAAAAAGTGAGCCGTTTCTGAATATATTATCCAGTTAAAAACACAATGTAACGGTATACTTTGAAATGTTTTAACCTTTTTAACAATTTCAAATTTGATCAAATCATTTTACTT
This sequence comes from Erpetoichthys calabaricus, assembly GCF_900747795.2. Classification (NCBI taxonomy): domain Eukaryota; kingdom Metazoa; phylum Chordata; class Cladistia; order Polypteriformes; family Polypteridae; genus Erpetoichthys; species Erpetoichthys calabaricus. The sequence continues at coordinate 63,891,019 of NC_041411.2, read as the reverse complement.
AAGGTTTGATACTTTTTCTTTATTTTTTTTTTTTCGTATTAATACTACATCTTAAAGTGAAGGGTGTCAAGGTGGCCAGATCTACTGCTATGAATTCCACTGTTGTGTGTCGAGTGGAGTTTACATATGGTGTTCATGGATTTCCTCAGAGTGCTCCCCTTTTCTTCGCACATCTCCAAAGACTTAAACTGGCCATGTGAGAGTATGGGTGTGATCGTGAATGGGCCTTGTGTCCCGTCCAGGACCGTGTTGTGTCTAATGCAATTAGGAATAGAATGAGCATTATGTTGGGTTTGTGAAAGATATCTCTGAGTGAAAACATTGCATAACTTGTCTTTTTCTTTTTGAAATGGGTCTGAATTAAGAGTGTCGCAATAAGCCATTACTTAGCCATCTTCTCCTATATAATTCATTAGAACTTCTACTTTATTAAACAGTTTGTCATTTATTAGCACCAAGGCTTTATTTTTAACCTCAAAAGTAATGGATTCAATTTTAACGGGTATTCACTAAAGCAAGTCAACATTTACGACCTAGTAACTTGTCAGGGAATGCTTTAATTTTTCAACCGATTTTTGAGAAGATGAAATGGTGACATCTTGAGGTTTGGCTCAGTATAAACAACTACGGCAGAACAGGTTAACACAGTTGATAAGAACTAAAATTATCAGTGTTCATGAAAGTTAAGAGGAAAGACAATTCGTACTTATTAAAGACGATTAATATAAAAGTGTTTCTACAACAATAATACAAAAGAGCACACTGGGAATACTAGGAGTGAAAGGCAAAAGGATATTCCAAATCGTAACCTCAGATCCTCAACTGAGTGTCTCCTTAGAATTCCAAGAGCAAAACTTAAAAGAAGTGGTGAGGCGGGCGGCCGTCTGCTGTTATGCACCTGAAACCTGGAATAGCCTGCCAGTAGGAATTCGCCAGGCTAATACAGTGGAGCACTTTAAAAAAAACTGCTGAAAACACATTATTTTAACATGGCCTTCTTATAACTTCACTGTAATTTAATCCTGATACTCTGTATATCCAATTCATTATAATAACTATTCATGGTGGCTCTAAAATCCGTACTAACCCCTACTCTCTCTTCTGTTTCTTTTTCCGGTTTCTTTATGGTGGCAACCTGCGCCACCACCATCTACTCAAAGCACCGTGATGTTCCAACAGTGATGGATTAAAAGCCAGAAGTCTGCATGACCATCATCATCAGGTCCTTCTGTGAGAACCCTAACTACAAAGAGGACTATTTTACTTATGTCAGGTAGAATGCCCAGAGGGCACTGGGTGGTCTTGTGGCCTGGAACTCCTACAGATTTTATTTTTTGCTCCAGCCATCTGGAGTTTTTTTGTTTGTTTTTTCTGTCCCCCCTGGCCATCAGACCTTACTCCTTTTCTATGTTAATTAATGTTGTCTTATTTTAATTTCTTATTTTGTCTTTTATTTTTCTTCTCTTCATTATGTAAAGCACTTTGAGCTACTGTTTGTATGAAAATGTGCTATATAAATAAATGTTGTTGTTGTTTTGCAAATATGGACATATACAGTACTTCATTCAGGAAATATCAGACCTGATACACCAAGTATCTTTAATAAAAGGTTGAGACCATAACTATGATTTTTTTTTGTTAAATGTGTGTATTTCACATTCCTTATGTGTTCATAGTTAGTCAAATTTGCATACATCAATGTATTTTATGTCTAATTTGTTACGGTTATATGGACTTGACTGAAAACAGTTTACAAGCTTTGACTAAACGAGACAATGCAAATGGCATGTTGTTGTAGAATTCACTCCTTCCTTCCTTCCTTCCTCCCATCGCCCCTCCTTTGTGCACCTGTCCAAAAATGGAACCAAATACAACAACTGTAACAGTAGTTATCTTTTTAATATGTCTCTTCTTTACCTAACAGATGCATTAAATTGTTATTTACAAAGAAATATTAACAGTCATGGTAAATCTTGCTATGAACAACAGAAACAAAACGTCTCCCACAGAAGTCCACTGCAGAACCTGCTAGACAGTATTTTGTTTTGTTTTTTTTTGTGCATATAATCAGACAATTCTGATCCCATTTCAGTGTTTTGTTTTTTTTCCATTGCGAATTATAAACGTCCCCACCATGCAAATTTATAATGTTTTGACAACAAAAAAGAAGTACCTGTTTCTTTTTGCAAAAACAGTAATGTGTAATAATCTTATCTCTTCATCAAAACTGTACGAAAGAATCTTGTTGTCACATTGATATAAAAGACAAAATTCAAAACTGGAAATAAGCCAAGCGTGAACAGATTCTGAGAGCAGTCCATTTTTTGGCTCCTTGAGAAGCATTTACTATTTAGCATCAACTCCCATAAAGATATCAGCAGTTCACATTAATATTGGATACTAATTATTACGAGAATCAAGGTCTGCCATACACTGGGAGACACTTAGAAAATTAAGTGCTTCCACTATCGTAGAGAAAGGAAGGTTTTCTCATTAGAGACAGAATTTTCCTTAACACAGGAGGATTATCTTTTCTAGCTGCGTCTTCCGTCTGGTTGGTCTCACACTTCTACTGTAAGAAATCAGTAAGATTATCAAGAGGAATTCTTGCCGGAAAACTTTGTGTTATTTGTCTTCAAACAGAGTCTCGGTTTTATGAAATCATTTATAAAAACTGACCATTTTTTTACGTGTCTAAAGTATGCCCTGAGCGGAAAAATGTTTTTGTAAATAAATATGCAAATGCAGACAGATGTTGAATGTTTGTCTTCTACCTTATTTCTTCTTATCCTTTTGTAATTATATTTACGCATACTTTGACACCGCAGGGACTGCACCTAATTTCGTTGTATTTCTTACAATGGCAATAAAGATATTCTGATTCTGTAATAGTGTCTGAATTACTGATATATATATATTTTATATATATATATGGTTGAAATAGTTTACTGTCAAATAATGCAAAGAGTACGCGACACGTGTTTTGCCCTAATTCTGGGCTCATCAGGCGTACACACTCTACTGCTCTCCCTCTCGGGAATCGAACCTCGGATGTCAGCGCCAGAGGCGATGCCCCTAATGTTGCGCCACGGCGTGTGGTTCGTTTATTTGACAGCATGTAGATCGGGGTAATTACATTCATGGCATTCGTTGTCTGTGTCACAATCTGATTGTATGGGTGGTTACCTACCAGGTAACGCTTGTGGCTGGTCAGCAATCTGCTAACATCCGCCACGGTGCCCTCAGTTTGTGAGGAGCAGATCATAGAATGGTTGAAATAGTTTACAGTCAAATAAATGCAAAGAGTACGCGACACGTGTTTCGCCCTCATTCTGGGCTCATGAGGCATACACATTCACTGCACTCTCTGTACGCCTGATGAGGGCGAAACACGTGTCGCGTACTCTTTGCATTTATTTGACAGTAAACTATTTCAACCATTCTATCATCTGCTTCTCACAACTGAGGGCACTGTGGCAGATGTTAGCAGATTGCTGGCCAACCACAAGCGTTACCTGGTAGGTAACCACCCATATAATCAGATTGTGACACAGACTACGAATGCCGTGAATATATATATATATATATATATATATATATATATATAAATTTCTAGGTATAACTGTAAGACTTTACTGTAACATAAACATGCATGTAAAGCTTCTAACAGACGGGTGCTGCAACCTTTAAAACAAAATGCATCTTCTATCCGGCAGGTTACTGTTTGCATGCAGAATGCTTGATCTGTATAATGCTTTCAGTATGGGACACTTCTTTATATACGCTGGAAAAAATAGACAGTACTGAAACAATGCTTCAAATAATATACCCCAAAAATATATGGTAAAAAATAATTATAAAAGTGCCATTTAGTTACCCAAACACATTTCTAGGATGGGCTAAATAAAGGTCAGACACAAAAAACTAAGTAAGTCTGTCCAAAGACTGAGAAGTTAAAACCCGAGTCTGCATTTAAGAAAATAAAATTAACGTTAATGCAACTGTCACACAAACGTGGACAACTGTCTTTTACTTTTAGGTTGGGGTTTAAGGGTATTTTCACTGGAGGTTTCTAATGAACAATAGAATACAAATGAGCTGAAAATGCCTCTTCATTGATAAAAACTACAAAAAAGTCTTGCCATGGGTTGCAATAAAAGGGAGAAAAATCCACAGCAAAGCAGTAACATAAAACACAGGCACACAGGACAGAAAAGACGAGTAACATCCTGCCATGCTGCGCACTTGTAGCTAAATGCATGAAAAGAAAGCACTTTTTTTTTTTTTTTCAGGTTTTCTGTGCTATCTAGTAGATGAAATTATGTTGGATCTAGATGTCTGTTTTAGGTAGGTCACTTACTTTCTGAAAAAATAAATTAATTCAAATAAATATACAGGTGCAGGCCAGAAAAGACAGCGTGCAATCTTGTTTTTCACAATCTCTTTACTTCTTAAACAAACAGCAGCTTCATGAACAATGCAAAGGCTTAAGAACTGGAGAAGCAAACTACTGAAAGAAGCAGCACAAACATGAACCTGGTAGAACTTGGACCCTTTGCAGAGTACGGAAACTCTTAATTATTGCGACTCTCTGTCATTCTTGCTATGCCAGGCATTTGAAGAATGGAGCCGCTGCTAGCCCAGCTGTGGCATGTTATCTTAGGACAGGGAAAACGATTTGGGGCTAGTGCAGAATTAAACATGTAGAGAAACTTTGAAAGATATCTGTAATGAAAAGGTTAAACTGTTACAGTCTAGACAGAACTCTTACAAGAATAAACATTTCTTTACACAGTCCTTTTCCTGGTCATTAGTTAAAACAATATATTCTCTTTCTACCTGACCTTAGGCTAACCTTCTAATTAAATAACATTTTTACAAATTGAATTCTCTAAACAGTGCATTTAAACAATCCTCCCTCATCACAAGCTACTCATTGTACCTTTTAAGTTATCCAATTCCAGCATTTGTGGGCTTGGACTTGTGCAACAAGTGTGATCCGATATGTCGACTCTGCTTCTTTTATAAAAATCAAAACCACTTCCTTTTCATTTTGAGAGACAGTTGACGTTCGTGTCTCTATTCTACCGCTATGCCTTTTTAAAAGGCCAGGATGTAAATTCAGGTTTTAATACAATTTACGCTCTCTCTTTTGTTTGTTAAAGCTGTCTCCTCCGTTTCCCAAACATACAAACAAAAATCTTTACATGGCAGCAAAGTGATACCGGTAACTTCCTCCATTACATTTAGTTCTTTTTGTATAACAGAGAACACAAGCAATAACTTCCTTGGAACGTTGTATAATCCTTAACTAGGATACTCTGTTATGTTTGTTTTCCAAAACTGTATCCTTGAAACTTTCTTCAAAGTTGAAGGTGTAACAGAAAACTTGTTCCACGTAACAAAAGTAACACTCTGTTGGCACTGCTTCTTTCTAATGAAACTGTCCAATAATATTTCCTGTCACAAGTCAGTGACCTTGTTCTCGACTGCTGCAGCGATTTGCTGAAGGCGATATCCAAGTTGCATCTTCTGAGCAGTTGGATCCTCCTCTAATGCTGTGATTATCTGAGAAAACAAAAGCTTCTGTATTAGCATTCGAAACTCATCTGGGAGGCCTTGGGAGACCTTTAGGTTTGATTGCTGTGGCCTCTGTCAGACTGAAACTCTTACATTTTAAAGTAATTGCAGTACACTTTAACATGCATAAACAAAATATTTCATGATCGAACATTCAAACCATACAGTACTTCGTGCTTGAACAGTATTTTTTATTCTGAAACTGTGATGTTTATTGAGTTTTCATGTTTGTGTAAGTAAATTTGGTTCTCATCCTTGCTACACTTGCAGTATTGCACCACATGGTTTGCTGAAACTGCGGTTAACTCTCTGCAGTCTCAGTGCTCAGCTTCTCACTAAGTAAGCCTACTAAGTAATGAGGCATACCAGACACTTTTCTGCTGAAGATATACGGGGATGGAAAAACACTGAACCATCAATTTAAATAAATTAAATCGAGCCAAAAAGATTAGCATTTTCTGTGCAAAATGAGTTTTGTAAATAACTAGCACTTTGACAGTACAGTGAACCCTCGTTTATTATGGTTAATCCATTCCAGACTCTACCGCGATAAATGAATTTTCGCGAAGTAGGATTCTTTATTTATAAATCGAATATTTTCGCAGTTAGAGTATAGAAAACCTGTTTACGACCTTCTAAATATGTTTTTTTAACATTATTAGAGCCCTCTAGACATGAAATAACACCCTTTAGTCACCATTACACTCGTATTACCCAATATATTAGACAAAATAAGAGAAAATAAGACATATTAGACGTTACAAATATCATATTATTATTATTGTACTGTAAATTTAATTACACACACACACACAGTTCTTACACACACCCACTAACCTATGCAGGCACGAGCTCAGTAGGAGAGTCTTCGGGTTGTAAGCTGGAGCGCTGATCGCACCCTCAGAGGACACAGATGTCCCTGGGAAAACCCCTGAAACAGCTGACAGTCTACCTTCACATTGCTCCTTACCCTTCTTACTTGCGCTATAACGCGCGCTAAACCTCTCACGCGGTACTCTGCTTACTTAAAAGTATTGTGCATTGCCTCTCAGCTTTGGAATTGGTTGTTTTGTTTTTCTCTCTCTCTCAGACATTCTCTGCCCCTGGCGGAACTGTCATCTCTGACTTGTCATGGAGCACATTTAAACTTTTGAAAAGAGACAAATGTTTGTTTGCACTGCTTTGAATAAAGTTTTTTTTTTTCTACAATCTCCTGTGTCTCTGTGCAAATCTGCGACCCAAGCGTGACAAGGTGGTGCGGTATCTTCAGCAGGTGCGTCGTTGTCTTCTTCCGTTGAAGGAGTACTAGAGGTAGGCAGTGGGTGTCTGGGTGCGCGGCTGAAGAACATCTTGATAGGCAGTTGCTGGCGTTGTCTTTTCATATGTGTGAGGAGCCTTTTGTAGGGTATTGCCATCTTTGATCATATCCAAGAGTTTCACCTTCTCCTGGACGGTAAGCATCTTCCTCCGGCGCTTAGTTTTATTGTCAGAAGGCTTAGAAAAAGCAGCACGTTTAGGAGCCATCGTGGGGCTTAGATAAAAGTTCTCAGAAAGCGCATGCGTAGTGACGTAAGCGTGTATGAGAAAAAAATCGCGATAGAGTGAAGCCCCGAAAGTCGAAGCGTGATATAGCGAGGGATCACTGTATTGGAATCGTTTTGCTTTAACTCTTTTATCTGAATTCCAGAACTGGATTAAGTTATTTATAGTAGGTGGTAAACAGATTATCAACAGTTCATGTGTCAAACAAACAACTGAAGTTTAAAAGAAACATACCTGGTCATAATACTTGTTAATGTACTTGTAAAGCTCATGAAGAGCAACCAAGTAATTCAGTTCACCAGAGTAGTTCTAGAAAAACAAAAACAAAAATAAAATGAAACAAAAAACCCCAAGTATTTTGCCTGGTTTACGATCACGTGGCAGTCCTGAATTAAAAGTTGCATTAATTCAATTATAATTTATTACCCTGGACAGTTCAGCTAGAGCAGAGTTCATCTCCTGGTCACTGGCAGAGATGGTTTGTCTTATATCAGCATAGTACCTGTTAAGGAAATAATCATGTTAGAAGAAACTTACATCTGTATGCACTTAAGATATGCAACACTTAAAACAAAAATGTCAAATGTTAGAAAGTAAAATGAGAAATAACACTCCACCATCTCTATATATAATCTTCATTTGGATCTTGATCTTTGTTTGTCCGCGAATGAATTAGAAGAAGAAGCACTAGATGGCAGTAGAGAGACAGCTAAAACATAGGCACTGCATTAAGAATCTCCTCCAGGCTTACACTACTGAAGACTGCAGTACTCCAGTCACACCTCAAAGCACAGACATTCAAACTAAACAAATTGTTGTGCTTTAAATTAACTAATCTTTATATATAATCTTCATTTGGATCTTGATCTTTGTTTGTCCGCGAATTCATGTTCCCATGACACTGCCTTGGTTGTTACTTTCGTTTACAAACACTGTTGATACCACTCTTTGTGTTTAGATCTGGCGTCGACACCTGCTTCATTGTCGAGACTGTGGTTTTTTGTGTTTCTACCGACCGTCGTTGGCAGCACTTCGTCCAAATTGAATGTTCACCCACTTCTTGGAGTCGGCAGTCAGAGTATATAAGTTGGACACACTTCTGTGATTTTCCATCAGTCAGCATTTGGAGTTCAAGAAAGAAGCATTGCTTCTTCCTTACTCTTTGGATTGCCACAAAACAACCTGCGAGATTGGAGAAAGGTTGAGAAGAGATCGTGAGAGGAAACGACAGCGTCGTGAAAACGAGACGGACTGTGAACGGAGAGAAGCAGAAATGCTCCTCCACCACCACATAATTACTATTCGGACAGTGATTCCGAGTAGGCCGTTCCTATCAAATCAATGTCCAAGGGTTTTGTTTTGTAATTTTGTTTCCCTTATAAAAAATCATAATGCTGTGCGACGAAGGGCCCAGTTCACGACTGGCAGCCGCGTTTTAACAGGGAGCCCTTCACAGACAACTTTAACACGCGCAACGTAGTTGGGCGCACATGGCTAGTTAAAAAGTACTTCTCTTAAGCTCAAGGACAAAAAAAATGAACAATGGAACAGATGAAATGGTTCTTTATTAAAATGTATCTTTTTGTTTATCAGGTAATAAATAATGCTGAGCTTTCTCAATGACCTAGTCTGAGTGATCTCAACAGAATATTTACCAGTACTCAACTGGAGAAGCAGCAGTTCTACATTAAAGATCTTTTAAGATTGTTGGGCTCTGCACCCAATCATGGAGAGTCAGCCCTGCCATTCTATTCAACAATCTTATTATTTCGCCTAGTGCCAGTCAATCTTTTTGGTTAAGTGGAAAGATCTGTCCAATGACCTACAGTTGTTCTCATTTCACCACCACAGTCCTGTACAATGTCTGTAAATCCAGCATATCAATGTGTTGTTCAGTTTAATGACTACTACACTCCTCATTTGTGAGCAAGATCCAGAAGTACATGACCTCCTCCCTGTCTGTCTTCAGGAAGCAAGCCTCTCTTTTTCCAGAAGAGGAGAATGACCTCAGATTTAGGGGTACCGCTTCTCATCCTAGCTCCATCACTCTCTACTGCATGATGCTTTTGTTAGTGCTGGAGATCTGTTTGATGATGCAAATTGGACATCTGCAAACAGCAGATACTCAACCTTCTGGCTTCCAAACTAGATATTCCCCATGCCTCTTATGTCACCTCAAATATCTGTGCAGGGAAAAAAAGTTGTCAGAGTTTTCCATTACTAGAAAAGAACCTGCACTGTCTATATAATGTCCCACAGCTGACAATGTGGATCAGAGCAAAACCAAAACCATGAGGTTGAAGGAACTGCATGCAAAGCTAACAGACAGGATTGTGTTGGGGCACAGAGTTGGGGAAGTCCACAAAAATGTATGCAGTACTGAAGGCTCTTAAGAGCCCAGTGACCTCCATCATTTTTTAACTATTCTGGAACAAGTTTAGAACAAGCACAACTCTTCCAAGTTCTGGCCAACCAGCTAAACTGAGCAATCATGGAAGAAGGGCCTTGGTTAGAGAGTTTGCCAAAAACCCAATGGTCATTCAGTCTGAGTTCCTGTGTGGATATGGAGGAAACATCTAGAAGATTAACCACCACTGCAATACTCCAAGTTATCTAAGGTTAATGGCAGAATGGCCAGACTACACATGAAAGCTTGCTTGGAGTTTGCAGAGAGGCACCTAAAGGACTTTCCATCTGTAAGAAACAAAATTTTCTGATCTTATGAAACTAAGATTGAACCGTCTGGCTTCAATTCTAAGCATCACATCTGACAAAAACCAGGCAGCACTCATCACCTGGGCAATACAACTTCAACTTCAAGATAAGCATGACGGTGGCTGTATCATGGTGTGGGGATGTTTTACAGCAGCAGGGACTGGGAAAATAGTCAGGGCTGAAGGAAAGCTGAATGGAGCAAAGTACTAAGGTATCCTTAATGAAAATCTGCTCTAAGGTGCTCTGGACTTCAGACTGGGCCAAACGTTTACTGTCCAACAGGAAAATGACCCTAAGCACAAAGACAAAAGTACAGGAGGGACTTAGGGACAGCTCTGGCAATGTTCTTGAGTGGCCATTGTCAGAGACCAGACCTGAGGCGTGTCAAACATCTCTTGAGAGACATGAAAATAAGCTGTCCACTGACTGTCTCGATCTACGCTGACCGAGCGTGAGAGACTCTCAGAGAAGAAAGGAGGAAGTCCACAAATTCAGGAGTGCTGTTGCATTATACCCAAGATGACTGTGGGCTGAAATCGTTGCCAAAGCTGCTTCAACAAAGTGTTTAGTAAAGGGTTGTGTCAGTGTGATAATTTCAGTTTTTTTCTTTTTAATAAATTTTCAGAATATTCTAACTGAATTTTTTGCCACTGAGTGTTACTTGATGATTGAAAAAAATGAATTGAAACAGATTTAACACAAGGCTACAACAAGGGGAAAAGTGAAAAAAGTGAATGGGGCTTAATATTTTTCTGAAGGTACTTGTATGTATAATTTGCAATTTAAAATATTTTCAGCTAAAAATTTAGGAAACATCCTGAATGCAAAAAAATTAAGTGGAAAAAAACAAAATGAAGCGCCCAGGATGAATTCAGTATTGCTTTTATATCTCAGAGTGCATGAAGTATCAGTTGTAATCAGTATCTTCTTTCACAGCAATTATTTGCTGTAATATTCCAAAAATTAACATATTATTAAGATCATATTCTGAGGCTATGCTGCTGAACACTTTCTCATCCTAAACATAAAACGTACTCTAGGCAAAGCACTGACTTGGCATGCCTCTTGACTGCATTCTAGCAGAACACGCTTTAAAAATACAGGTACCTATCACTGACGGGAGTTTTTAAAAGGTTCGTTTGCTTTTCAGCACTTAAGGTTTGCTTATACTTTACAAAATCTAAATAAAAACCTCCAAAAGTGTTGTAAATGTAAAACTGTATATATCTTAGTTTTATCAAATACAAAGCATGAAAATATTTGAACAGTTAAACAAAAACAGTAATTTAAAAACAAGTTTCCACATGTGCCAAAAATTCACTTTCTGTTTAGGCCTTGAGGCACTTTTCAAATTTTCAGAAACAGTCTGCTTTCTCCCTCCCATCAACAGAAATTAATCGGGCATAAATTTAAGTATTAACCCGAAAACCATACTGCTGCTCAATAAATTAAAGAAACATTTACCTTTCCACCATTTGCTTGTATCGAGGGATGTCTCTGGCATATAACAATTTATTAATTGGAGAGTCCTGCAAGAAATAAAAACTGATGATTGGTTTGGAAAGCATCTTAAGAAATAAAGCACTGGTCTCAAGTCAAGACAGGCCTCGTCTTTGATCATCCACGAAGAGCGGCACAATCTATATGTCTTGATTTCTGCATAAATCAAATATGTATATAGGCAAAAATGGATACCTGTATACAGTATCTCTCACGTCTTTACAAGACAACCCCAATATTCATCATTAAATAAATTGCAGGTGAATTTATTAAATAACATGTAGCCCAAAAAACATACCAATATACATACACTTGATAAAGAGAGCAGGTCCCACATGAGAAGTTGGGCATTAAAATAAAAGAAGTGGGAGCTCAGGGTGTAGTGTGTAGATGGGTACAGATTTGGCTAAAACCCAGGAAGCAGAGGGTTGTTCCTTGTGGACCCTCATCAGAATTGGGTGATATTAAGAGTGACTCAGAGGTCAGTGGTGGGGCCCCTGCTAGCTATATATATATATATATATATATATATATATATATATATATATATATATATATATATATATATATATATATATATAAATAAACAAATGATCTCAATAGCATACAGGCTTGGGCAGATTGGTGGCAGATAAAAGTAAAAATGTTAGATTTGTATACGTAATGGGAGATCTGAAATTTTTAAATTGAAGATAGGAATACTAATGGACTTCCCTCAATGCATGCTAAGAATAAAGCATTGGGTTCAATATTTCAAAATATTTTCTCAGTCATTTTTATTTTATATATTACATTGTAAGATCATTATCATTTCAAATTACTTCCCATTGTGTTTTCCTTTACAATTTTCAGATTTGTAAAGTCAAGTTGGCAGATGACTTAATTAACTTGCTCAAGGTTGCATGGTGGGCCAGTTAAGATATGATAACTTCTACTTAAAATTGTCACGGATCTGCTTTGAACACATTATTTAACAATTACATCTCTCCTGAACATTAAGCACAACCTATGATCAAAAGCAGTCAAATATCTTTGCACTAAATTAGTATCAAGGTTTTAATGAAAATGAACAAGAAATGAAAAAACAAACATCAAGAAAAACAAAGTGGAACCTCGGTTCACGAACGTCTCTGAACACGTACAAATCGGGTTACTACCAAAAAGTTCGCCAAACTTTTGCATCTGTTCATGACCACACACTCGGTACACGAACAAGCCAGTTTCCCTTTCGGTTTGTGCGCACCGATGATTTCCTCACGTGTTCAGTCTCTCCCTGTGCATTCGCTGTGAACTCTTTGTACTCTTTTTCGTTTCCCTTCCGGTTCGTACGCTCCGGTGATTTACGCACGTGTTCAGTCTCTCCCTGTACAGTACATTGTTCTCGGTCAGACGTGCATCACGAAGAGGGACTTTACCTCAAAACTGTAATCTCCTCTCCACCCAGTTCCTCCTCACTTCCTTCATGCCAGAACTCGACTCATGCAAGGTTAGTTTTTATATAAATTACGGATTTTTCAAATGTTCATTTTTTTTCTCTTTGCTTAAACTCATTAAAAAAAGTGTTTACAGTGATCGGTTCTTAAGGCTATTAGCGTGAACTCCTGCAGTGTTACTTTCTTGGTTGTTTACGGCTGGTTTTTAAATAAAGTTCGGATTTGTTCAAATGTTCCTTTTTTTTTCCCCTGTGCTTAAAAATCGTTAAAAAAAAAAAAGTTTACAGCGATCGGTTCGTAAGGCTATAGCGCAAACTCTTGCAATGTTAGTTTTCTCTGTTGTTCAAGGTTTTCTTAGTGTTATTCAATGTTTTTACATTTAGTTTACTATTACGCTGTGCATTCTATGGTATACTTAACTATATTTGTGCTTAAAAATCTTTTAAAAAAATATATTTACATACAGTTCGTACGGTCTGGAACAGATTAATTGTATTTACATACAATCCTATGGGGAAATTACTTCGGGTCATGACCAAATTGGTTTATGACCAGAGTTTTGGAACGAATTATGGTTATGACCCGAGGTTCCACTGTATATAGAAAATGAAAGAAATTTTAAAAGTATGTTGTTATCTTTTAGCACATACCCGTCCCAGTTTATGCTCTGCAATTGTACAGGAATCCATAAACGTCTGTGCAATGACTGACAACACAGCATCCACATTATCTGAAGCCTGGACATCAAAGATAAATTGTGGGTTTTTGATGATATTGATCCAGAAACGTAAGGGTAAACTGTAAAAGTAAAAATGTGGAATACAGAATTTGATTGTGCCCCATATACTGTATAAAGTCACATCTGAAAATATGGAACATCATAAAAAGTTGACTTCTTAATTATGAAGAACATATAATAAGTATACCTGTTTGTTTTCCAAATATGTATGGTTTCAGGGTCCGAAATGCCATGGTTCACAGCTTGATCATCAAGGAGGTCAAAGAAGTATTTCACTGCAAGAGGGACTGGACGACTTGTGCTCAGAATAACCTGAAAGAGGTCATCAACAAACTTCTGGAGAGTTCCCTGTGATCAGAAAGAAGATGATTTGGATATGACCCTTAAGAAACCTGACAATGAATCAAGGATGTTTTAACATGTTTCATAATGGCAAACATCCTCTTTGACACCGACAGTGAATGTTATTCCTGTACAGGTGGGTCAGAGGTCAGGGTAATTGCAAAATTGCAATTTTTTTCTTTTCAACTGAATTTTAAATTAATTTTCCATTAGCAACTTCTGTTTACTTATGAATGAAAGGAATTAGTTTTGATGTGGTTGAATATCTAGCAGCTTTTGTTAACGCTGATGTATAGTACAGTGTAGTACACAATATTTTTTGTCAACATTTTAAATCAATTAATTTTATTTATGTGTCTCACCAAATGAAAATGGTGTGTATGCATCTACACAAGAAACTATTTCAAAGGTAACCAGTTAGCTGACTGCTTGTTGGTGTGGTAGAATCCACCACTTCAAAGTCCAATTGTCCCAAGTACACTTCCCAGCCACGCAATCTCAGGAAGTGTAGACGATGAGAGGGGAACATCCTGAGCGATATTAAGCACAGTCAGTTGCTGGTAATTTAAAGCCATTATTACGCCTTTTTTCAACTCTGTGATGTACTGTGTCATTATGAAAACTATAGGATGTTTACGTGTAAGTTCAAAACATTGTATATACTGGAAGTTCAAACTCAAATTTCAGGTTATTTGTGTTTTATTATTTAAAGTTCAGTAACATTGCTTCACTGTCTTTTTTAATAACTTTGTAACTTTTTTCTGAAAAACAAGCAACAATGCATTATGCATTGTTTCAGATTTCCCATTAATGGACATTTTACAGTACCAGTTTAGATTTACATACAAAAATCAGGTTAAGAGCGTCCACAGAAATGAAACTCATTTGTAACTCAAGTCCCACCTGCAGTTGCAAAGATGAATAATAATACTATGAAAGCTGTCTGTACATTATGCTACAAGTGCATTTTAACTGAATGGCTTAAACACAGTTCTGCATTAATCTATCAACTTCATTCTCCAATATTGTGTAATAATCCTTTAAAGTGCAAAAATTAGCATACAAATTCCCCCAAGGGAAAAAAGGAGAGGTATGTAAATAAGAACCTTCATAGACAGAAGACGCGTCAAATAAATTTCAGGGATGGCTTTAGCTCGTTCTCTTTCCCGCAGACTTCCACGACGGTGTTTGGGCAGTTCTGGCTCCTCACTAGCCTTAACAAGGTGCCAAAGTTTAATGCCACCTTCGTCAGCGTCTTCTAACATGGGAGTTTCTGAAAGGAAGAACAATTTGAAACGTACAACTCCTATAAAACACCATTAGATTTTATGTGTTTTAATGCAGGGATTTTGTGAGAAAACCATTCCTGAATTAAACAGAAAAAAAACAAAGAAGAATTTACTCTAGAAGATGAAGAAATCATTCATGTTACCAGAGGGGGTATATGAAATGTCTTATTGGTGTCATGCTACCTGATCTATTATGGGCATTATAGAATACTCCATTCAATAAGTTAAAAAAAAAACAAAACCCACCAAACTTTGGATTGGTCAAATGCAGAGTCAAGGAAATGCAAAGCCTGAACACGTGTTTTGTTTGTGATTTGAAAAGCACAATAACAATGGCCGAGAACTATGCATTCACATTTTTAGAATCATATTTACTTTTAAACTGTAGCAAGATGAACAGCTCGGAAATACAAAGACCCTTGAGAAAATAACAGAATAATAATGTAATCTCAACAGGGCCATGTAGAAAATAACTGAACAACGTTATCTGCATATGAGCATCTAACGAAGTTCTCCTTTGAAGCTGCCACTGCTCCATCTATCCACCTATTAACTGAAAAATGTGTGGCCTGCAATAAATAATCTATCATGGACAGAAACTAAATGTAAAAAAAGAGAAATTGTTTTTTCCCTGTAATAATATATCATTGTCTACACTAAGATGTACAATATAGTGTATTACAAAAGCTGATATGCTCTTATCTTTAATTAGCCTTCATATATTGTGCATTTCTTTATGTTATCTGTGCAAGAAAACAAAGTCAGGTTTCTTACTTTCTCCAGCCATGTAATCATGGTTTTCATGATGTATATGCTTGCTGTTTCGTGGGACAAGAGCCACTGTGGCACCATCGGGTACCTAGGGATGAAATACAATAATCATGTTATGAGAAAAAATACTGGCTTTTACAGATACACAGAGATAAAAATCACCACAGTAAATAAAATACTGCCTCTTAGGTACACACAAAAAAATGAAACATACTGGATAAGAAAAAAAGGTTAAAGAATTAAAAAAAAAAATACTCTGAGGTTCTTTGTTACCTGCTGGGTACATATCAATATAAAGGATAAGAAGAAGAGGAACACGGCCAAAACTGTGTTCCCCAGAATAATCTTTTTTGACTCACCTTATAATGCTGCAGAGTATTTAGTCGCTTCCAGCTCCCCTGGACAACAGATGTTAAGTCTTCATCTGACAGGATAAGATGGCCTGCCACACCAGACCTCCATTCTGAAATAAAGATTGTCAAGAAAAATTCTTAATTACATTATTTCAGTAGGTATGCAGCTTTTTCACATTCCACTGAAAGAGCAAGTGGTATGAACAAGACCATCCTACACTACTGAAATTAAGTCTGTAGTGAAATGTATGGCTTTATGTAATAAAGTACTGAGTTGAAAAATGACTTTTATTCCTAACTTCTATATTATTGATAGACAGCAAATATAACTG
Source organism: Erpetoichthys calabaricus (assembly GCF_900747795.2). Classification (NCBI taxonomy): domain Eukaryota; kingdom Metazoa; phylum Chordata; class Cladistia; order Polypteriformes; family Polypteridae; genus Erpetoichthys; species Erpetoichthys calabaricus. Next base: position 63,874,423 of record NC_041411.2, on the reverse strand, counting down.
TAAATGATCTTCAAAGGCTTTTTCCTACTGATTTTGTTTATTTTTCTTGGGTAACAATACTGTAGAAACAACTAGATAATGTAATTGTCTAGAAAGTACTAAATGATTTATCTGTACAACAAGCCATACATGATGGGATTTCTGAATGACAAGCGTCTGCTGAAGGTATTCCTCTGTGTTGATGACATGTTGCTTTGGGTATCTATGCAGACACATCACTTCATCATATACTGCATGTAATGGATTTGTTTTATATGAATTCTGGATGTAAGACCATCCTGGCCAAGAGTTAATTATTGCCCAGTAAAACTTCTGAATTAACATTTGTATCAGCTGATTCATTGTAGGAAGTAGGATGGATTTCCTATATTATTTATTTAGAATATTAAAGTGTCCTAACTGAAAAAAATGCCGCTTTAGGTAGGAGGAGGTCATGCTCTAATTTTTCATTTTGCTATACAACGTCAGATATTCAGATTTGGGAGTCTAGAATCAAATCATATATGCCACAATGGTTTGCCGTATCTTACACCTCTTTCTGTTTATATGCTACTGTCTGTTGCCTCTTTATCCATGAAATGATGGAAACACAGTAAGTCTTACAGTTCAGAGCTCATTAAGAGAAACATAGCAGTGTAGATGATATCTTGAGCAAAAAGTATTACAGCAAACTTGTTTCACCAAATTACTCGGTACTCAGTATTTAACATTTGCCTAATGTATCTAGATCTTTACAACAACTCTGTCCTAGGCATAATTCTTTGCAAAGAAACTTTACATAATAAACAAACCAGAAGCTTGGGTTGAAACAATATAACTCACTCCCTACCCCTTCTCTATTCTCCACTGCAGAGATGATATAGTAGAGCATCTTTACTAATAAAGAAATTCAATCTACTGTGTACTGGTGTGTTAAACAATAACAAGTCTTTAGACACCCTGAGTTAGTGTTGAGGAAAAGAGACATTATATTCTCTGCTACAATGAAAAGACACAAGCCTCTAATGTAAGACACTTTCTTTTTCTCACCCTATGTTACACCCTGTTTAACTCGGATCAAATGTGCATATCATACACTTCTCTCTTGACTTATATTGTCATAAAGTTAGCAGGATTAGACTTTGTGACTGCAACTTTTAAGTTTCTTCTTTATCTGGACACCTTTTCTGGGTACATCTGTACTGCCACACAGGCAAAAGTGTTAGGCCCAAACAGCAAACAATAAGGGAAGATTAGAGACAAACATACTAAAAGTAAGCATCAGCCAAAAACTAAAGACAGACAACCAAATGCAAACATTAGGCAAAAATCAAACATAATTCAGAGGGAAAAGGTCAGAAAGCAAGAATTCTATAAGAGCTTTTAAGAAGCCTGTAGGGTTTATTTAACAACCTAGGATAGTGCAGGTAATTAAACGCCGGTTTTCATATCTTCATGATAATGACGCACCCTCTGAAGCCACACACCTAGCAATGTGTTGTGATGATGGTATTGTAAAATGGCAGCACCCATGAAAAACAAGATTATGTACATTTGACACTATTTTTATTTTTATTGAACATGATTCAAAGTGGTATTTTAATACTGGCATTAAATTGTAGATGGCAAAAACCTTCAGAACAAATTCCACAAATCAGCACAAAAATATATTTAAGGAGAAATGCATTTTCAAAGTATGTTGAATCATAACAGTAACCATATATAGCTGAATGGGTTATTTATAACACACTTCTGGGCATACCATAGACCCTAAACTTTTAATAGCGCTTTTCAGAATATTACCTGCCAGAATATGTTTGCTCAATGACAAATCAAGTATGACAATCACACCTTGGGTGTAAGCCATAACTGGCATGGGCATTGAATTTAACTTAGTCTTTTCACTACCATAAAAGAGATATAGTGTCCCTTTTGCAAAATGCATTATCTGGTTAGAAGGAGAAGTTGTTTGTTACATGCAGGGTGGGCACCGTATAGAGGATTCCAGTTAAGCCTTCATACAATGGACTGCCAAATTAACCCCTCATGTTTGTTTTCTTCACATGATTACATGGCTTATGAAGTGCATAAGTTTGTCATTCTGATAAACCAGCTATACAGGGAAACCATACATTTGCTGATACAGCTTGAACTTCCAAGGTCATGGAAAATCCTTTAACCTCCATTTAATCAGCTTGTTTATTATCCTTCCTACAAACCAGATTGCATTTTCATATCCTCTACCTTCTCTCTGCCCTAATTCCATGTGGGTGCAGATAAATGTGAACTTGGAAGAATTCATCAGCAGAGGAGCTTTGCTACAGAAGCAAAACTAGATTACCAATTTTTTAATGAGCAAGATGGTACAAAGTCTTCTCCTTTTGTGAAGTTTTGACATTCTCATTCACCAGTTGATACATACCAAGATCCAAGGAATCTGTGTGAGGTCGGTGGGAGTAAGACGTCCCTTTGTAAACTTGGTCCAGGACCTTCTCCTTAACCTGTGTGATTGTGTCACAGTCCAGTGCTTTTGTTTGCATGGGTTGACTGTCATTCCCTGCTCCTTGCATGAGAACATTAAGAGTCTGTAAAAGACAGATGGCACTTTAGAACACACTAGAGTTGTTAAAATTATCCCAATGTTGAATGTAACATTTTAGAAATTGTTTCAATATTCATTTCTCATTATATTGATTCTACATTACGAAAGCTCTTCTGGTTTGCTCTGGCTTTTGACAGTTGAGCCTAGTAGGCTACCAATGGGCAAGGCTAGATTTGTAGCCATGTTTTCCCCGACTCACAGGTATTAAAAAGTTGGCACATTCAGCACCATTGGAGCCTTCATCAGCATGCTTTATTGACAAACAGGGCAAACCACAAATTTAGCCAAACAGTTGAAAGACTGACACGAGTCAATACTAATAAGAAAAAGGAGATAACTTAAATTATAGAAATCAGTATAAGTCTGTAACGTCTCTGTGTACGCCTCCTGCAACTGTCTTTGTTTATCTGTCTTACTGGTGTTCTTAAGATTTTAGAGATGCAGGATTTTGCATGTCTTTTTCATTCGAGTGTTTTAGTTTATTGTGTATTTTTGTCTGTTGTGTATTCTTCTCTGTATCTGGAGGACTCGCAGAATAAGATTTTCATTGTACCCAGTACATATGACAATAGAAGGTGAACTGTTGCGTTTGAAGTAGGAATGGGAAGTTTGTTTATTTGCATAGGTTAAAGTGTCTTTTGTACTCAAACATTTAACGTGTGAAGACAGGGGTCTTCAATTATTTTTACTTAGGAGCCAGTTTTAGTCTTGTGCTGTGCATTCTGGGGCGAGACTATTTAGCACTGGGTCTCCGATGATTTTTAAATTCTTGGCACTAAGTGTGCTACTGTAGAGCATTACTTTCTTTTACTTATGCATAGCCTTTAAGTGAGTTAGTGGTCTGTTTATGTGTTACTTTTCTGAACAATTTCATTACCTTTGTTTCATTAATTTAAGGTTTATTTACTGTTTTACAAAAGACAACATAAATTTTCCTTTTTACTTGAGTGTTTATTTAATATTTGTTGTAATATTTTTATGTATACTGTTTGCAAAAGACTGCACTGCTTATTCAAGTAACATAATATAACACATACATACCGTATATACTCGAGTATAAGCTGACCCGAATATAAGCCGAGGTACCTAATTTTACCTACAAAAACTGGAAAAACTTATTGACTCGAGTATAAGCCTAGGGTGGGAAATGCAGCAGCTACTGGTAAGTTTCAATAATCAAAATAAATACCAATAAAATTACCGTACATTAATTGAGGCATCAGTAGGTTAAATGTTTTTGAGTATTTATTTCAAAGAAAAACAGTAAACTAGCTCTGTAAGTGGAGAAGAGGGTCAACAAAAACAATAAGATATCTCTCCTGCGCGCACATGTGTGTGTCTCATGAGTGTGTGGCGCGCGCGTCTCTCTCTGGCTCGCTGCACAGAGAGAGACTGAACACGTGCAGAAATCATCGGCGCGCACAAACCGAAAGGGAAACTGGCTTGTTCGTATACCGGGCTTATATTCGAATATATATGGTATATATATATTTCACTGTACCACCTAAACAACAATATTTGTTTTCATCAATGTGACCAGGTTTAAACTTGTTCACTTTTTTATTGTTTACAGAACTGTTACCTTTCACAAAAGAGTGCATGACTTATGAAGTATTTGCATTTGATAACTAAAATTTCTATTATTTGTTTTCACCAATGTAAAGATTTGAATGAATACAGATTCATATTCAGATTTTATATACATATTTATATAATAATTGTTTAACCGAGTTACATTACAATACTGTATTGGGCATCAAACACGGTAATGAATTTCAATACTTTTCTTAGTATTGTATTAAAGTTTGAAATTTTGCCACTGTGACAATCCTAGAACACACCAGGGTCAAATTAATGCAATTACAGATTTTAATCTTATACTGTTTCTTCTTAGTATTTTAAGAACATTAAATTCTAGTGACGTAAAACAATGCATATCATGTAATATCTAGTATAAAGGTGTTAAACATGAACAGTCTTCAAGAATAAAACCAAAACTCAAAATAACTGTAAACATGAATGAAAACTTTATTTCGCAGAGTAGCACACAGCAATTTGCACTAACCACCCTAAGATATTAATACTGGAGATAGTCATATACGAATGTGAAGAATATTACATCAAAAGTCAAACAATTTTAACTCTATGAAATGATCAAATAGCAATTTTAACCCCCCTGCATTTAATAGTTTCATATAACCGTTAATGATTGCCCACTGAAAGTAAAAACAATATTTAATTTGCAAATATATTTTCAAAGCAGAAAAAATGAGTGCAGGACTACCCTTAAAATTGTAATTATAGCCTTTTTCAGACAATTTCTTAAGATCTTCTATAATTCACTTACCAGTGTGCGGTATTCCACATCCTCCCGGAGTAGACGATTATCATTTAAGGTGTACTTGGCTTTACCAGTGACGGCATCAACAGGTCCTTTGTCAACTTGGTGCTTTATTGCTCGGAAAAGCATGTAGAGAGACTCTCCGGCAAAATCCTGAAACAGAAAAAAAAAAAAAAAAAATGTGATGATGAAGCTGTCAAAGTGTTTGCAAACGAAATTCTCCATGAACATAAACAGAATGCTTTCTCCCAATAAACACTGGCCCAGAAATGGCTGCCATCAGAAGATAATACAGTAATGTCAACATGAACTAGATGTACCCAGGATAGTTTGTCTAGTTTTTACTTCATCTGTTAAAATACTGGCCTTTACTCTAGTGTTTGTGGACATTACAAGCTTAAATTACTTGGACCCAGAATCGTAATCAATGGCAGTTACATGGGTTATCACATTTGTAGTTTAGGGAAGCTCACTAATAGTATCTGGAAATGGGGTAGCTGTGTAACAGCAAGTTTCAGGGCACTGGAGGAGTCTCACAAATTCCAAAAGGAAATTATACACAGGCCTGGCCAAAAAAAAAAGTCGCCACCAAAAAATAAGGTCACACACTCTAATATTTCGTTGGACCGCCTTTAGCTTTGATTACGGCATGCATTCGCGGTGGCATTGCTTTGATAAGCTTCTGCAATGTCACAAGATTTAGTTCCATCCAGTGTTGCATTCATTTTTCACCAAGATCTTGCATGATGGGTGCATCACTTCATCTGCCTCTCTTTTTACCCTGATGCGCCCATCACTCTGGAACAGGGTAAATCTGGACTCATCAGACCACATGACATTCTTCCATTGCTCCAGAGTCCAATCTTTATGCTCCCTAGCAAACTGAAGCCTTTTTTTCCGGTTTGCCTCACTGATTAGTGGTTTTCTTACGGCTACACAGCTGTTCAGTCCCAATCCCTTGAGTTCCCTTCTCATTGTGCGTGTGGAAATGCTCTTACTTTCACTATTAAACATAGACCTGAGTTCTACTGTTATTTTTCTTCGATTTGATTTCACCAAACGTTTAAGTGATCGCCGATCACGATCATTCAGGATTTTTTTCCGGCCTCATTTCTTCCTCGAAGACGATGGGTCCCAACTATCCTTCCAGTTTTTAATAATGTGTTTTACAGTTCTTAACCCAATTTTAGTAGTTTCTGCAATCTCCTTAGATGTTTTCTCTGCTTGATGCATGCCAATGATTTGACCCTTCTCAAACAGACTAACATCTTTTCCATGACCACGAGATGTGCCTTTCGACATGGTTGTTTAAGAAATGAGAAGCAACTCATTGCACCAGTTGGGGTTAAATAACTTGTTGCCAGCTGAAAGATAATCGCCCATGCAGTAATTATCCAATAGGAAGCTCGTACCTGTTTGCTTAGTTAAATCCAGGTGGAGACTTTTTTTTGGCCAGGCAGTGTAGTTAAGACAGTTAACACATGAATGACAAACAGTGGATAAAAAGTAATTGTACAGAAGAGAAGGAAAAACACACAACTAAAAATCATAAATACACTGTTTTGATTAGTAGAGTGTGTGTGTGTATTTTAAACAAAATCAACTTAAAATTTTCTTCTGACAACCGTTTGCAATTCTTAGAAAAGTTTTCAGCCAGTGGTATTAAACAAGAAAGATACTACTTAATATATATATATATATATATATATATATATATATATATATATATATAATGCAGGTTTACTCACCCGGAGGAAGGCATAAAGACAAATTGACATCCAGTTGGTTAACAGTTTTTCTACCACAGTTTCAGTCCTGTAAACCAGTTTGAAAAAAAGAAAAAAAAAAAAAAAAGTTTACTCTCCCATTCTGTTGCTGTACACTCAAATGATCATATTTAGCAAAAGAACTGTATATGGTTAGTGTGATGTGACACTCTGAATGATAAGTGAACAAATCCTATAAATATGGCACAGCTTAATGATGCAAAAACATTCTCAGAGGCACGCCAACACGAGGTGAGAGGTAGAGTGACTCGAACGGAGGCTGCCATGTGAGTGAGATGGGCCCCTCCCCCCTCGGACTCGTAATTAAATCAGTACCGCAATCAAACTCTGATACTTAGCGCGATGAGAGAAGTCGCAAAATCAACTGGAATGTTCAAGCAAATTAAAGAAAAAAACCCGATCTAAATCTGTTAAGTAGTTCTCTTGTGAAAAGCACACAGACATACATATAGTGCATCCGGAAAGTATTCACGGCGCATCACTTTTTCCACCTTTTGTTATGTTACAGCCTTATTCCAAAATGGATTAAATTCATTTTTTTCCTCAGAATTCTACACACAACACCCCAATAATGACAACGTGAAAAAAGTTTACTTGAGGTTTTTGCAAATTTATTAAAAATAAACAAACTGAGAAATCCCATGTCCATAAGCATTCACAGCCTTTGCTCAATACTTTGTCGATGCACCTTTGGCAGCAATTACAGCCTCAAGTCTTGTTGAATATGATGCCACAAGCTTGGCACACCTATCCTTGGCCAGTTTCGCCCATTGCTCTTTGCAGCACCTCTCAAGCTCCATCACGTTGGATGGGAAGCGTCGGTGCACAGCCATTTTAAGATCTCTCCAGAGATGTTCAATCGGATTCAAGTCTGGGCTCTGGTTGGGCCACTCAAGGACATTCACAGAGTCGTCCTGAAGCCACTCCTTTGATATCTTGGCTGTGTGCTTAGGGTCGTTGTCCTCCTGAAAGATGAACCGTCGCCCCAGTCTGAGGTTAAGAGTGCTCTGGAGCAGGTTTTCATCCAGGATGTCTCTGTACATTGCTGCAGTCATCTTTCCCTTTATCCTGACTAGTCTCCCAGTCCCTGCCACTGAAAAACATCCCCACAGCATGATGCTGCCACCACCATGCTTCACTGTAGGGATGGTATTGGCCTGGTGATGAGCGGTGCCTGGTTTCCTCCAAACTGGCATTCACACCAAAGAGTTCAATCTTTGTCTCATCAAACCACAGAATTTTCTTTCTCATGGTCTGAGAGTCCTTCAGGTGCATTTTGGCAAACTCCAGGCGGGCTGCCATGTGCCTTTTACTAAGGAGTGGCTCCTGTCTGGCCACTCTACCATACAGGCCTGATTGGTGGATTGCTGCAGAGATGGTTGTCCTTCTGGAAGGTTCTCCTCTCTCCACAGAGGACCTCTGGAGCTCTGACAGAGTGACCATCGGGTTCTTGGTCACCTCCCTGACTAAGGCCCTTCTCCCCTGATCGCTCAGTTTAAATGGCCGGCCAGCTCTAGGAAGAGTCCTGGTGGTTTCGAACTTCTTCCACTTACGGATGATGGAGGCCACTGTTGTCATTGGGACCTTCAAAGCAGCAGAAATGTTTCTGTAACTTTCCCAAGATTTGTGCCTCGAGACAATCCTGTCTCGGAGGTCTACAGACAATTCCTTTGACTTCATGCTTGGTTTGTGCTCTGACATGAACTGTCAACTGTGGGACCTTATATAGACAGGTGTGTGCCTTTCCAAATCATGTCCAGTCAACTGAATTTACCACAGGTGGACTCCAATTAAGCTGCAGAAACATCTCAAGGATGATCAGGGGAAGCAGGATGCACCTGAGCTCAATTTTGAGCTTCATGGCAAAGGCTGTGAATACTTATGTACATGTGCTTTCTCAATTTTTTTATTTTTAATAAATTTGCAAAAACTTCAAATAAACTTTTTTCACGTTGTCATTATGGGGTGTTGTGTGTAGAATTCTGAGGAAAAAAATGAATTTAATCCATTTTGGAATAAGGCTGTAACATAACAAAATGTGGAAAAAGTGATGTGCTGTGAATACTTTCTGGATGCACTGTACATACAGATGTTGGATTTTTAATAGATAAATAGACAGACAGACAGCTCAGTTTTTCTTCCGAGTCTGTCTGAGTATATTCTGCTTTTATTGGGGCAAAGCATACCAAGTTGTTCAACATGACAGATTATTATAGGAGCCAGACATGAGCAGTGATAGTGACAGACAAGGAGAAACTAACATTAAAAAAAATGAAAGTTCAACACTATTTCCTGTTGCACAGAATTTCACTTTTAACATAGGCTGTATGTCTCTATAGAAAACATGACAGCTTTCTATTTTGGCATTATTAAGACGTTTCTTCACACCCTCACTTTGAATTTAGAACTTACTCAGATTTCTCTCTAAGATGCATTTCTGCCCAGAACTCATTTTTGGCAAATAGAAACAAAATCATTCCAGACGAATAAAACTGTTTTAATTTCTAAACTAATAAATAAGTTAATTTATATTATATAGTGCCTATAAAAGCGATCTTCTAAGAACAGTGTATAGAGGATAAACAAATAGAAGTTAAAATAAAAAGAAGAAAAGGAAGTTGGTACGGCATGGGATAAAATGGCTTTGCTGTCCTGAGATAAGCAAGAGGCTGCAAAATAAAGGCTGAGTGTGGAGCAACACAAAGATAAGTTAAAAATAGGACAATTTTGCCCCTAAAACTGATTAACATGATTAAACTCAGAATTTTTAAATTAATGTCAAATTAGACAAGAAGTGAATGCAGAAATGTAATTCCGAGACATTAACCAGGTTGAAATCAGCTTCTCAAAGTTTTAAACACATTGTGAGATGCAAATTAGTATACTTGCTACAACAGCAAGTACTGCAATTACCAAAGTCAAGATGATATACAGTAATCCCTCGCTATATCGCGCTTCGACTTTCGCGGCTTCACTCTATCGCGGATTTTACATGTAAGCATATTTAAATATATATCGCAGATTTTTTGCTGGTTCGCGGATTTCTGCGGACAATGGGTCTTTTAATTTCTGGTACATGCTTCCTCAATTGGTTTGCCCAGTTGATTTCATACAAGGGACGCTACTGGCAGATGGCTGAGAAGCTACCCAACCAGAGCGCGTATTACGTATTAAATAAAACTCCTCAAATACTTAAAAGATCAAACAGCACGTATTGATTTTTGATTGTTTGCTTTTCTCTCTCTCTCTCTTGCTCTGACATTCTCTGCTCCTGACGGAGGGGGTGTGAGCAGGGGGGCTGTTCGCACCCCTAGACAATACGGACGTCTAAAAATGCTGAAAGATTATCTTTGCTCCCTTCAGTGCAGCTGCTTTGTCAAGCGACATGCTTCCTGCACGGTGCTTCGCATACTTAAAAGCTTGAAGGGCACTTATTGATTTTTGATTGTTTGTTTTTCTCTGTCTCTCTCTCTCTCTGACATTCTCTGCTCCTGACGGAGGGGATGTGAGCAGAGGGGCTGTTCGCACACTGGCCTAGAGGATACTGACGCTCCTCTAAAAAATGCTGAAAGACTACCTTCACATTGCTCCCTTCCTTGCAGCTGCTTTGTCCGGCGGTGCTTCGCATACTTAAAAGCCAAACAGCCCTTTGATTGTTTGCTTTTCTCTCTCTCTCTCTCTCTCTCTATCTCTCTGACAGTCACTGCTCCTGACGCGCACTCCTTTGAAGAGGAAGATATGTTTGCATTCTTTTAATTGTGAGACGGAACTGTCATCTCTGTCTTGTCATGGAGCACAGTTTAAACTTTTGAAAAAGAGACAAATGTTTGTTTGCAGTGTTTGAATAACGTTCCTGTCTCTCTACAACCTCCTGTGTTTCTGTGCAATTCTGTGACACAAGCATGACAATATAAAAATAACCATATAAACATACAGTACAATTATGTGTATCATTACAAATTTAGAAAATGAATAGTAAAGTGGCAATAGCACAATATTTTGAGGATCTAGATGAAACCTTAACCGATAGAAGCAAAATTCTGAGTTACTGAGGCAAGAACAATAACTGCAGAACAAGGAAGTGTTCAAATGTTGCATACAGTGCCTGCAATTTATAGTTTTACAGTAAATACAGCACAGTGGTCCATCAAAATTATAAACAGTAGAAATTGAATCTATATGAGCAAAATATTAATGGCTTTAAGAGGGAAGTCTCAATAATATCAGCATTGTAAAAGTCAGACTGAAAAAGGTAAACTATACTTTTGTAATGTTCATGTGATATGAAAACAAAAATACACAGAAGGATTAAGAAGACAAAGCACTCCAAAACAGAATTAAAACAAAGAAAAGGAGCAAAGAATAAAATGTAAGTGACGGCTTAGAGTTAAAGAGTAAGAAGCAGTAATAGGAAATAGTGAAATGGAAAATTGCACACTCAAGCACCCACCAAAGCTGACAGAACACTGGAAGGGACCGTGGTAGAATTAATACACATCCACCCATGAAGAACTCCCTTTTGATCCCTGGGCCTACCTATAATAAAATATCTGGAAAACCCTGCAGAAGCACAATAACCTGAAACAACAGGTGGTGCATAAGCCAATACACCTCCCAGCTGCACCACCATACCTCGGATATTCAATACTCAAATACTCGATATGTCATTCTCAATGAATAGCAACATTTAATAGGCTGTTTTAAATCAAGTCTAACATGTTACTCATATTATTGCTTTAAAACTTAAATGTACCTCCTTAGCATCAGTTTAGGATTCTTTGCAACATACTGCTCCACTAAGTCATTAAGCAAAGTTTTCAGGATGTCTGTGAAGTATTCCAGCTTGCCATGGAGAGAGACGGTCAGCAAGGAAGCCACATAGGCCCGATCTCGAGGGGAAAAGGTGCGCTGACACTCCAGTGTGTAGATAAACTAAAGAAAATACCACAAACAGATTATTCATTTGATTTAAAACGTTTGAAATCTGAGTAGACACATGGAATACTACATGACATCAACATGTACAGCACAATTTATTTTGACTTTCAAAAAGCATTTGATACATTTCCACACTGTTGATTACTTTTAAAGCTAGACATTAATGACATTACAGGTAACACATACAAAACTGGATTTTAAGCTGGTAAACAGACAGGAGACAGAGAGTACAGATAAGTGGTGAAGGCTCCACAGTGGGTGAGGTCACCACTGGAGTAAGTAAGGAATCTGTTCCTAGACCTTTACTGTTTATATTAATGACAAATATTACGATATAATTGGTAAACCTGTGAAATATGCAGACATCATCAAACTTGGAAGGATACCAATACTAAGAAGGCTGCAAAAGATATGGACAATATTCAAAGTGTGCAAACAAGAGGCAATTTTAGATTCTCACATTTCTATTGCTTGTAACCACTTCTCTCCTAAAGCTGGTAGACAGTACAACTTACAAAGTCACTGTAATTTCTATTCAATATAAACTGAGGCAGTGTCAGCCTTTTCATGTTTCACAAATGGCACATATTAAAATAGCAAATGTAGTATTATAATGATGACACCTTAATCAAAGTGACAGAAAAATTAGTACACATAAGATATTTGCACTAATACCAGTAAAGTACAATTTCATACAATAGGGAAGAAGCTTTGATTGTTCAGCACAGTAAACATTTCACTATATTTAGTTCCAAAGCAAGATGGCAACTACGGTAGCAGTATGACAAACAGCAGCTGGTCTACAGTTGATGCAATGACTACAGCTGTAGATACAGGAGGATTGCAGGTGGGTAGAAAGAATGACGAATCTGAAAATTATTTCGTGAAAGGGTGTATTTTGAAAAAGAACTCTGCTTGTCATATATACAGTAGAGCTGTACTGTTCTTTTATGTTCCCATAAAGCAATGGTGTACAATCTTTAAATGCTTCATGGTTTGCAATATACCATGTTGTCCTTATCCAGATCAGCGTTAATTTATACTGCATGAGATGTACATCAGCTCTGAGATGCAAGGAAACTCGTCAACAGCAATGTATGAAAGTTCAACAACTAACCAAATGTGAAAACAGCATGTTACCTGTCTCCTTGAAATATACATGGATTACTCATGAACCGTGTGAAAATTCATTACTGAAGTTTTGAATTAAATGTATTCAGTCTACTCACCTTAGTCAGAAATAGTTTGCTGTTAAGTAAGTTAGACAGCTGGACAAGTCCTTGTTCTACAGTTTGTCGACGACAGTCCTGCACATCCAGATCCCGACGTAGAGGAGACTCCCGGTGGCCAGGAAAGAAAATCCGCTCTGCATACATTTTATAATCAAGAAAAGGGATTCCAGTTCCTACCAGATCACTGGACATATCCATCATCTCTGTCATCAAGTCTGCAAGGCATAATCAGAAAGTCAGCTGAAATTCAATCAAAAGTCTTCCCCCATCTTGCCTTAATGAATCGTTTAGTCTGTTACTGCATATATTGTATGTCTATTCATTGTTAAGAGAGAAACCGATAAATCACAACAATAATGACATGAAGGTATTCTTCTGCTATTTTATTTTTTGTTTTAGTACCATAAGACATAATGCTGAATATTTTAACAATAGTTCTAATGCAAAATGTGTCAGTGATAATATGCATCCTGTTTGCACTAAGGCTGTGCTCTACGCTCAAAATGTCATTGTACTGTTTCTGGAAATAGTGATACAGAAACCTTAAAGGTGACAACTTGACATGGCAGAAATTAGAATTAGAGCCGAGTTAAACCTACTTGTGAGAAATGCATCACAATAATGAGAATGAATGTTACTGTTAACTCACAAAATTATATAATTGAGCCATGGGTGTACTATATCGCTATTACCAGTATTTAGTATGTGAAAAAAAACCTGCGATACCAGTTATATTTACCTTATGCGGGTCTAAAATAATGTGAAGAAAAACAAAAGCTTTAAATCAAGGCTTTATTTTCTAAAATTACTAACTGCATGTAACAGTGTAATCTCAAATAATGCAAAAACATTCTTTAAACAATCTTTTGATTTTGGTAGTAGCATTCAACCTGTCAAAGCTACTGTACATGTATGTTAATGTTTTTATTTGAACTTATTATACAATTTTGTCACAGTAACACAGGGGAGTGGGCAAGCCCAGTACTTTAACACATCTCTTATTAAGCCTGTAGATATTCAGGAAGTAAATTCTGTTACTCTGATAAAGTTTAGAAATTATGGCAGCACAGTTTTTTTTTTCTCCTTGTAGGATTTGCTCCATGCATACAATGCACTGTGACACTAACATAATATACTGGCAGAAAATATTTTTTAACGTAGATGATGATTAGCAGAGTCCTGGAGGGTGCATGGGAGTTTGCCCAACCAGTCTACATGTGTTTTGTGGACTTGGAAAAGGCATTCGACCGTGTCCCTCGGGGAATCCTGTGGGGAGTACTCCGAGAGTATGGGGTACCGGCCCCCCTGATAAGGGCTGTTCGGTCCCTGTACGATCGGTGCCAGAGCTTGGTCCGCATTGCTGGCAGTAAGTCGAACCCATTTCCAGTGAGAGTTGGACTCCGCAAGGGCTGCCCTTTGTCACCGATTCTGTTCATAACTTTTATGGACAGAATTTCTAGGCGCAGCCAGGGTTTTGAGGGGGTCCAGTTTGGCGGACTCAGGATTGGGTCACTGCTTTTTGCAGATGATGTTGTCCTGTTTGCTTCATCAGGCCGTGATCTTCAGCTCTCTCTGGATCGGTTCGCAGCTGATTGTGAAGCAGCTGGGATGGGAATCAGCACCTCCAAATCCGAGACCATGGTCCTCAGCCGGAAAAGGGTGGAGTGCCCTCTCAGGGTTGGTAGCGAGATCCTGCCCCAAGTGGAGGAGTTCAAGTATCTCGGGGTCTTGTTCACGAGTGAGGGAAGAATGGAGCGTGAGATCGACAGGCGGATCAGTGTGGCGTCCGCAGTGATGCGGGCTCTGCATCGGTCTGTCGTGGTGAAAAAGGAGCTGAGCCATAAAGCAAAGCTCTCAATTTACCAGTCGATCTATGTTCCTACCCTCACCTATGGTCATGAGCTATGGGTAGTGACCGAAAGAACGAGATCGCGAATACAAGTGGCTGACATGAGTTTCCTCCGCAGGGTGTCTGGGCTCTCCCTTAAAGATAGGGTGAGAAGCTCAGTCATTGGGGAGGGGCTCAGAGTAGAGCCGCTGCTCCTCCGCATCGAGAGGAGTCAGATGAGGTGGCTCGGGCATCTGATCAGGATGCCTCCTGGACGCCTCCCTGGTGAGGTGTTCCGGGCACGTCCAAACGGGAGGAGGCCCCGGGGAAGACCCAGGACACGCTGGAGTGACTATGTCTCCCGGCTGGCCTGGGAATGAACACCTTGGGATTCTCCCGGAAGAGCTAGAAGAAATGGCCGGGGAGAGGGAAGTCTGGGCATCTCTGCTCAAGCTGCTGCCCCTGCGACCCGACCTCGGATAAGCGGAAGAGAATGGATGGATGGAGATGATGATTTATGTGCTGGAATCCAAGGACTTCTTTCTTACTTGGCTTTGCACTTGCAAATTCAAGCAAGATCAACATGTGCTTAGATTAAGAATCAGGTA
Organism: Erpetoichthys calabaricus; assembly: GCF_900747795.2. NCBI lineage: Eukaryota > Metazoa > Chordata > Cladistia > Polypteriformes > Polypteridae > Erpetoichthys > Erpetoichthys calabaricus. Next base: position 63,859,108 of record NC_041411.2, on the reverse strand, counting down.
CTGTGAAATAAATTCTTTTTCCACCATTTGCCTTGTCTGTGGTGACATGTTAAATAACAGAAAGGTCGTCACATTTCCCTGCCATACTATTCATGGTTTGTTTCTTCTCTTTTTCTTGCACACGTCTTTACATTTATTTGCATATCATGTGCATCTTTCCTATTTGAAAGCTGCAAAATTAGGACAAACACCTGAAGCTCATATCCCAAGTGACTAAATCCCACCAGTGCTTCTATGATGAATTAAAATTTTGACATTATACACTACATGTATAACTAATACATACCAGTGAACTCTTTCTTGCAGCGATCTCTCACGCTGGTCTCCAAGTTTTCAAGCTGAATCTGGACCTTTTTATAATCTCGCAGAGCCTGTTTGCTTTTCCTCCTTCAAGATTGAAAATTGAGAAAAAAAAAAAAAGTCCTTTTAATCTTTTATTAGAATTTCTTTCAACACATGTAATTTACCACATTTGCCAACTGAAAAATATCTCTTTTTTTCTCTGTTTTTAATTTTTTAAGGCAGCTTTATTTTTTCACTATAGAGATTACAATCGTTTCTACTCCATAGGATAAATTAGCAAGACGGGAAAAAATTTCAGAGTTTGGAGGTATCTCCTGATAAACATCTTCAGGAGCCCTATGTAAATGGATGATATCTATTCTCATTTTGGAAACAGGTCAAATATGTTTCTTGTCTCTATGTCTAATAAAGCATGAGCTCCTTTACAACTGTATGCACTGTCAATGATGACCAAGAACAGTGGCACTAAATGCTGCCCACAGCGCGTTTGAATAAAAGACTAGAGGGTTTTTTCTTTACTGTGGTGAGCATGAAAGTCCATACTGAGATTAGAAATACTAGACATCACACGGATTTTCAGGTGGTGATTCCACCTGGTGCTCCTCTTCCTAAAGCTAACGTTTAGGCCCTTCTAAGCCTCAGAGTGTTACATTAGCCATATTCATATAGGAGAACTTAGAAAATGGTTTATAGCTCCATCCAATCTCTTGCTTGGGGAAGGCTTTTTCCTGGTGATAAGAAAGATGGTGGTCTACATTCTTGTATTAACTGCAGTCAGTATATTTTTCTCATTCTTGCTCATTCAGCTTATGCTGGAAGTCAGAAGAACATCACACGAAGGAGGCCACTGTCTGTTGTATCTAAGCACTTCAACCTCATTTCAACATAAAGAATAAATTAATTTGAACAGTGGTCTGGGGTAAACTTTATTAATTTAAATAAGATATACTTATAGAACACAGAGTACACTGTTTTTTAGTTTACACAAATATGTGCTCATCTCCCACTGCAGTGCACATTATAAAGTACTAGACAAAGAGCCCAGTTCGACAACATAAGATGAAACGGGCACAAGTGGAATAGTAATAAGTATAAGCACCACAAACCTGATATAGGTGTATTGAATGAATGCGTAATTAGGACTCGAGCTGTAGTAGAAATCGCCTTTCACGCCTCTACAGCTTTAATCGAAGTTGCCTTTCTCTTTGAATTTTCGCGGCCGTAAATCCACTGCCTGTTGCGATGTCGGTCTCGTAAGGTTTTTCGGGCACCTGCGCAGAAGGTGACTGCGCATTCGGCTTCGGACGGACATGAGTGAGTGAGGAGGCTGGCGAATTATGTATTAAGATATGACCTGTGTAAGGCCTACATGTACAAATATTTGTATAAATAGTTTTCATTTTCAAGTAAGCCAAACATTTAAACAGTTTTTCTTCACATCCCTAACAGGCACTGCACTGAAAGGTGGGAAAATAAAAGTGTAATCAGATCACATTTCAGCAGTGTTGGAAGAATGGCATATAGCATGTCATTCAATTAAAAACATACACGATTACCTGTATACGAGGACTATGATGAGGACAATAAGAGCAACAATTGAAGCACCTACTCCTACTCCAATCTGTGCCTCCAGTGGAAAAGTGGATGGACTCGGAGTGTCATACTGGACTTTTCCCAGAGTGAATTTCAAATTGCCCATGAAGACCTGAAATTTAGATAACAGTGGTGAAGGTGAAGGTAACAGGTTATGTACCTTAGAGGTCCATACTTAGTAAAAAGTGTTAAAACACAAGTCTGACTCTCTTTTAAGTTAGAATATTGGATTTCCCAACACACCCTCATTACTGCTGTATTGATGGTTTACCAACAGAACGGCACAGCAGGTGGAACATAAATTTATCCAAGTTATCATAAAAAGCAAAAATACCAAACAGCAATGCTTACAATGAACTCGGGCAGAGAATCTGAGATATCTCTCTTCTTTCTTCCTCTTGGTGAAGGTTGCTCTAGGGGAGGCTCACAGTAGAGGTGATTTCTAGATAATGTCTTCACTGCACATACTCCATCACCAATCAGGGCCAACACCTCTTCTTTGGAGATTGCCAGGTCCAGATTATCTCCCTAGCCATGCAAACAAAAAAACAAATCAATAATCAGATATTCTGTATAGTTTAAGATGCCTCATGCATTAACACTTGCTGGCTCCTAATATAGTCAGGCACGGAAGAACTAATGAAATGCCAAATGTCCCCTTGAAACAAAGTTCTATCTGTCTCTCTCTCTCGCTGATCTATCTGTCTAAAAGGAAACCCCTACTGTTGAGCAAACACAATACAGAAAATGTTGAACTAATTGTGCTGGCCTGCTTATTAACTGTGCTTAACATTATCAATCATTCGTAAAAACAGAAAAGTGAATGTATATAACACAGTTATGTAGTGATTACAATGGTTTTCATCTGCTTGGTACTGTCTTCATAATTTCCAAATGATGGGGTCTAAAGATCATGCATGTCAAAATGCATTGGCCTGGGCTTGTTCAGATTTCTTCCTTTCTCACAACGAAACACTGCCAGGAATGAAACCATGGAAGAAAGAAACAGCAGAGAGATCTTTTTTTCCTGTGGAGTGTTGTCTCTTTACATTTTTTTTTCTTAATCCCAAATTTTTGATGATTAAATCATTGCCATCTTGATGTAAATTTATAAAGCATCATCACTAAACCTAAATCTTCAAAAACCTTTGTAATTTGTGTGAATTTTATGGATACAAACTAATTGACTAACATACTATTTCTGATTTTTTTTTAAATTATTACAGTTTAGAATATTAATCATAATTGACTTGTCTACTGTTCCTTTTGATTCCTTTGATGTGTGAGAGCAAGTAATAAGATTGAGAGGAAAACTAATGAATATTCAGCATGACTGGGTAGTAAAACTAGTATATATTTTTTTTTAAACTTGTCTTGCACTTTTCATGTGTTATGTTGTATATGTTGTGGTGGATGGCCGGGTCCCATGCCCGGCTGGGACGCCCCTTCACTACATATTCATGGGGAGCAGCCCTGGACAGTACAATACCTCCCCCTGGACGTTGGATGGCCGGCCCCCCGGGTTGTATGGTGCCTCAGCCTCTCGCAGGGCTCCATGGGAGATGGAGTTCTCCACAGCCCTGTTGGGATCTGGGTTGGCTGCCAGGGGGTGCTGCATGGGCTCCTGAGTCCATCTGGACAAATCTTCGGCCCCACCCAGGAGTGCAACCAGAGACGGGTGATCAAGCACCTGGAGCACTTCCAGGTGGGCCATAAAAGGAGCCAGTAATCACCACTCAACGGCCAGAGTCGGGAGGAGGAGGTCAAAGCTTGTGGAGGAGTGGTGGTGGAAGACAGAAAGAGAGAGAGAGAGAGAGAAGTGTTTTGGTGTTGTAGTTTGTGCTTTGGGACTATGTTGTGGCTGGGGGACACAGGGAAGACGTGCCCTCCAGATGAAGAAAATGAAAGCTTATTTATTTTTATATGTGGCTCTCCTGTGTCCAGTCTTGATGTTATTTTAGAAGAATGAAGTGGATAGGACTGGCGAGCTTTGTTGGGCTGAAGGGCCTGTTCTTGTAAGACTGTTCCAATATACTATTTGTGAAAATGTTACACTGTGGTCCTGTGAAGCATTAATTCAGACAACTATATGCGCACATACAGTACACGAATGGTTTGACAAGCCACTTGATTTTACTTGAATTTAAAAGTCACAAAATTCATAAAGACAGCAGCACTGTAGCTTTTGCAGAAATGAAAAGGAATTATTAACATCTAACTACGACAAAATATCAAAGATTAAACTATTACAAACCATCACCTAGGAACTAATTAAAGACCAAACATCTGGTGTCTGGCATGCAGACTCTTCTTTCTCAATTACCTCATAGTATTCAATAAAGTGATATTTAAAATCTTCTGTTTATAAAAATTTCAATTAAAATTCAATTTGCTGTCATTATCTCTCTATATATAAAAGAAAATCCTGGAATGGAAAGCAAATGCAAGGCTACGATACGTGATAATCTCAAAAGACATTTTAAAGACCCGCGAGACCAAGGAGACTTGCCACGGTGCGTCTCGCGGGGACCGTAAACATGAGACTGGGTGCCAAGAGATTGTCCCAGGGTCATAGCAAAAAGGACAGCAGCTGTACAGGCTTTAAAAAGATCGAAGGGCAGCGCGACAGCAGCTACCCCAACCGAACGCGAGCAGCGTTATACATCCTGCAAGAAAGAATTCAACCATTCCCGCGGACAGAAATAAAAGACAGGTATTGCTTTTACAACGTCACGTGAGACCAGGCAGTGAGCTATCATTTAAAACAAGTCAACAGACCTCTAAGCTAGGAGTTGTTGGATTGCTTTTGGCAGGCAAGCATCATGTGCTCTGAGCTCTTAAAACAACGACAGGCAGAAGAGGCAGCTAGCAAGCAGCAAAAAGACAGCAAATGATCCAAAGGCATATCCTTAGCGTACGTTCAGCCGCAACACCCTTCACAACACGAGCAGTATTATACGCCTGGGAAGAAAGAGAGGTTTCTTTATTTCCTGCCTCGCGCGTGATTACAAGTATTGTTTTATAAAAGTTTTTAAAGTAAAAGTGAAAATAATGCATATGTAACAATTCACAAGAAAATAACAATCTCTTTAAATTGTAGATTGCCTGCCTAAGGTAAAGTCATCCCTGATGAATGGGGACGTGGGAATGAGGGGACCTTTCATTGGATTAGCGCTATTTCAGATGTGTAATGGCAAAATGGGGGAGGCAACTTGATGAATGAGGTCTCCAGGACTTAAATCAAATCCAAATCATATTATGTGATATCATCTAATGTGAAATTCTACTCCGTACTTCTAGAACTTTTATTTTCATACTGTATTGAGGATTTATTCTGTTCTATGCATTGTACTGTATTGTATTGACCCCCTTCTTTTGGACACCCACTGCACGCCCAACCTACCTGGAAAGGGATCTCTCTTTGAACTGCCTTTCCTTAGGTTTCTTCCATTTTTTCCGTACATGGGTTTTTTTTTTGTGAGTTTTTTTCTGGTCTTCTTAGAGGGTCAAGGCTGGGGGGCTGTCAAGAGGCAGGGCCTGTTAAAGCACTTCTTGTGTGATTTTGGGCTATACAAAAAATAAATTGTATTGTATATCCAGTAAACCAAACAAAGGGGTTGGCAAGCAAAGCGAGCAGGGGGCGGAGCCCCCTAGAATATTACATGACGAAAGGGATGTGTGGCTAGTCTCACTAGTGTATACACATGCAATTACAATACAGTATATGGTTGAATGTCACAGAAGATACAACAGAAGTTACAATTAACAACAAACAAATATATCATCTTTCCAAACTAAAAGTAAATAAAAATATATCAGATATAAATATATAATATGTATTGGACAGAGCAAGTACCAATAAGACAGTAAGGCTGAGCTGACAGTGGCAGACAGTTCATTGAGTGGGACTGGTACGGTGCTCCACCAGAGCCAATGTGTGAATGATGGTTTAGATATATATCAAGAACTAGTGGCATGGTAGTGTAGTGGTTAGGGCAGGAGCTTCAAGGCAGAAGGGAGCCCGATTTGACTGCCAAGTCCAATATGACCGGATGTGAGTGAATGTGGGGTATGGGACAGTATACTATGTATTCAATGGCTTGGCAACCCATCTAGAACAGTCTCTGAACTGGGTTCTCATTGTTACTGGAGTAGTCTCTGGCTTCTTGAGGCAGTATATATATTAAGCAGGTTCAGAAAATGCCTGGGCTGGAAAAAAAAATCTTTCACAAAACCTACAGAAGAAAGTTAAACCACAACATGTCTTTTCAAAGCAAGAAGCTACCAATCTCAGAGTAAGGAAGAGCTAACTTTTATAGGAAAACTCACCAAAGAAGAACAAACACACCTGGAAGAGGGGCCACACATGCTTATATAGGGGTAGCAGGCCCTATTTTGAGTGATGTCTCAAGACTGAGAAGAGAAGTTGCACCACAGAGTGTCAGCATTATCGATAGGAAGCTAGCAATACTTTCCCTAGGTACTTGTAGGCAGACATTCCAACTTGCACTAGGGGAGTCAGACCCTCTAACCAAAGACTAGTGCCCTGTCTCCAAATGCACATTTTTCTTTAAGATGACAGAAAACAGACATGATGTGCCGGGACTGCTAGGTTATCTAGTGGTGGGGGAGTTGGGGGTCAGAGGACAGCACTTTCTTGCCTAGCCGCTAGAGGGCTGCACACAGTATGTAACTATAGTGGGTCAAACAGTGTTGTTGGTTCAACTTTGAGGTCATCCTTATTAACTTTCACTTCTAAGTTTATTAATGCTTGCACATTTATTAGTTTCTGGTGCCAACTCATAATAACTAGCACATAAGGGCTACCACAAAAGACAGACTACCTGAGCTCTAGAAAAACAGATCTATTGAACTGAGCTACAGTAAAATCTTCCCAATAATATAACAGTTGTAAGAGCACTTTGTTAATTAGTTAGGTTACATTAAGTTGAAAGTAGTATTTTCTTAGTTATGTTAAAATGTTTACCTATATATTAGTGCATAGTCATTGGGAAGTTTTATTATAACCCCCACAAGCTAAATTGAAAATATTGTAATTATTTCTGATCATTCCGACTACAGTAATCCCTCACTATATTGTGCTTCGACTTTTGAGGCTTCACTCTATCGCGGATTTTATATGTAAGCATACAGTTAGGTCCATAAATTTTTGGACAGAGACAACTTTTTTCTAATTTTGGTTCTGTACATTACCACAATGAATTTTAAATGAAACAACTCCGATGCAGTTGAAGTGCAGACTTTCAGCTTTAATTCAGTGGGGTGAACAAAACGATTGCATAAAAATGTGAGGCAACTAAAGCATTTTTTTAACACAATCCCTTCATTTTAGGGGCTCAAAAGTAATTGGACAAATTAAATAACTGGAAATAAAATATTCATTTCTAATACTTGGTTGAAAACCCTTTGCTGGCAATGACAGCCTGAAGTCTTGAACTCCTGGACATCACCAGATGCTGGGTTTCCTCCTTTTTAATGCTCTGCCAGGCCTTTACTGCAGCGGCTTTCAGTTGCTGTTTGTTTGTGGGCCTTTCTGTCTGAAGTTTAGTCTTCAACAAGTGAAATGCCTGCTCAATTGGGTTAAGATCAGGTGACTGACTTGGCCATTCAAGAATTTTCCACTTCTTTGCTTTAATAAAGTCCTGGGTTGCTTTGGCTGTATGTTTTGGGTCATTGTCCATCTGTATCATGAAACGCCGCCCAATCAATTTGACTGCATTTAGCTGGATTTGAGCAGACAGTATGTCTCTGAACACCTCAGAATTCATTCGGCTGCTTCTGTCCTGTGTCACATCATCAATAAACACGAGTGTCCCAGTGCCACTGGCAGCCATGCATGCCCAAGCCATCACACTGCCTCCACCGTGTTTTACAGATGATGTGGTATGTTTTGGATAATGAGCTGTTCCACTCCTTCTCCATACTTTTTTCTTGCCATCATTCTGGTAGAGGTTGATCTTGGTTTCATCTGTCCAAAGAATGTTTTTCCAGAACTATGCTGGCTTTTTTAGATGTTCTTTAGCAAAGTCCAATCTAGCCTTTCTATTTTTGAGGCTTATGAGTGGCTTGCACCTTGCAGTGCACCCTCTGTATTTACTTTCATGCAGTCGTCTCTTTATGGTAGACTTGGATATCGATACGCCTACCCCCTGGAGAGTGTTGTTCACTTGGTTGGCTGTTGTGAAGGGGTTTCTCTTCACCATGGAAATGATTCTGCGATCATCTACCACTGTTGTCTTCCGTGGACGTCCAGGTCTTTTTGCGTTGCTGAGTTCACCAGTGCTTGCTTTCTTTCTCAGGATGTACCAAACTGTCGATTTTGCTACTTGTAATATTGTAGCAATTACTCAGATGGGTTTTTTCTGTTTTTGCAACTTAAGGATGGCTTCTTTCACCTGCATGGAGAGCTCCTTTGACCGCATGTTGTCTGTTCACAGCAAAATCTTCCACATGCAAGCCCCACACCTCAAATCAACTGCAGGCCTTTTATCTGCTTAACTGATGATGACATAACGACGGACTTGACCACACCTGCTCATGAAATAGCCTTTGAGTCAATTGTCCAATTACTTTTGAGCCCCTGAAATGAAGGGATTGTGTTAAAAAAATGCTTTAGTTGCCTCACATTTTTATGCAATTGTTTTGTTCACCCCACTGAATTAATGCCGAAAGTCTGCACTTCAACTGCATCTGAGTTGTTTCATTTATAATTAATTGTGGTAATGTACAGAACCAAAATTCGAAAAAAGTTGTCTCTGTCCAAATATTTATGGACCTATCTAAACATATAACGCAGATTTTTTGCTGCTTCGCATGTTTCTGCGGACAATGGGTCTTTTTACTTCTGGTACATGCTTCCTCAGTTGGTTTGCCCAGTTGATTTCATACAAGGGATGCTATTGGCGGATGGCTGAGAAGCTACCCAATCAGAGCACGCAGTTAAATTCCTGTGTGCTGATTGGCTCAGCGACAGAGCGCCGAATTTGATTCAGCTGCGTTAACTAGGAAGCCTTGTCTTGCTCATTCAGCATCAACGTGTTTCGCTGTGTAAAGAGTTAACTTTTCTGCTCTTTTGTGTCTATCTTTGTGCATAGTCAAACTCTTTGTTATGGCTCCAAAACGATCTACTCCTGCTTCTGCTGTGCCCAAGCACCAACGGAAGATGCTAATGATTGCCGAAAAGGTAAATGTTTTGGATATACTGAAGGAAGGGAACAGCTATACCGCTGTAGGACGCCATTACGGCATCAATGAGTCCATGATTCTTTTTATTTAAAAAGGAGGAAAAGAATATAAGATCTACGGCCGCAGTGTCCTTTAACCAGGGCACAAAACGAGTTGTAAGTGGACGTAATAAGGTGGTAGTCCGGATGGAATCTGCTTTAGGGATTTGGATTGAAGACTGCCGGAAGAAGAGCAACGGCGGTGCTAAACAGTCGCCTGAACAGGCTCCTTTAGAAGAGCTGTAACGCTCTCCTTTATTGTGCAGTAAAATTAAACTCATCGTTATCGGACAAGTCATTGTGTCATTGCTGGTGAGTAACCATAATTAATTTTCTACGTACAGTACTTAGTACATGTACGTACGTTTAGTGTCTCTGTACACACATTTTACTGTATACAATTTTTCTTGCATTGTGCATATTTGTTGCTGGTGGCCTGTCTATCGTAATGACTGTAACATATGTGATATCGGAGACGCTCAATATCTTTAAAATAATATTTAGGTTTTACTGTATATAAACTGTGTTTACATACATAATTTCAACGAATCTTACCTAATATCTAAGAGAATACAAAGGGTTTATGCTGTATAACTGTGCAGGAAATGTTTATAAGAGTGTGGGAGAGTTTATAAGAGCTTAAAATATATAAAAAGAACCATATAAACATATGGTTTTTACTTCGTGGATTTTCACCTTTCGCAGGGGGTTCTGGAACGCAACCCCCACGATCGAGGAGGGATCACTGTACAGTCTAGTTCAGTTTAAGATCTGCCTTGTTGTTGGTAAGGCATGCAGGGCAAACAGTTTCAAACCGTAATGAATGTATTGAGGTAGTAAAGTGAAGCCTATGTAAGTTTGCCATAGAAAAGTAACTGAAGTTTAACAAGAGAAAGCTAAGATCATAATGAAACAGAAGAAACCTTTATTCCCTTTTGCTTTTCATTCTGCATGTGAAATAACATTTTTTATGAAATTTTGTGACTTGTTTCCTTTTTTATATTTTCACTAAACTTTTAAAACAAACTTTTTGGACTGAGAGATTTCTTTGTTACGCATTTGACTCATATTGGATTTCTGCCTTGTCAACTCAATACCTGGTTGACTTTGGGAACCTAGAAAAGACGCATCTACAACTGACAATGTTATAAAGCAATATTTCAATTTTGCCAAGGTCACTTTAGAATAAAGCAGCCACACTGATCAAACATGAAACATCCTACCTTAAACATTTGCTACATAAACAGTAGTATAACAAGAAGGAAAAAAAATAATAATAAAAATAAAAAAAGGCAGCCATCAGATTTAAGATGGTGGGATGATTTTTTTTAAAAATCATCTTTATGTTAACCCTTGGCCTCTAACTCAAAACATCTATAAATTATACCAAGCAGTCCAGCCTAAAGGCAAATTAAAATTATATTAAAAATAATACCAGAACAGTCTACATCAAAAAACAAAACACAAACACAGTAATTATGTTAACAAGAGTCATAAAGGAAAACTGGAAACTTGGTTAAAAAACACTTGCAAGGGCCATAAAAGAGTAAGAAAAAAACTGTTATAACCAAACTAAAAGCTTTTACCTCAACAGAGATGACACTGCCTGGTTTGTGGCGATATGGCTTGCTGCTATCACTCAGGTTCTTCAAAACAGGATTATCCTCATATGAGAAGCTAGTCTGACTGACTGAATTAAAGTCAAATCGCAGGTTGTCCATTATGAACTCCAATTTCACTTCAGCATTTTGTGGAACCGAGTCAATTGCTGGGGTTTTACACAAAATCAGCGAAGAAGAGTTGACAGTACAGGTTTCTATAAACTGGACAAAATGCAAAAGCATAAACGTTGCTGATATAATAGATACAAAATGTCTATACAAACCAATAATGTAACAAACACTATATTCACATACATAAGAAATTCTACATTACACTTGAACCGTATCTTTCATTTGAAAACAATTTACTTGAGGTATGACGTAGCCATGATTACAAAGTTCTTAAATACAGTATATAATTGTGTTAATGATTTCTGAATGTGCATGCTATTTTAACTCTTAAAGAGTGTGCAGTAGCATCATGCTCTTGGTATTGTGCCCTGCTACTCAAGAAAAATCCAGCAAACATATCCTTGCCTTTCAATAAGTAGGCCTTGGTGAAAGATTTTGGAAAAGACACTCAACTTTTAGTAATACATCAAATACACATATTCTAAAAGGGAAGCTTCAAGCTTCAGTCCAAAATGAACAACATCTCATTAAGAAAATATGCAAGGAAAAAAAAAACACACACACTGCTTGGCTTACCTGTTGATCAAAACATTCAGTGTTCTGGGGATATCTGGCATCGGGAACAATCCGGCGGTGTCGTTTTAGCAACCTACTCAGCAAAGTCGCCCTCCTAGTTCTCCAGGACTCTTTTGGAGAAATGGTCACCTGAATTTTCGGCTGCTGAACCACATCCAGGTTGTTTCCAAATACATGTATCATACGCCCTCCACTGGAAAAAGGGGGGGAAAAGTATGCAATTTATCTGTATTTGCATTTGGATTTAAATAAAAGAGCATTATGTGAGAAGCAAGATCATAGGCTTTCACATTATTAAGAAAGTGAGGAAAGACTACCATTACCATAAAAAGCTCCTGGATGGGCCTGCCTGAGTAATGTTGGGGTCTTCAGTGTAGTGGTAGAAAGTATTTTGCAGGTGCCTTTCTTTCTGCCCATAGTGGATGGTAACAGTAGCTTCAGCTGTGGCGTTACTTTTCCCTGTCAAGCATTCTATCTTATCTTCATGGAGCATAGAGGATCTTTGGGAAAATCACCCATGGAAAAGAAAAGGGAAAAAAACTATGAAAGATGACTATACATAGATGAAGATTAACTAAACAGATATTCCAAAAACAATGCAATTGCTAATTAGGTTTACAATAATGCAAAGTTATATTTTAATATATTCACAATTGATTAAATATTCAATGGATCCTGTTAATGAAATGAAAAGCTAGGAATTATCAATATAGACAGTTTCATTAAAAAACAGTGATACTTTACTGTGAAAGCTGGTATTCATTTTTATACCCCGCACTTTACACTAACACCCCAGACAGCTGTACACATTTACAAGTACAGTTGAAATAAAATACAGAGGACATTTTAATAAAACACAAAAACCCAATGTACAACATAAATGACTATAAAGACAGATACACACAGTTTACAAGTACATAAAACATGTGGGTGTTTGATTAGTCTGAACAATATTATATATATTGTGGCGGGCGGCTGGGGGCTGTGCCCAGCCGGGACGCCGAGAAGGACCGGGAGAGGGACTATGCCTTCCCCGGACCACGAAAGGGCAGCCGCCCTGGTTTGTATGGGGGCCACGGAAATTGAGCATGGAAGCTCAACCCTATAGGGGCCCGTGGCCACCGCCAGGGGGTGCCCTGAAAACTATGAAGCCTTGGACGTCAGCATTTCCTGCCACACCTGGAGGTGCTGGCGGAAGGAATACCGGGGACACCCCAACTGCTTCCAGGTGCTCAAGCGGCACTTCCGCCACACTAGAAAGTGCCGCAGGAAGCTCATCAGTGGACACCTGGAGCACGTTTGGGTGAACATACAAGGGGTCGCCCACCCTCCAGCCGTCAGTTGGAAGAGGACGAAGCTCGGAGGAGAGGAGTGGCGGCGGCAAAGAGAGGACAGGATTTTGAGAGTCCTGGACTGAGGGTGTGTGGTGCAGGACCACTGGGTTGTGTGCGGGACATTATTTATTGTAAATAAATGTGTGGTGGTGTTTTGGACCATTGGTGTCTGCCTGTCTGTGTCGAGGCTGGTCTCCACTATATACAGTATATCTATTATAAAAAAAAAATCCTGGAAAGCAAAAGCAAAGAAACAATATGTGACCTTCTCTAAAGTTCTTGGAAGACATTTAAAAGACCCGCAAGACAAAAGAGACTTGCCACAGAGCGTCTCGCGGGGACGTGGAACATGAGATTCTTGCAAGACACGCCCTACTTACAAAAGATATCATGTAAGAGCACACCCATCAAAAAACACTCAGTAGTGTAAAAGCACACAGTACACACATATCCTGTGCTCTCAGCACATATAAAGTGTATAAGGACAATACAGAGAATAGAGACCCAAAGGCGCTGGGAGAGAAAAAAAGGCAGATAAGAGATTATGAAAGCAGTGGAATTCGAAAGGCTCAAACAAATGATGGAGCGATACACATGCAGAGAAAGGTACAGAATATGAAAGCAGTAAAATTCGAAAAGTATTATAGTGCCCCAGCCAGGTTGAGACCTTTTTGGTTTTAAGTGACTGTTCGGTCTGATTGAGGGAGGGCGGACTACAGCACTGATAGTGGGGTACTGATTGATGTGGTAAGGGGGGGAGAGGCCCGGGGGAGGAGGGGTTGGAGAGGGTGCTAGAAAGTTGTGTTTGGGGTTAGGAAGTCAGCAATTGTTCAAGTAAAACTTCTGTGACACTTTATCATGTCAGTCGCTACAGTATCAAAGAATATAGAAAAGATCGCATTACCGCAACCAAAAGGTGATTAATCATCAGAACCAGGTGTAACTGAAAAAACAGCAGGACGAATCGAGGTCAGAAATAAAAGGCAAAGAGTAGACAACAAAGTCTTTTCGCATTTGCATCATTCAATGCACAAAACGTGGATTTACACAATAATGGACCATACGCTATGAGAATCTGTGGTCCTGGAACAGTTAAAGCAACAACAAGTTGAATTTCAAAGAATACACAATTCGATCAGGTGTATATTGATGATCACGGAGAAGCGATGCAAATTTTAACAGGCAAAAAGTAAGGTAATGTATATATTCCACGAATAACGTTACACACCAAAGGAGATTGTGATATGCCATTCGTATTAAAATGTTTATAGTTTACCGCGAGAATAGCTTTTGCTATAACAATCAATAAATCACAGGGACAAACATTAGAAAAAGTCGGATTATTTATTAGAGAAACAGAAACAATATTCACTCACGGGCAGTTATACGTTGCGTTGTTGCAATGTGTCTCCAAAAAATATTGTTTTTAATGAAGCTTTAAAGTAAAAGTGCAAATAATGAAATTGAAACAATTCCAAAGAAAAAAAAAATTTAAATTGTTATGATTAACCAAACACAGGGGTTGCCCAGCGAAGCGAGCAGGGGGCAAAGCCCCCTAGTATATTATTATATATATATATATATATATATATATATATATATATATATATATATATATATATATATATATATATATATATATATATTGTGGCAGGTGGCTGGGTGTGGTCCGCAGCCGCCTGCCTATTTAAGGAGTCGCCTCCCTACAATCAAGGCTGGAGTCGGGTGAGGAGGTGGACAAGGTCAGAGGAGGCGGCAGGAGAGGCCCTGAGTGTTGTGTTGGAAGAGAGAGAGAGAGAGACGTCTGTGAAGAGCCAGGACTTTGGGTAACGGTTGGGGTTTGTGTGGTGCACTTTGTAAATAATAGTGACTTTGTGTAAATAAACGTGTGGTGATGGCTTGTAATGTGTCTGCCTGCCTGTGTCCGGGAGCACCCTTTCACATTATTATATATATATATATATATATATATATATATATATATATATATATATATATATATATATATTATATATATATATATATATATATATATAATGTATGCATATGTATCATAGGCCAATGATGTATGATGTCACTTCTGGTTTTTAGATACCTGAGTCCACCCCTTTCACTTCACCAACTTCATAAAAAGGCACCAGCACCATCTTTCCACAGTTTGGTTAGAGACTTCTGTCTATAAAGAAATCCTTTGGTGAAAGCTTTTATTGCTCAACCTTCACAATATATGGGGATGATCATTCAGTGCACCAATTCTTCACTTTTGCTCGTCCATTCCTATTACAATAATCAACCTTAATAAAAGGATAAGGTGTCTGTCTGTCTGTAGGCCTGTCTGGATGCTATGTCATTCCAAAAGATGGCTCAGTTCAAACATTTTTATAAATAAAATACACTACACTTGTTATTCCAATAGGTGGCACGTAACTAAAATTGACACTATTTTTATTAATCCCATACCAAATGCCATTGAACAGACATACATGTATGCAATGCAAGGTGCACTGCAAATGTTAATGCTGAAGTCTACATTGATTACTTCGATTTCAACCTGTGTTAGAGGAGTAGCACAGAATGTGTATGTATTTATTTATTTCTATATTCTGTTAGCTGTTAGAAGCCGCTAAATGCTGTAGGGTACTCACTGCCATTGGCTCAATATTATAATGCTGATGGTTCAGCTATAAAGCCTGAATATAAAAGCAGTGAATTTCATGTAATGTGCACAGAAGCACTGTGGATTATGGATGGTTTGGATCCCCAAAATCTGAACATAAACTGATATACACAATCATTTCAGACTATAATATTTGAGTAGCATAGCTAGTACATACATAAACATATTAAATATACACACGCAAAATGGATCTGCTACTTTCATTTTGTTTTCTTCTTGTTATTTATACAATATGATTCAGGAAAAGCAACTTAATTCTTTGTATTGTCACAAAGCTAAAATTGATACTGTATGGATAAGACTTTAGTGTCTTTTCATAAAAAAAACTTCTTCCACTAAAATGGGAAAGAATTTCACAGAACTTACTACTTAATATAATTTTTTGATATATTATATGTGTCAGCACTCACATGGCACAAGGGATGTCTCCTACTAAGATGCTTATCTCACTGGGTCGTCCGGTCAGCAACTTGGCACCTCTGATAGTGAGATTGGTTCCACCAGCTTTAGGGCCCCTCAGTGGGGTAATGCTATCCAAAACTGGATCCTAAGTCAAAGTATATTAAATTTGAGTTCCTAGCTAACAATTAAACATTCACTTTAACACACGATAAATGCTGCACATTTTATGTCTTATTACCAATAAAATCTATATTATTAAAACAATTAAAACTATGTCACTGTGTAAGATGGATGTTCCCTATGGCCAGATTTTTTGCTAAAAAGTTTTTAAGTGGATAAAATGGCTACAACACAATCCCTAGCTAACAGTACTTGCCTTCTCAGAGGTCAGTGAATTTTGGCTAATATTTTCAAACAATATCAATACAGGGCCAATTCAAATAATGACCTCCAAAATGTAAAAGAAAGAACATGTTAAAAACATTGCCCAGTTAGTTAATCTTTTTGAGGTTATGGCAAAAACCACTTCATTTTCTAAACATCAAAGACATTCAGCAAACATTGTGACATAAGTAAATAAAATACTAGGGGGTAAATGGCTATGCTTACTTGATAGGTGAAAACTTGTGTAGAGCCACCATGTCCGCCTCCATTCACCTCCACAGACACCTGACCAGATTTTGGGCCATCACTGGCTGTAGTGATACAGACAATTCTGTGAAAATAAATGTCATATTTTATCAGTGAAGCGTATTTGCATTAATGTTATATCATTTATACAGTAATTATATTGATTTTCTACTCTGCCTATGATTTTTCGGATGTGGCTAATGATAACAGACAGCAGTGTTTCAACAAGCTGTACATATTACAAAATGTTTTAATAGGCAATAGCAAATTAGATCACTGCACCTGCAGAAAATATTCAGACCCCTTCAGTTTCTGCACGCTTCATTGGGTTATAGATTTATTTTTAAACGGATACGTGTACAATTTGGTCCATCAATCTAAACTCAATAACCTATAACAATGCAGAAAAGACATGTTTTTAGAAAGGTCTGCAAATGTATTATAAATAAAAAACTGAAATTGTTCATTCACATACAGTAAGTATTTAGACCCTTAATTTAGTACTTTGTGGAAGCCCCTTTGGCAGCAATTACAACTTTGAGACTTCTTGGTAAGTCTCTACAAGTCTCGATTTGGGCGGTTAGATTGAATATGAAGTACAAAACCATCTTCAGTTCTTGCCACATATGTTCTATGAGGTTTCAAGTCCAGGCTTTGGCTGCACCACTCAAAGACTGTCAAAGACTTCTCCCAAGGAACTTGTGTATTTAGCTGCATTTATCATTCCCTCAATTCAGACCAGTCTCTTTGTACCTGCTGCTGAGAGGCACCTCCATAGCATCATGCTGCCACCATCCTGTTCAACATAAGGATGGAATTAGGCAGGTGATGAGCAGTGCCTGATTTTCACCAGACATTGTGTTTTTGTCTCATCAACCTACACAATCTTTTTCCTCACACTTTCAGAGTTCTTTAAAATGTCAAATGCCTTTTACTCTAAAGTGGGTTCCATCTAGCCACTCTACCATAAACACCTGATTAATGGATTGCTTCTTAAATGGCAATCCTTCCGACAGATTCTCCCATCTCAGAAGTGGACTTCTGAAGCTCTATTAAAGTGACCACTGGGTTCTTGGTCATTTCCCTGGCCAAGTTGCACCTTACATACACAGGTGTGTGCATTTCTAAACTATGTCCAATCAATTCAATTTGCCACCACTGGACTCCAATCAAAGTTCTAGACACATTTCAAGGATAATTAAAGCAAACAAGATGGACCTGACTACAAGTTGGAATGCCACAGTAAAGGATCTAAATTCATATATACAGTGATATCTCGCTATATCGCGCTTCGCCTTTCGCGGCTTCACTCCATCGCGGATTTTATATGTAAGCATATTTAAATATATATCGCAGATTTTTTGCTGGTTCGCGGATTTCTGCGGACAATGGGTCTTTTAATTTCTGGTACATGCTTCCTCAGTTGGTTTGCCCAGTTGATTTCATACAAGGGACGCTATTGGCAGATGGCTGAGAAGCTAGATTGCTTACTGTTCTCTCTCTCTTGCTCTGACTTTCTCTGATCCTGACGTATGGGGATTGAGCAGGGGGGCTGTTCGCACACCTAGACGATACGGACGCTCGTCTAAAAATGCTGAAAGATTATCTTCACGTTGCTATCTTTTGTGCAGCTGCTTCCTGAAACGACATGCTGCACGGTGCTTCGCATACTTAAAAGCTCGAAGGGCACGTATTGATTTTTGACTGAAAAACAAACTCTGTCTCTGTCTCTCTCTATCTTTCTCTCTTTCTCTCTCTCCCTGCTCCTGACGGAGGGGGTGTGAGCTGCCGCCTTCAACAGCTTTGTGCCGCGGTGCTTCGCATACTTAAAAGCCAAACAGCCCTATTGATTTGTTTGCTAGAGATTGTTTTCTCTATCTATGTGACATTCTGTGCTCCTGACACGCACTCCTTTGAAGAGGAAGATATGTTTGCATTCTTTTAATTGTGAGACAGAACTGTCATCTCTGTCTTGTCATGGAGCACAGTTTAAACTTTTGAAAAAGAGACAAATGTTTGTTTGCAGTGTTTGAATAACGTTCCTGTCTCTCTACAACCTCCTGTGTTTCTGCGCAAATCTGTGACCCAAGCATGACAATATAAAAATAACCATATAAACATATGGTTTCTACTTCGCGGATTTTCTTATTTCGCGGGTGGCTCTGGAACGCAACCCCCGCGATGGAGGAGGGATTACTGTAAATGAGAGATTTCAGTTTATGATTTTTAATAAATTTGCAAACATTTCTGAAAACATGTTTTCACTTTGTCGTCTGTTATGTAGATTATATTGTGTTACTGTCACATTTTATGGAGAGAAACACAAAAAAGAAATTTCATTGTACAGTCGACCCCTGATATACGACCGGCCTGACATGCGAACAACTTAGTTTACGACCAAAATTTTTGTTTTGAATTACGACCAATGTCTTGCATTACGACCCAAATGCGGTCACTTGTATCCGCTTGTGCGATTGTAAACAAACAAAACAAACAGCCGAGAGCGTTCGTAAGCGTCAGTCGGAGCCCAGATACATGTGTTTGTGGACGTAATTTTGGTCAGTGCAGTGATTTATATAATTTATTTCGATAATTGCTAAGGAAGGAAGAGAAGGTACCGAAGGTAAAGAAAGTGATCATAATCGAAACGAAGAAGGAAATTGTGCGGAAATATGAGAGTGGCGTTCGTGTGACTGATCTCGCTAATATGTACAGCATGTCGAAATCCACCATCTCGACAATTTTACAAAGAAAAGATTTGTATAAAGAGACTCCTTCCAAACAATAACCACCTTCCATTTCATTCTCCTCCTCCTCCCTTCCCCAAAGATGTCAAATTAAATGGTGAGTACAGTATGAAATTGTTGTTTCTGGTAGGCTAGGCACTTTTAATAACTTTTTTTTAACTTTTTGGTTAGTACATTAGAAAAATTATTGGTGTTTTGATAAATTATGCACATTATACAACCCTTTTTTATTATGAAAAGGTTAAGTAAGTGTTGCTTTGGGAGGTTCGGAATACATTATGGGTATTTCCATTATTTCTCATGGGAAAAATAGTCTTGACTTACAACCAACTTGAGTTACAACCAGCCCTCTCGAACAAATTGAGTTCGTAAGTCAAGGGTCCAATATATTATTTACAAATTTAAAATAAAATTGAATTTAGAGACATATTTAAAAAGTAATAATGAACTCGATTCCATTGTATATAAAATCTAAAGGCTGAAAGTCTGGCAAAAGAAACTATTCCTAAAATAATACAAACCTAGTAGAGATCTCATATCTTTGAGGGTCCACAGTACATCGCATTCCCGCCACTGACACTGTATGCTCAACATCCTGAAACTTCTGTCCAAGATTTGAACCAGTAATAGTAACTGTAGTTCCACCTTCCACCAGACCAGACAAAGGGTCAATCTAAAAAGTAACAAGCAATGTCACAAAGTCTGCCACACTTGTATATTGTATCTAAGAACAAGTTATGAGCCACTAGTAACAGATCTGTTAAATAAAGTAGCAGGAGTACTCACAGAGTCGATGACAGGTGCAGGGCATGTCTGCTCAATCTCTCTGGTGCAAGATTCACTGTAAATACAGCTGGACTGTTCACCTCCACACCACACACAACTATACCTACTATCTGCAGTGTGACAACGGCTACAGTCAGAGCGTCCCACCGAGCAGTTGTATAGGGTCACTAAAACCAAAGAGTGAGACATCAGTCTGAGTGTCAACAGCAAAACAGACACTATTGCACAAGCATAATTGTAAATAACATTTAAAGCAATTTTGCTACTATAACCATGCAGTAAACTCTTAAATAACTGCACCATCAAAATGCCAATTAAGAGATGCAAAAAGCTTTCAATGATTACATCAGTGTAGTCTGCACATTTCATGTAACATATAAACTTTGAAGAGACACTGGACATTTTGAAAACTTCCACTGAAACTCTCCATTGCATATAAAAACCCATGAAATTCTGAACAGGTTTATAGGGTCATTATTGTGATGTGTACAGTGGGAAACCTTTTAATGCTCCCTTAACACTGGAATCCCAAGTGATGTAATAAACCACAGTGTTGTAAGTTTGTTAAAAATGGAGAGCAAATAATCCACATATACTGTATTAGTGAATGTATATATATATATATATATATATATATATAAATAATCCACATATATTAGTGAATATACCTTAACATAATGTCAGTCTGTGCAGTAGCAGCTGATCACTTGATACTGTCCATAAATCTGTACAGTGCAGAAATTTAAAAGCCAGTTGAGACCTGAAATATCACCAGTAATATGTTGACATGTTTTTGCAAAGTTTTACTTATCATAGATTGTGCTTGAAATATATGATATGTATGCTTCAATTTCCACATAAAACAGAGAGCTTTGCAACAATATGTGGTATGTGCATCCCAAGAAATGTGTTGTTGTTACAGCCTTTATTTGTAGAGCAAGAGACTAAATCAAACCTCCACACATTTACTGTAAACTTTTATTTATCATAAAATTGGTTGATATATCAAGACCTTCAATTTCCTTGAGAATGGAAGCTTTCCAATAATATGCATTACTTCTTTGTATGCTGCCTGTCCCCGAGAATTCTGTACTGTTGTAATGGTCAGGGGACTGTATGTGGATTGATGTCAATGTTAACCAATATGTTTAGAATCTGCATTTAGCAAGAGTTATTGCTTGTTCATTCTTCTGATGGATAAACAACTTAAGCATTATTGGTTTCTTATTTGCTTACATATTCTTGCCATTTTCATATCTTTTTCCATTTTGTCCCTGCGCATGCAGAACTTGTATATTTTCTTATGCTATTCTTCAGCATTCTGTAGAGGCGCTGTGGTCAGTATTCTTCCTGTTCTATCTTTTTCTCTTTTTTTTGTGGAATGGGTGTCTGCTGTTACAGTACTAAAAAGAGTTGGCCCAGACATGCAGATAAAGACTTATATTAATTACATTTAGTTTAGTTTTTTTTTTAAATTGTATTTATCTTTCCTCTGCATACTATATTTACCCATTTTAAAATAGTGTCAATATGGTGATATATTGTAAAGTACCAGGTAAAAGTTTAAAGTTGAATTTGTGATGAATAATAGGACATATGAGATCCCTTGATAATATACTGTAATATATTACTGCTTAAAGTTTACAAAAGATATGCCCAGTCAGGTTAACCAATAAAAAAAAAAACTTTTATCATTTCATAAAAGTGTTTTTATTTGCTTCATTTTCTTTTTGTTTTCTTCATTCTGTATGTTCTTAATATTTACAAAGAAAATGTTAAATAAAAGTTCTGTATTCATCTCTCTTTGCACCTTGATGTAATCTGTTATATTACATGGTACATTTACAGCTGACAAAACCAGAAAAGTGAATTTATACTGAATCTGAGAAAGACAGAAACTTGATAATAGTTCAAAATTTCTGCACTTCACTACCAATCAATTCTAAATTTTAAATGGCCATTTTTAGCCTTAGGTCTTAAAAATACCTTGGCTTGAATTGACTGCAGTGTTGTATGACTGATTCTCAAGCCTATTAAACTTAGTGGGTTAAAAATACCAACAAAAACTGAAACAAATGTTTTAATAAGCATATAAGGCGAAGTTGTTCGATTGTGAAAAATATTCACCTTCCCTAGGGTTAATCTTGCTGTCTATAAACATTTTATATTGCTTAATACAGACAATTAAACTATTTTGTAATGTTGGGAGAAATGAGAAATTCTAATCAGGTTACTTGGACTTAAGAAAAGGCAACTGAAATTCTAGCATAAAAGTGATTTAAAGTACCCATTTCATATGCAGTCCTTCACAACTAACAATGTGTGAAAAGCCAGGCTTTGATAATAAACAGAACATTTCTGGGTGGAATCAATGAAAATAAGAGCAAAATTAACATATTATAATCATGTGTAGAGTAAGAGAAAAATGTTATCTCTATCAAACACCTCTACATGCAAGCCTTAAATATTCCATCTAAATAGCTGATTTGGTTCCCTGCAAGGTCACCTACCATACAGATCCTGAGAACTGTCTACCAGGTAAGTGTCTCTCCTCTTGATATAAACTGTGGCATTATACTCCTCCTGTGGGGCAGAGTACGTGTACTGCAAAGAGAGTTGGCAGAAGCTAAAGTAAATAAAACAGGCAATTTATTTCCAACTATCAAAGGTTATCTACACAGTAAAACCAATAAAAAAAATAATCTTTGCAGCAGATGAGAATTACAACATTGAGAGTCACTTTCATCCATTTACCTGGTATGGCTGGCACATAATATAATAAACAAGAGGCTCATCTGCAGTCTTTACAAGAGCATCTACCATTACCATCTGCCCCTCAATCACAAAGACACATGTGTAGTCTGGATCCTTGAAAGAAACACAAAAAGACCAACAGAGATAACAGAGAATTGCGGAACTATAATATTCCTTCTGCCACATATTTAGAGACTGTTAAACATACATTAAAACATCTAAAAGTTCTGAAATTCCATTAATTTATTAGGAATGGACAATGAATGGAAATTACTAGAAAAAGGAAGGAAGAAAAAGGCACATTCAACTAAATATTTTTAATTTTGCTCAGGAAATATTAGGAGAAAGTACATTTCTTTTAGCTTGTGCATTCCAAGTTCAGCTTAAAGAGCTGTCAATTCTGTGTACTGTACTTGTGTTCTTTCTTTCAAAAAATGCCATTTTCCTGAAGTGTCATGTTCAGGTGTGAATACCTGGAAAAGATGAAGGTTCCTGCCCACCAGTGTGATTTCTCTCTTTGTGTTAACTGGCAGCAGAGAAGAGCCCTGGACTTTCTCTACACAAGGACACTCTTCAGGACCCTGGCTAACTGGATCAGCATCCAACCCCTGCAAGTAAACACCAGACGAAATCATCAAACTATGCATTTGTTTATTTATTTTTATAAGCAAAGCTCACTGGACAAGGACTATTAATTCTCATCTATACCTCCTGTAAACTGTGAACTTAAACATAAATAGAATAGCCTACTGATGTACATGGTTTCTTAAAAAAATAAAAAAATAATGCAAAATGAGACACTCAAACATATTAACAGACAATGATCCCTGATGTACAGGAGTGTTAGTAGTGACCATTAGCAGGGTGAAAGGGCAAACATCACAAAAACGCAACGAAGTATAAGTTAACTAACACTTTACAAGGAGGGTGCACTTTAATCTGTGGACTGCAGGCCCTGCCTGTAGTTTGCCCCCTCACAAGTGCTTCAGACCTTCAATCTACTGCCAGGTATTAAAAAATTCTCAGGCAAGTGCATCGTCAATTAAATGCAGGGGAGTTTGCATGCAGATGGCATCTCACCAACTGGTAGAATCCTGGCATGTCATATTGGTAATCATATTCCGCATCAGAGTCCATCACATGTACAAAGCCAGGAGAGGAATTCTCTACATCCCCATCTCCTGAAAGAATGGTTGTGGCAGAAAATGTAGCCGTTTCATTCTCCAGATGAATGTCTTCTGCCACATACACTGGATTAGTGTTGGAGTCCAGGGGCAAATCGGGGAAACCGAGGGGTGGTTCTTTAGTTGTGAGAATTTCCACTGGTACTTCAGAAGCAGCTGGTATTCCAAGATGAGAAGAGTCAACGGGTGCTGGCACTGGGGTCAAAGAGGTTGGTAATGCAACATGAAAGGTCTCATCAGTTGACTGATCCACCTCAAGATCCTCTGTATCATTTGATGGATTGAAAGGTACAGTCAGAGGGATAAGCATTGGTTGGACAGTACTTGAAATCTGGGTGGTCACGGTATTTGTATTTGTGAACTCTTCATTGGCAGATGGTTCTGGCAAAGGTACAGGTTCTTTTAAGTAAACAGTAGGACTACTAGTTGCTAATGGGTCTTCAGTCATCTCATTTTCTTTAAAATTCCCATTAAGGGATTCATCTGGCACTGTTTCAAGATTAGTGACAGTGCTGACAATGATAGTACTTGTCACAGAAGGTACTGTAACTGACTCCAAGGTAGTAGTGACATGTGGCTGTATGGTGGCCACTTCTGTAGTGCTCGGGAAAGTTGTAGGCTCAGTAGTTGTAGGAGGGCTCCTGGTAAAAATGGACTCTGCAGCTGCAGTGGTAGAGACAGTCGTGGTGGTGGTGGGAGTTGTTGCTGTCGTTGTCAAAGCAGTCGTTGGCTCAGGTGTAGGGGAGTCCGTTGTTCTCGACATTGTTGCAGGGGATGCGATAGTTGGCCTTGCTGTTGGGGAGGGCGGACCGGGAAGAATAAACTGTAGGCAGGATTGAGACAGATGGTATAAGGATAAACAAAAGAAAAAAATAAATATATAAATAAATGTACATCAAACAAAACATAAAATATTAAAGGTTTAAAATTAAAGAATAAATCAAAACAAAGTTAGAGGGAAGGAGGTTTTAGTTAAAGGAAAAAACACTTCATCTCCATCTTGTTTTTTGATTAAATATCAATTATGGTATTCTACTCGGATACAATTTTTCTTCACTTCTAATACATATAGTGAAACAACAAGTACATGGAGCACAGCATCAATGTCTGGATTTATCTACATAAATGTTATACTGATCTGAATGACTTACATGCTCATTATATATAATGGTTCCCTCCTCGCAGGTTGGTTTATGGGTGCAAAGATGCTGATGAACACACCAATGGCAACCCCACTGACTTTTCACACATGCTTGGCACCTGCAGAAAGGAACACGGTCCAGATCAGAAATGTTCTGAAAACTGGAAATAATGATATCTTGCATTATTTCTGTACAAATGTTAAATTAGGGGGAAACAAACCTAAAGTTTTAAATCTAAATGATAAAAATAAATTCTTGCCATAGAATCTAAACATTCTGACATGCTTCAAAAATGTGCCTAAGCATTCTGGAGCTGCAGGTTATTATGAAAATTAATATTTTTGTTCACAAATGTCTAGTTTAATCTCTATTCTTTGTAAATGTGGCTCCAACACCGATCGCTACTATTATACCATGTATTTTCTTATTGATTTCCAAAGATAACATACTTTAATAGAAGTATGCAAATAATTCTGATTTGACCACAAGAGGAACTGAAAAGAAAAAAAAAAAAAAAGACTCGGTAGCTATGCTAGCAAATTTCGTAAAACAATGAGTCTCAGTTATATAGCTGTTGGTTAATCGGACATATCAGAAGTACTATTGTAAGTAACGGAGTACTTTCCTGTATACAATAGTTTTTCCTCACCCAGGGGGTTTAATATTATTACTTCACTGGAGCTCCTTACTCTTGAACACACTATACCATACCATTTTCTAAGCCTGCTTAATCCTAAACAAAGCACGACGCAAGGCAGGAATAATCCCTCTTAGATGTCAAGGAGATAGACGTATGTAGTTGTGGTTTCTTCATTTGTTTGGGGGGTATTTGGGATGGGAGTGTGGAGGACTGTCTAGAAAGACTGTTATGCTGCTTGACTAGTGTGGGGTGGTGTGCGTTTAATATTAGGGTGGAACATATTCTGGTTTCCGTTTTCTCAGTTGCTCTTCTTAGTAGCGCGTTTGTGCTTTTCTTCTCTCTCACCTCTACAGCTAACATATCGATTAACCCCACACACAGCTGGATTCTTGGATTAAACAATTAAGCAATATTGACTATCATGTAAAAGAGTTGATATTGTGTTTACTTAGAAATCCAAGCTGTTATATAAAGATGTGACTCGTTTAGGTAACAAGCTCTGTTTTGTTGCAGCCTCATCCTCACCCAGTTCAAACGGGTGTGAAGTGGCTATTCTGCTGTAACATAATCTGCGGATTAAAATGCTTAGCGTGAACAATTTAGGTAGGCTTTCTTATTTATTGGCAAAAATAGGTCGCAAGAAAAGTCAGAATAAGCAGGGTTAAATAAATGAGCAACCATTCCACAACTGCAGTACTATGCAATCTGGTAACTGGTTCAAACAAAAAAAAAAAAAAAAAAAAAATTGTACAATCTTCTGTTAATAAAAAATAAAAAGTTTAACAAGCAATATCTTACCCCATGATGTTAGCTGATAGCTAAAATGTCCCAAAGTCTCGTCCAGATACTTTTTAAAAATTGGCAGTGTTCCTGATTCAACTGCTTGAATTTTAATGATCTTGATTAAGTTCCTATGCAGTCATCCTTCACCTATCGCGGGGGTTACGTTCCAGAGCCCCCCGTGATAGGTGAAAATCCGCGAAGTAGCAACCTTACATTTATTTTATTATTTATATATATTTTAAGGCTTTATAAACCCTTCCCACACTCTTATAAACCTTACTGCCTTATTACGTCCACTTACAACTCGTTTTGCGCCCTGGTTAAAGGACACTGCGGCTGTAGATCTTATATTCGTTTTCTCCTTTTTAAATAAAAAGAATCGTGGACTCATTGATGCCGTAATGGCGTCCTACAGCGGTGCAGCTGTTCCCTTCCTTCAACATATCCAAACCTTTTACCTTTTCGGCAATCGTTAGCATCTTCCATTGGCGCTTGGGCACGGCCCCTGAAGCAGTAGCAGGAGCAGATCGTTTTGGAGCCATAACAAAGGGCTTGACTATGCACAAAGATAAACACAAAAGAGCACAAAATTTAACTCTTTACACAGCGAAACACGCTGATGCTGAATGAGCAAGACGAGACTTCCTGGTTAATGCAGTGGAATCGAATTCGGCGCACTGTCGCTGAGCCAATCAGCACACAGGAACTTAACTGCGTGCTCTGATTGGGTAGCTTCTCAGCCATCCGCCAATAGCATCCCTTGTATGAAATCAACTGGGCAAACCAACTGAGGAAGCATGTACCAGAAGTAAAAAGACCCTTTGTCCGCAGAAACCCGCGTTATATATTTAGATATGCTTACATATAAAATCTGCGATAGAGTGAAGCCACGAAAGTCAAAGCGCGATATAGCAAGGGATTACTGTGTAGTCTTCTCTACTCAAGAGTAAATTTCATTCCCTTAGCCTGTTTAAAAAAGTACCAAGGTTTCTGATTCAATAACATCAGGTGTAGAAGAACATGTCCTTTAGTAATGGGATGCAGTTGGTTTCTATCTCTTAAACAGTTTCCATGCTGCTTTGTCTATTGTGTAGCATGGCGGCCAGAACTGCACACTGAACTCTAGATGCAGTTAGTGCATTACTCTCAGCTAGCATGTCATTCCTTGATTTGCATTCAACAGTTTTTATAATGTAACCTTACATTTTGTTTGCCCTTTAATATCCATCCATCCATCCATTTTCCAACCCGCTGAATCCGAACACAGGGTCACGGGGGTCTGCTGGAGCCAATCCCAGCCAACACAGGGCACAAGGCAGGAACCAATCCCGGGCAGGGTGCCAACCCACCGCAAGCCCTTTAATATTGCTTGTATAATTTGACTAGATGATGAGAATGTTGTGTCAACTTAATGCCATAAATTTCTTTCTTTCTTTTCCTTGTGTATAGTATGTTGCACTTTTCTCCATTAAATGACACTTTCCAAGTATCTGAACTATTATATTGTTTCCTCAGTCCACTAGAATCCATGTTCTCTGTACATGTAGTGTTATTTCACAAGTTTGCTCGCAGAATTACTGTAACTAATATAAATTTGAAAAAGTGATGGTCCAAGCATAGATCAATGAGGGACTCAACTGATGACCAGTGTCAGGCGATGCTGAACCAGCTGTCTTGATTCAGTTCAACTGAGAACTTCAGT
This sequence comes from Erpetoichthys calabaricus, assembly GCF_900747795.2. NCBI lineage: Eukaryota > Metazoa > Chordata > Cladistia > Polypteriformes > Polypteridae > Erpetoichthys > Erpetoichthys calabaricus. Next base: position 63,830,878 of record NC_041411.2, on the reverse strand, counting down.
CTGAAAAGACAACTCCACATTTACTGCATATTTTCATTGTTTATTTTTTATCTAATTATACGGGGGTCACCATGGTTGTTCTCCAACTCTGTTTGTGTCAGTCCTTTACACAATGTGAAGCATTCTCTCATTATCTGTGCTCTTTCACTTAGGATGATTAACCAACCTAAACTTTAGCTTTGTAAGTTACCTTTCTTGCCAAAGGATTGTTGTTTCAAAATGAATTTTTGGTATAAAACTGCATCAAAGGCATGTTTTGCTTTCATTCACTACTCTGTCTGCCTGTTCAAAAAACATCTTAGTGCTTTCTATGGCAGAACCTTCCTCTCGTATACTTAGTAAGAGCCACAACTAAGCAGTTATAATAGCAATTCCACTATACATAGCATTTAATTTTTTGGGAAAAAAAAAAATCCTCTCATCCGCTACGCTAAGCAATAATTCGGAAGCAAACCTCAGATACAAAAACAGTTGAGCTGAATACTCACGGCATGTTCCTGGATAGCTGCTTCACAGCACTGCAGTCATAAAATGTGAACTTGATGGATGTGACTGTAATATTTAAGAATCGCAGAGAAAGAGTAACATTCACATGATCTACAAAAAAACAATCAGGAACACTCAGCATTAGATAAGTGATTTTACTGGATCTAAACAAGCCTATCCAAGTCATAGCAATAAAGAGCATAATTCACTTAAATATACTCCACTCAAAAATTGTATTTTTTTTTTATTATGTTGCTTACTCGTGTATTTTGATCGATGACTGATAAAAAATTTTAGTCGCATGTTTTCATACAGAACGAGAAAAAAAAATAACAAGGCTTGTGTAAAAATATACGTCTATTTTTCACAGCATTTACAACATTTCGCAACAGGACACAGTTGTTTTATGTATCTCTTTATAGAGCAAGATTTTTGTCTTTTTTTCCCTTTGTGCTTATTCATTATTACTAATCATGCACTTTAAAAACATTGTTGATGAATATACGCATTTGAAAAATAATTCTAAAACAGAAATTAAAAAAAAAAAAAAAAAAAAAAGTTGGTCTTTTAGTATTACATTAACTGTTCTCCACTGTTCCATGGAGAAGAGCGATAAAATGTACATTACATGCATAATATGAATAAAGGCCATTATTAACTTTGATTACAGCTTCTGTTTTTAGCACATTTGTGTTTCTGGAGTAATTCACATGCAGTAACATCAATAAAATAACATGGAAAATACATTTCCAACAATGAACCTCCTGGTTGTTCTCCTCCTCCATTGCAACAGGGGTTTAAGCCCACATGTTGGCTATGTATAAATGTGTTACAACTCATAATCAAGCAAATTAAAAGAGAGATTATAATTAAGTTTGTATAAGTTCAAGACAAAGACTTGCAGAAGTGAGGCAAACTTGAAAAATACCGATTGCACCAGCTGAAAAACATTTATTTAAACACAGTTTGGCCCAAAATTAAGAAAAAAATTGATTAGGATTGCATTCTCTCTTGTTATAACCTCCTTCCTTCCTGTTTGGAGCTTCCTTTTATAGTAAACTAGGCATTCCCTGTGGCTCCACCTGTGTAGTAGTGAAAAAGGACACACTTTAAAAATCAGTAAACAAAAAGGTTTTGCTAGCTAAGCGTAGGCAAGATACACTCAATAATGCAGAGGTAGACTGACTCCCCACTCCTGACGTCACACTTCCCCATCCCTTCAGCCCGCAGCCTCTCTCTTGGATTAGCGTGAATATAACACTCCCGCAATCAAACTATGACTCTTAGAGTGATAAGAGAACTCGCAAAATCAACCGGAATGTTCAAGCAAATTCTAGAAAAAAAAACCCAATCTAAATCAGTTAGATTGTTCTCTCTTTCACTAGCTAAGCAGATGTAAAATATGCCCCGAGGCTGGCGTACGAGTGAGAAGCGACCCAGCCCCCCTCGGCCCACTGCATCTGTCTCAGATTCGTGCAAATAAATCAGTACCGCAAACAAACTATTATACTTAGCGCAATGAGAGAGGTCGTAAAATCAACCGGAATGTTCAAGCAAATTATACAAAAAAACTCGATCTAAATCCGTTAAGTAGTTCTCTCGATGATAAGTGGACAGACATACAGACAGACATTGGATTTTATATATTTAAATATATAGAGAGATTGGCATATTTGGATCAGGACTAAGTCACATTTCAGGCAATCCTAGATGGCAATGACAGAGCAGAATTTAGTTATTCTAAGAGAAACCTGTGGCAGCAAGTATTTATAAGCCCAACATTTTGTGGTTCAACATAGTTCATGTTCTTTTTTGATGACTTCAGTATACCCTGTCTCACGGAGTTTGTTACAAGTGTGAACATGAAGAATGTTTTGGGTAAGACAGTGTCACAATTACCTAGCCCTTGGCCAATAGGAGGCACCTTATTGGCATCTGGTGAAGAACAAGTTGCACCAGTTTCAGTTATGACTGCCAAACTCTCATAATCCTCAAAGAAGCAGGAGTAGGACTCCTCCTCACCCAAAGTAGGCAGCTTTGGGATTGAAAGGAAGATCTAAAATGAGAAATCAAAAATCAAATAAATATCATACAGGATATCTTACAGTAAAGAATTTGCAAAGCAACTGCCAAAAAAGAAAACACCAAAATAAACCACGTTCAACTGACTCCCTCTTACATTTACTTTCAATAGTCTAGAAACGGATCTAGAATTTGATCTAAAACAGTCCCAGTTTCTGGGTAGTAACTGCAACACATTCACTAAAGCCATTAAAACTCCTAAAAGCCTTTGAGGTGGTGCTTATTATGAAATCAGATGGGAGGATGCATACGTACATTTCTTTTTTCCTCTCTGCTTATGTTGGATGGACTCAACGACTGAACAGTCAAACACTGCTGTTGCTGATCGTAGCTCCACAGCCACTGCCCAGGAGATTCTGATCGGCGACACTCAGAACGGCGTCCACAACTGGACCACACCAAGAAATATGTTATCATCAATGAAAGCATTAAATTACACCATTTCCTTTACATAGCCTCTCTGAGCACATTTTTAGTATTCAGTTGTTAATACTTTTCATGTCCCCTTCAGTGATGCTCACAAAAAGCTCATGCTATAAACACGTAAAAGTATGCTACATGATTGTTTAAAGTGGTTGGTCTTTCTTCCACTTTGTCAGCTTTATATTCAAAGCAAATTAACACGTTATTATGTCATGCTGGCTATGGGATTATTGCTAAGAGGTTTACAGATTAATAAAGTATCTATCTATCTATCTATCTATCTATCTATCTATCTATCTATCTATCTATCTATCTATCTACAGCTTTATTGATCACTCGGTTTGAGCTTTGTTGTGTTTGACAATCCCACCTACTTTAATCCCTCTCTTAAAAAAAGAGAACCTCAGGAAGCAGGTGCTTTAATACTCACCGTCCCTTCAGCACACACCACCCACAGTATGGATCATTTGTAGCCAGGCATGACTGGCAGTCCAGATGCTTTGAGCATTCAGCCACTGGTTGCCTTACAACCTTCATGTAAATGAAAAGTGGAAATGGAGAGTTAACCGCCAGTAAACAAAAATAACAAACAAGGAAAAAAAAATAACATATTAATACATCATGCCTATCATTTCCTTATTTTGACTGTGTGAAATTTATTTATAATAAGGATCTCAAAGTGGCAACAGACCTTTTACACTCTAGAAGCATATCAAATAAGACTGTTTTATATAGGCATGGATCAGCACACCTTTATATGGCTTCTTTCCTGCATTCGAAGAGTAGTAAAGAACCTTAAGTTTCAGCAGCTAACTGCAGTAACATGATGTTACATAGTTAAAGGCAGAGTACAAATACAAAATATATAGATATGCCTAACAAGCCATAAATTGTTTATGAATATAGACTTGTACAAAGATTCACTGTCATATTCTTTTATATTAGCAACAGGTGGCCATGACCCAAATATCCCATAAAATGCTAGTAGTAAAAGACAGCCATGATATTTGTGTGTGTTAGGTTGCAATATTTGCAAAGTATGAAATCATTGCAAACCACACATTGTGTATCTAGTTTGTGATGCACAAATGCACAAACGGCAGTACCAAATGCCTCTAAGTGAGTGATTTGTACAGTTTAACATTTAAGACCAAACAAAACAAAAAATTTCTTTGGTTCTGTTAAGCATTGAATAATTACAAAATGTACATTTCCAGTTGGGTTTCTGATACAACAAAACTGGAATCTGAAAATGTATTTTTTTCTGCAAAAATCCTGACTTGCGTTTTCCTTGTTGATGAATACATTATAGCTGCATTTACTTGTATTTGAAAAACAGTGATTTTAAAATACAAACAGTAATACAGTCTTAGATTGAACCACTCCCTTCTGGTTTTTGCTTCCGATCAACACATACCGATACACAAACCCTCACACCTAAACTGGCTTTTTAATGAAAATTAATAAAGAGGATTGTGTTTTTATATAGTGTAAGAATGTATTAAATTTTACAAATCTTAATTTACAAATTTAGCTATATCTTAATAGTACAGTGGAACCTCGGTTCACAACCATAATTCGTTCCAAAACTCTGGTCGTAACCTGATTTGGTCGTGAACCGAACTAATTCCCCCCATAGGATTGCATGTAAATACAATCAATCCGTTCCAGACCATACGAACTGTATGTAAATATAGCGCTACCAACTGCTGGCTAAAAACACTTTTTTTTTTTTTAATGAGTTTTAAGCACAGGGAAAAAAATGAACATATGAAAAAATCCGTAATTTAATAAACCACCAAGAAAAGTAACATTGCAACAATGCACGCTACGAACCAATCACTGTAAACAGAAGTGAAAACAAAAACAAGCCCAGTGCATTCTTTAACTGCCTTCTTTACCTTATGCGTCCAGCTCTCTCTCTCGCGCTCGCCTGTGTGTGTGCGTGTGTGTGTGTCTCTCTCTGGCACTGCCTGTGCCTGTGTGTGTGTGTCTGTCTCTCTCTTTCTCGTGTGTGTGTTGCGCCCTCTCGCTCGCTGCACAGGAAATGCACAGGGAGAGACTGAACACGTATAAACCGAAAGGAAAACTGGCTTGTTCGTATACCGAGTGTGTGGTCATGAACAGATGCAAAAGTTTGGCGAACTTTTTGGTCGTAAACCGATTTGTTCGTGTACCAAGACATTCGTGAACCAAGGTTCCACTGTATCTCTCTCTCATATAGTGCATTTCAAATCTACCTACCTACCTACCTGCTTGCATGGGTGTTTACGGTTTGTTAATTTTCATTTGAGAAAGTTAATTCTACAACTAAATTTATAAAATACTATCTTAGCACAAACTATCTGTATGCTATTTTAACTTTCAGAACTAAATTTCTTGTCTTTTCTCTTTTTGCTTTCATACAAGCCACAATGGTAAACCATGCTTATCATTACATCCAAGCCTAAAGCATAAACAGTCTCAGTTTCAACTTTAAACTAATACACAGTTATTATTTTAGGCTTGATCCTGTCTTCAGTCAGTTCCCGCTTTACATAAACACTCCTGCTGGTGCATACACGTAATTAAGTGAAATAAGCCTTAGCCCACAGTCAATTAAAAAAATGGCTCACAAAAAGATTAAACTAATCATTATTGGATGTACCCACCATAGATGGTGTCATGATGTACAGAAATTCCTGGAATTCATCTAAAAGGAGGTCACTGTTAATGGGTCCATTTTTTTGGATTAATAATGTTGAATATTTATTTGCTACTCCAGATGGTGGGAGGAAAATCTGTAAACAGAAAAATTAATGTTAGATCACAAGTTCATCGGTTCCAGGACATGTGTGACTAAAGATATGGTAGATATTTTTATATATTGATTGTATTTTTTGCTAACAGACTGGCCACATCATGGCCTTGCACAAAACCACTGTAGCAATACAGTGTAACCTCGGTTCACGACCATAATTCGCTCCAAAACTCTGGTCGTAAACCGATTTGGTCGTGAACCAAAGCAATTTCCCCCATAGGATTGTATGTAAATACAATTAATCCGTTCCAGACTGTACGAACTGTATGTAAATATATATTTTTTTTAATTTTTAAGCACAAATATAGTTAATAATACCATAGAATGCACAGCGTAATAGTAAACTAAATGTAAAAACATTGAATAACACTGAGAAAACCTTGAACAACAGAGAAAACTAACACTACAATAGTCTGCGCTATAGTGCTAGGAACCGCTCGCTAAAAACACTTTTTTAATGAGTTTTAAGCACAGGGGAAAAAAAATAAACATTTGAAAAATCCGTAATTTAATAAACCACCAAGAAAAGTAACATTGCAACAATGCAGGCTACGAACCGATCACAGTAAACAGAACTGAAAATAAAAACAAGCCTTCTCTACCTTATGCGTCCCTCCCCCTCTCTCTCTCGTGTGTGTGCGTGTCTCTCTTTTGCGAGCCTGGAGCGCCTGTGTGTCTCTCTAGCGCGCTCCTGTGTTTGTGCACACGCCTCTCTTGCGTGGGCTCCTGTGTGTGTGCGTGTTTGTCTCGCTCTCTCTCTCGCTGCCTGTGTGTGTGTACGTCTGTCTCTCTTGCGCTGCCTGTGTGTGTGTGAACCTGGCTTGTTCGTATACCGAGTGTGTGGTCGTGAACCGAGGCAAAAGTTTGGCGAACTTTTTGGTTGTAAACCGATTTGTACGTGTACTGAGACGTTTGTGAACTGAGGTTCCACTGTATATGGTATTTAACTAGTTACAAATTTAATTAAGCCTTATAGCTCTAGGAAAATACAGCATTCCAGTCAAAACAAAGGCATATTCAGTTTTAAAATGCATTTTTGCAATTTAATTTGGACATACTGTATATGCTGACGTACAGTACATGCAGTAATGGTAGTACTCATTTTTGTACGGATACGATAACCTACGCTGTGCATTTTCTTCTGCCCTTAATGACAGACAGTGTGACTTTGTTTATATGGTTTTTATGGTCATGGTACAGACTACTGTGAAATTCTTACTTGGAATTGCTATTCAACATGACAGCACATTGCCAATGTCCAGCACCATGATTAGTGATTAGTGATTAGAACAACCTGACCTCTGTCTTCTTTACTTGAAAAAATCTCAGAACATTATCTGTCATAATTACAGTGTCAGAAGGTAATTTTAAAGCTGAATGGTTGAAGATGAATGGCAGGCTGACCAGGACAGCCCAGGAGCAGTGGCCATATCCTAATGGGATGTGATTGAGGAAAATCTGTCTAACTTCATGCACATTAATTAACTCACTAGAGATACTGAGAAAGTGTCGATACTCACCTTCTCTCTAAAAACAGAGACATTTTTCTAAAATAGTACTGTAAGAAAAGCTTATATTTCATACTTTCAGCTTATATTTTTTAATATTGGATATTACATTTTATAAACTTTGTGTCATTAATAAAAGGTCCCAACGTTGGACATTAAATCTATGCCAGGTTTGGTTACAGCATATTATTAATTCGCAGACCCTGTTGTCCTTATTCCTTATTCTTCTTCCAACTTAGCAAACATCTCTCTGAATTAGCTATTAATTTTCAAAATTAGGAACAGACTAAGATTTAATGATACCTTTATGAATTTAACATTCACAGTGTAATTACCCCTCTAGTTCTTTAATTACTTTTGAACTTTATCTGCCCTTGTTGATAAATGTGCAGGAAACAACTGGAACTATGATAAGAATGATAGAAGATTTTATGGATTTTCTGTGATCCCTAAATTCAACTAAAATGTAATACAGATAAGCTTATTCATAACTAAACCTTGTATCTTAAACAAGCATTAGATACAGCAAGGCCTTTCAAAACAAAAAGCAATTACACTGAAAAGGAATTCAGTATGGTTTAAAAATGCAACATGTTTCTCAAATTACAGAAGAAACAACCCCCTGCAAAGTTGTACATTTAACAATCTGCAAATACTAATACTAATCCACTACAATCAATACGCTTCAAGGCATGCTCTGACTGAACACTCAGGTTTTATCCAGAACAAAACCTAACATGACAAATGAGAAATCTTAACTTCCCGGTACATCTAATATGTACATTCTCCCTGTGTCTGTGGGGGTTTCTCACCATATATGCTGCATAACTTCCCAGGTTATAATAAGTGGCACAGTTTGTGAGTGGGCTCTGCAGAGGACTGTATACAAGTGCACTGGACTGACCACAGATATTACTAAGAAGGGACAGCAAGGGATGACTCTTACCTTATTTAAGTTTCCTTGGCTATCGCCAAGGAAAGCAATGGTGTGTTTATCCAACACAGTAACAGCTACGGCAGTGAGGCGGGCTTGAGGACTATCAAACACAGGAGTTGCTTCCACAGGGATGCGGCTAGCCATAGGGGTAGGAGTATGGTCTGATCCACATGGAAAGGCCTCTAATGTGTTCTTAAAGATGATAGAGGATAAAAAGGAATTAATATTTATAACACAGCAGATATCATTTTGAAATGTTACTGTACAGATTATCAAAGCTAACATGATCAAAATAAAGATGACAATGAAACCAAAGCAAAGATGGAGCTTTTACAAAGATTGGCATTTACATTACCAAAGGGAACAATTTCTCAGTAATTGTTAATCACGACTTCCAAAAATGTTTTTGTCTTATTTTTGAAAATTAAATCAATTAAAATAGGCAAGTCGGGTGGGCAGTCTTCTTTAGAGCAGGTTTCCTTATTGATCTTGTTTGCTGCACAGGTACATTGCATAGTGCTGATCCTTACTAGACCATACAAAGTATTAAAAGTTCACACTGTCAATTCAAAATATGACTGATGTAATATATCATTGCTAGTGCACGCATGGAGAAACACTTTAGATTACAAATAATTAGCCACTACACCCATGTGTCATGTCCACAAGGGGACTTGGACTTGAGGCACAGGTGTTACAGCTTGTGATGCATTACAGTATAAAAAAATAAATATAAATAAATAAATAAAAATCACTTTGTTCTGTTTCATTGTAAAAACATATTTTTTCACCTAATCTGATCAGTTGAGCAAACAACATGCTGCAAAACGTGTGTAATGTTGCTGACAAGATTTATTAGCCTGGGATGTGCCAGTCACAGTATAAGTTGGCATTTCATAATGCAAATGACCAGCTTCAAAGCCAGCTGAAGAGGACTCTTTTAAAGGGCAAAACCTGCCAAAGTGTGGCAACAGTGTGCAGTCATTTTAAGGATAATGAGCTACGTAAAGAGCAAGAAACTACGGGGCACTTGGTACCTGTGAGCACGGCTCTATAAATACACTTGCACTCTTTACATTCAAACTTTACGCGTTGATTAGGCTTCTTTTCCTTGGCCACTGTGTAGTGCACTCCTACGTCGTAATGGGAACTGCAGTCCCCTTGTTGGTAAAGTTTTTATATATATTTAACGCCATTCTTCCTGTCTCAATGGCACAGTTTTGCTATTTTTACTATATTTTATATTATATATATATATATATATATATATATATATATATATATATATATATATATATGTACACACACACACATAAACACACACACTTTGTTGACTCATGACTAAAGTAAGGCTAAAAATTACCCCTGCACCAGATGCACTCACCCCCCAGAAATTCCATGTCTATGTGCTGAACCCTGTTACATACATTATGCTTAAAAACAAAATATAACAACTCATCAAAAAAGAGAGAAGTCAGCTTAACTCACTGAACTGTGCCACAAACTAGCAGATCACAGTGACCTCGCAGACCGGTATCTGTGTTAGGGTTGATACGGCCAATCCCGTTGCTTTACTAGTCTGTAGCTACTCCGCCCCTCCATCCACTTAAGGAACCATGATGTGCTACTATAAACTATCAAAGCTCAGGAATCTCACAGACCTCCTGCTCCAAATAAGACTGCTAGATAGCTTTCTTGTGAGACACTTAACAAAATAAAAAAGAAGAAGTAGTGAGGGCTAAAATTTGATGCTTTGAATTAACTTCTGCAAATGCTTGGGTTTTTAATTTGCATTAACAATGTGGACAGCCAACAGAGACAGACGATACCATTGACCATCACCTCAGCCTTATGCCTCACTGTTACCGTATAAGCAATATAAGGCAGAATGTCAAAATATTGGTATTATTGAAAGGGAGCCAATAAAAAGGTATTTATTCTAACAACAGAAATAAATACTTCTTTACCATTTTAGCTTAAAAGCAATGTCATCCGAAAGGATTATAGACACTAGTTTCAAGTTACGGATCATTTGTAATTTTCAACACAACATGGGCGTTACGTATAATGCCTTGCGTAGAATTCACACTAAAACATAGTATAGTAGAACCTCTGGTCACGAACGTTTCCGAACATGTACAAATCAGGTTACAATCAAACAGTTTGCATCTGTTCACGACCACACACTCTGGTGGCTAACAAAAACACTGGCGGCCAGTTTCCCTACGCGCGTTCGTATGTGCCAATGATTTTCCCATTTTCTTTTGTTTGCGTATACAGGGCCTAACAAAGCAGCTGATGTTGCAAAAGGAGTTATAATGTTAACCAAGCAGAGGCATCAAGTGCTGGAAGAGGTGGAAAAACTGATGCTAGTGTGGTTGAACGAGAAGCAACTTGCAGGGGATAGCGTAAGTGAGCCTATCATATGCGAGAAAGCCAGGAAGATTCATGGCGATTTGCTGAAAAAAAAATCCTTCTTTGAGTGGCGAAGGGGAGGAATTTAAAGCCAGTAGAGGACTGTTTGAAAAGTTTTGCAAGAGAAGTGGCATTTATTTTTTTCCCTGTGCTTAAAACTCATAAAAAAGTGTTTCCAGCGAGAGGTTCGTAAGGGTCTAGCACAAACTCTTACATTGTTAGTTTTCTCCATTGTTCAAGGTTTTCTCAGTGTTATACAATGTTTTTACATTTAGTTTACTATTACACTGTGCATTCTATGGTATAATTAACTATTTTTGTGCTTAAAATTATATATTTATATACAGTTTGTACGGTCTGGAATGGATTAATTGTATTTACATACAGTTTTATGGGGAAATTACGTTTGGATTGTGACCAAATCGGGTCGCGTCCAGAGTTTTGGAACGAATTACGGTCGTGACCAGAGGTACCACTGTATATGGACAAAACTAGGAATGTGCGTATGCACAAAAAATTCAGATGCATAATACAGTGCGTAAGCAAAGTTCTACACTTCTGTCCCTTTAAAAATCCTAATCAACATGAATTTGAACACATATATGCACGTGGTCACAGCCGCAACTTCTCTCAGAATTTTGCCTATTTTAATATGCAAATCAATATAAACAGACCCTTCTGTTCAGTGTTTTGTTAACAGACAATGGCAAAAGCACATGCAAAAAAGAATTTCAGCGAATGCAAAATGGAGGTCCTGCTCAGTAAAGAGGAGGCAAGGAAAAACTTACTATTTGGCAGCTTGAGCAGTGGTATAAGCAAAAAAAGGAAACTGATACGAGTGGCACAACGTGACGGAGGCTCTCAAAAGTTCAAGTTCAGAAAGTTGCACACTGCCCGAAATAAAAAGAAGTGGTCATTTATCAATATCAACATGAAAAGCCAAGCAGGAGCCCACTGTCTGAGTGTAAATACCACTGGAGGAGGTAACACAATTCCAGGGTTCACACCCTTTACAGTAGCAAGTTGCTGCACTTATTGGTGAGATATTTAAATACTGTATCTCGCCATAACATTAATGAGACACTTTTTTTTATCACAGATAATTTTTACATTAATAGAGTGTAAATGCTTTCTATTTACATAAGCAAATTAATTCCCTGAAGAAGCCTTTATAGCAATGTGCGTTCAGTTAATCACTCCAATTACATTTGGAAAACCGGACAGTGCTGCAAATTGAGCTTTAATATTTGCCCATTCAACCACAGTCAAAGGAAATCTTTTATACATCTGGATGACAAGCGGATAATACCATCCCATACAGCTGGCATGGTGCGACTCAATGATGAGCCAGTTCACGCTGAAAAGCTCTTGTGGCTAAAAACCCGAGGGTGGACAGAACTTGCAAAAGAGAAGGTAGAGCACAATTCCTCAAAGTCTGCCTTTGTAAAGCCGGCGACAGTTCAGCACATGACGTCAAGAGGATAGCTCTTGGAAATCTACATCGACTTAGAAGCCAGTCATCTTCATGGGACATATGATCTCTAAATATGTGGTCTCATCTAATTCTTCCATTTGCAATGTCTTCTAACAACGCTAAATCAGCCATGGTATTTGGAATAGTTTGGCTATTCCATGCACCATTATACTGTTAACAGATTGATTACAATCAGGTGCTTTAAATTTGTAAACGATATGCAGTTAACTTTGGTGTATTTGATAAAGCCTGTGTCATGGTTACAAATATAAAAAGAGAAAGGGGGAATGACACAGAAACAGTAGCACTGTTTTGACGCTGGGTGCTGCACTTTTACAAAAATGAGCAGAAACATACATACACATTGTATAAAGGGGCCATGAAAATGAGCGTAGCTTTATGCCAAGTTTAGTTTTTATACATCTTGATTTGAGCGTGGAAATGGGCGTATGCAACATTTTTATGCATATGCAACATTCATACATAAGGCTCCTGGTCTTTTACTTGGACTCTGACATTTTTTCCCCACAGGATGTTGTTTCTATGCCAGCTGCTGAAAACTGAGAAGAACACATATCCTTCCCTCAGGAAAGATAGAAAAAAATAATAATTTTCAATTTTGCTTTGTTGTCATAAGCATATTGCGACAATGCAAATATAATTTTTTGCTTTCCTTCATAAATCCATTAGAAAAGAAAGAAGGCTCTCTTATGGACGGGCAATGAATCAAATTTTCGTTATGATAGGATCTTTATGAAAAATCAATGCGCAAAAACGTGATTTTCCACAACTTCTTCTGCACATTAAATAAAATCTACAAAACCTCCACTGCTTTTTCTAAGTTTAACTATATTGACTCTGCCCATGTTGCCTGGAAGCAGTGAGAGTGTGGGGGAAAAATGGAAGAGTTTAGGGCAGACAGTGTTAGTGCTGCCCTTTGGGAATAGATGGGTTGGTTGACAGTACCAGCAGTACGTCATTTAAAGATACAACACGTTACTGCACATGAAGAAGCCATCCAGGCATGTTCTGTAATTTGTAATACACCCTTATTGCCTCCTTGCCAAGCAAAGTTCCATATAATGCTTAATGTTCTGCTGCACACCCTATGAGTGGACCAGCAGCAGGTATATAAAGCTGCAGTGACTTTATTGTATTGCCTAACAAAGTTTCACCTACTGAACTTGCACTCTAAAAATACTTGTAGTTTGTCAGTGGTCAAATAACTACACTAACCAGTAATTCACAAAAGAAAACACTAAGAAGTGTTATTAAAATAGTAAGAATTATTATTCTTATACTTACTAACCACTAACTGAAACTTTACGAGTGGGAATGATTCACTTTTCAAATATCAGTTAAGGAGGCAAATTGCATTACTGGCCATTTTATTTTAGTTTTAAGTTTGGATTTTTTGTTTAGTAAGTGAACTGAACTTCCAAATTACATAGTTGTAGTTTTCCCTGTGTAATGTGTCAAGTTTGTACTAACATTTAGAAATGCATTGCGCTGGAATTGCAATTAATGAAATAAAAATGAATGTAATATTATTATGCCAAACTTCAGTATGTTGGGATTAAAATTGAAGGTAAAGTTTTGCTGGGTAGCTGCAATGGATACAATTACACCAAAACATCACTGCCCTCCTCAGCATTTCAAACACCCAGTAAAGTACATTTTAATACTGTAGAGGAAGAACAAATCAAGAAGTTGACTAACTGCATCCAGTGACATTAACAAGTTCAAAATAATAATTTTCTGTCAACAAATCAATTCAAATTAATTGACCTCTACAAAACAGATTCATTTTCAAGGAGTCTAAAAATAAAAAAATGGAACTCTTTGATTTGAGATAAAAAAAAAACATACAAGACAACAAAAAAACACTTCTTACCGATGGCAGGTTGGCACAGTTGGACTTCACATCATATTCAATGTAGGCAGCCTCGGTACCAGTCTTGCTTCGTCCTTCTTGGGTATAACATGCATCTTGAGTTTCATTGATCCTTCTATCAATCTCCTCTAGTGTGTACATGCACAATGCCGACTCTTCTCCTGGCTTACTCAGCGTGGTCTGCCAGGTAGAGAACACTCCAAAAAGCATAAAGCCCCTTGTAGTGACTTGCCGCCCAGCTAAGTCATCCCCTGGCTGGCCAACATGAGCAGCTTGCAGGAGATTGTACTTTTTCCCTTGAGCCTGGCACACTAAAGGTACCTCTACATAGGAATAATAAGATACGTCATCAAGGCAGATCCTGGAGATGTAGGTTTTATACTCTCTAGATTGTGATTTCAGATCACGGCGATAAAAGAGAAAATAAACAGAAGACTGGTGGGAGAAGGACTTGACAAAATGATGGTCATATTCCGACAGCCTTCCTGCCACAGCGAGTTTTGCAGTTTCCTCATAAGAAAAAATGGGTGGTGACTTCAGGTTGCGAGTGGAAATGGGGGGATGACTGCTTGTATAGCCACGACCTACAAAAACAACAGGAAGATGGTCTTTGGAGAGGACTACAAGTCCCACAGTGGTCACATTAGGGTCATTTGCTGCAACATACTGTGTGTCCACTGGCCGGATCGTTCTGAATGTAACAGTTTTGATAGATTCTAGGCTACGCTTTTCACAGATTCCTTGATAGACACTGCCACAAGTAATAAGCTCTTGGCTGTACAGGTTGACAAGCAACAGTTTGTTGTGGTTGTTGGTATCGCGAGCCTGAGGGCAGTTTGAATCGGTAATGGGAGGCAAGCATTCCTTATTATCCCGAACTGGACCCGTCTTCTCCTCTATCCTTAAACGCAAATCGGCAGTAAGTTGAAAGAGGTGATTTTTTGCTCCAACGTAAACCATTCCAACTTGTGGATCTGGGTGTAAAACCAGGTGTTCAAATGTGACTCCTTCTCTAGTAAAACTTTCATATTCAGTCATTACAGCTCTGCATAATACACATAGGGCAGCAGAGACAATGATAATCCCGGGAGGCATAATGAACATTCTGAAGTAAGGGGTGAAGAAAAAAAAAAACAAAAAGCATGGAGTTAGAATCACTATTCTTCTCAAAGTCAGCAAAGTAAACTTTATTATCCTACAATGAGAAATTCATTTATAACATCCAAGTTCATTACACATATATGGAAAAATATTAGATAATAAAAAGGAGAAAAGAAAAATTAGGAAGAAACAGGAACATTTTAAATGCAATGATTTATGGAGTAAAGATTAATAAAAACTCTTAATTAGTTCACCCAAGAATATTTTTTTCTATGTTACTTATCCCAAGTAATTTGTACTAATGGCCAAGAAAAATACGTTGTATTTAATTTCATATTTTCATGGATATCAGACATTTTTGATGGAATGGGCATCTATGGGGTCCAACGCCACAACCAACAATATCAAAACTATCAATGAAAAAATCTTCCATTATTTGTGTCACATAATCCATACATATGCTCACAATGTGCAAAGGGCATGCTAAAATATTGTAAAATAAGTACTTTCAGATAATCGGAGCAGTACACACAGAGGGAACGCATCTACACAGTGATAAGCTCCTGAATTGAAAACAGTCCTCGTGACCAATGAATGAGGAATGGGTGAGTCTTCAATTTCCATGTGAAAATGTTTCTTTTGCATGGAGTGCTTTGATTTAATGGAAGTATTTATTTAAAAATACTTCAGCAAAATAAATAAATACATAACACATGTATTTTGCTAGTTGTAAGCATAAAACTGGATGACTTGACATGTTGATTATGTAATATGAGTAATGTCAGAATTTTTCATGGATGCTTTTATATTGTTTGCTGCAGTCCAGCATTGGTCTCCATAGATGCACATATGACTTGCATGGGTAGCATACATTTGAAATTCTACTGGATTAGGTAGAGTTGTAATACTCATTATCATGGCACCATGGAGTGACAATGTACTGCATGTGTACTCACTGAGAGTGAGAATTTCACTGTACACTGAACTATAAAATGACCCTATAAAGCAATATATGGACTCAACGTAAATTTTGTAAGGTCCAGTTAATCTTTTACAGTTACTGCTTAAGCCACTACAATATTAAAAAGCCTAGTTACTGCAAGTGCAAATGATCTCTTATATATCACTGCTTTTATTCTGCATTACAGGATTTCTTCCCTGGACAAATATCTGAAAAAATAATTAATATTGCAAAAGGATGACTGGGATCCTTAAGGAATTGGCTAAGCCTTTTTAGGAAAAGATCTGCAAATTTCTTTTTAACAGACATTTGACCAGCCCTAATAACTCTAGTGTTACATTAATTGTACATTACAATTAATATTGAGGAAGTATGTGTAAAAAAATGATTTCTTACACCTTCATATGGATGTTCTATAGAAGTGCAAATAAATAACAAAACAACTATTTTATTTATAGTAAGCAATTTACCATGCCCAAAGACTGATGGACAACACCATCTTAAAAATTAAACAAAATAAAACGCTTTCTCACATGCCGGAAGAGGAAAAAGTTAATTCAATTTGTCATTTTCCTTTTAGAATAAATGATCACTTCAATACATTAACCTTCATAAAAACTTACATGTAGTTTGCTCAAAACAAGTACAAAACTGTGTATATATTATAATTTTTTTTTACAATTGGTACATTTATATATAGTGTATATTACTTAAAATCCTGGCATATATTTTATTTATAAAATAATTTTTTTTTTTTCTCCATTTTATTTATTTACTTTTTTTAATTTCTATTGGGGTGGAATGGTGGCTCCGAGGCTAGGGCTCTGCACTGGCAATCAGAAGGTTGCCAGTTCGATTCCCGTAAACACCAAAAGTGACACTACTTCGTTGGGCCCTTGAGCAAGGCCCTCAAACTGCAATTGCTCCGCCCTGGGTATGACGTTAATTTGCATCCAGCCCTGCATGTAGGATCTCCAACCGGCAGAGAAAAAACCTGGGGGTTGGTGGCAGAATTGGCACTCCAGCCACCATAATAAAAAAAAGTCACACTGTTCAGTGTAATGCGGAGGTGTCCCCCGTTGCCTGGCTGTACTCAGGTCTGAATCTGGGAACCTCTCTCTCTACCTCCATTGTTGGACCCTACAACAGCAACAAAATCTCCTTTATAGAGTGCAGACTTTCTACATTTTATTCTGTTTTGATATTCAGGCATTGGCTTCTCGTTTATTTTTCAGTTTTTAAAATTACTATTACTAGACTCTAAAATCTACAAAACATATAACACACAGTCACAGTGACACACCACAGAGTATTTCAATTATAAATGCCTTTACAAATAATGTAAACTACAGTAACAAGAACCCACATATCTAAGCATGTGTTTCACTAAAATCAACCGATATGTTGATTTCCAATATTTCCGATATGTGTTTCCAGTATTTATAAATGTTATTTTTGCAGGATAAAGTGGAAACACTTGCCAGTAATTTTTCTTTAAATCATCAAGTAACGGTTAGTTTGTTAGAAAGATCTAGTCAGGATTTTTGTCAAAAGCCGTAATCGAGATATTAATTTTTTCCATTAATTTTATAATAATAATAATAATAATAAATTTTATATATATTGCACTTTATATTTTAGCAATCCCAAAGTGCTACAGAGTAAAAATAGAATAATAAAATAAAAAAAAAAAAAAGAACAGAAGAGTCTATAAAATACTTTAACAAAATGACTTTCTAAAAAGATGAGTTTTTAGGTTTCGCTTAAAGGCCTCAGTCGACTGTGGGGCTCTCAGGTAATCAGGGAGGGCATTCCAATTTCTAATTTTCTGCTTGTAGAAATTGGCATGCACTAATAAATGTGTCGAATAACCTTTAACTTAAATCTCATATACACTCTAACACTTACACAACACAAAGAAGGCAGGTTTGTCACTGTCAATCAACAAGTGTATGACAGAAAAAAAAAAAAAACATCTTACACAGACAGTGTGCACAATCCATCAGTGATAGCTACGCTTAAAGCCTGGTAGAACTCTTATCCACCTATCCCCAGCAGATGGTGCAATTGTATTAAAAGTAAGTAGTACATGTGACTCAGTCATTTAACATACTGTTAGAATGCTTATAGAAATCTTAACCTAGTATGGAAAAATCGATTAAGATGTCTATGTTCAATACAATTAAGAACATGCAATAGAAAAATATTTCATTTTACAGTATGTGAAATTCTCCTTGTGACTGGTGCTGCTATCTCACTTGTGCAGCCTGAACTTTTTAGTTCTGCCCGAGTCCTGAAGGTTAGAGGCCTTTAACATGGCTCAATGGGATGCACTTGAACATCTTAATATTTTGCAGTAGTCGTCAACATTAATCATGTTGATTACTTACACACAATATGATTTAAAATATCGTAAATTTATGAATTTTCATTTGAGTTTCCAATTGGCGCCTCAACCAGGCTAACTGCACTTTGGTGGTCATACTGGAAGACAAAATAATATGTTGATAGATCTTCATTTTGTTTAGTTTTCTTAATGGTATTATTTGGCAGATGTTTTATCATCACTAGTGCTGGTAGCCTAATGCTCTGTCAAATGTAATGCCGCTCCCTTGCTCTCTCATGTTTAGTGAAGGCTACTCCTTTCTCAGCCGCTGTTAGACAAGGCTGTCATGGCTCTCCGCTTCAATGGTTCATTCTATGCAGCTTCAGTGATCTTACTTCTTTTTTTTTTTTTTTTTTTTTAATATTTTTATTTTATTAATTTTCATTGTAATCATTCCATACAAACAGATCAATTTATAACCCAACAAATTTGAAAACAAATCAAACCCCATCCCTGAGAAGGAGAGCTTAGCTAAAGGAAAATTTCTTTAAGCTTTTTAATAAGGCAACATTAGACAAAAGAAGGGGAGAAGTAAATATCTATATAAATAAGAGATGGAGAAGGGAGTTAAATGCAATAATAGTTAATTCTCTTATTCTAAAATAATATTGATTAAATCCTGCCAAGTTTTGAAAAAATTTTGTACAGATCCTCTAACTGAAAATTTGATTTTTTCCAATTTCAAATAATATAAAACATCAGTTTCCCACTGACTTATAAGAGGAGAATTAGGATTCTTCCAATTTAACAAAATAAGTCTGCGTGCCAAGAGTGTAGTGAATGCAATCACCATTTGCTTGTCCTTCTCCAATTCAAGTCCATCTGGAAGGACACCAAACACAGCTGTTAGTGGGTTAGGAGGGATTGTGATACTAAGGCTGTCTGAGAGGCACTTAAAATTTTTTGTCCAAAATGATGTTAGTTTGGTGCAGGCCCAGAACATGTGACCCAGTGAGGCAGGAGCTTGGTTGCAGCTCTCACAGGTTGGATCCTGGCCTGGAAACATTTTGGACAGTTTTAAGCGAGACAGATGAGCTCGATATATAATTTTTAGTTGAATAATTCTATGCTTTGCGCATATAGAACTCGAGTGAATTCTCTGCTTTGCTACCTTCCACTCCTTTTCTGATATATTGATTAAGAGATCTTCTTCCCAATGTCCTCTTGGATCTTTGAAAGGTAGGGACTCTAAAAAGATTTTATATATTGCGGAAATAGTGTTTGTTTCCTCGGAATTGAGCAGTATTTTTTCCAGCATTGTGGAGGGTGCAAGGTGAGGGAAATCGGGCAATTTCTGTTTAACAAAATTTCTAATTTGAAAATAGTAAAAGAAATGTGTAGCTGGGAGGTTAAATTTTGAACGTAATTGTTCAAAAGATGTAAATATGTTGTCTATATAAAGATCTCTGAGCATTTTAATCCCAAAACTTTTCCAGGTATTAAAAACTGGATATACTTGCGAAGGTTGAAAGAGGTGGTTCCCTTGCAGAGGTGCCACTGATAAAAGATTTTCCATCTTAAAATGCTTCCTAATTTGGTTCCATATTCTGAGTGAGTAAAGCACAATTGGGTTATTAGTATATTTGCGATAACTTTCATTTATTGGAGAGCAGAGCAGGGAATATAAAGAAGTACTACAGGATTTTACTTCTATTGCAGACCAAGCCTGTGTATGTGCATTTATTTGTGTCCAGGTTTTTATGGCTTGTATGTTTGCTGCCCAGTAATAAAACTGAAAATTAGGTAAAGCCATGCCACCTTCTGCCTGAGGTCTTTGTAGGGTCGCTCTTCGGATACGTGGGTGTTTTGAGTTCCAAATGAATGAGGTTATTATTGAATCTAACTGTTTAAAAAACGATTTATTGATATATATTGAAATGTTTTGAAATAAAAAGAGAAGTTTAGGAAGGATATTCATCTTAACAATGTTAATTCTTCCGGCTAGAGTGAGATGAAGGGTTGACCATCTATGCAAGTCTTGCTTAATTTTTTCCATACAGACGCCAAAATTTTGTTGATAAAGAGCTTTATGTTTACTTGTGATATTTACCCCTAGGTATTTAAACTGATCTGCTATGGTAAAAGGTAGGGTGTCTAATCTAATATTATATGCTTGTGAGTTCACTGGAAAGAGTATACTTTTATTCAGATTAATTCTAAGACCAGATATCTTTTGAAATTCTGTTAGTGCTGTTAAAACAGCAGGGACAGTGTTTTCTGGGTCCGATATATATAAGACCATATCATCTGCATATAGAGAAATTTTCTGTTCCAGTCCTTCTCTGACAATCCCCTTTATCTGATGAGAATTTCGGCAGTGAACCGCCAGTGGTTCAATAGCGATTGCAAACAACAGTGGTGACAAGGGACATCCTTGTCTGGTACCACGTTCTAGTTTAAAGTAGTCTGAGCAAATTTTATTAATACAAACTGAAGCTTCTGGACTGGTATACAGTAGTTTAATCCAAGCACAAATATTCGGGCCAAACCCAAATTTCTCCAATGCAGTGAAAAGGTAATTCCATTCGATCATGTCAAATGCCTTTTCTGCGTCTAATGATAGTAATATCTCTGGGGTGTTTGATTTTGCTGGTGAATATATAACATTAAACAAGCGTCGGAGATTTGAAGATAGATGTCGGCCTTTAATAAATCCAGTTTGATCTTGTGATATTACCGAGGGCAGCACTTTCTCCATCCTTCTAGCTAGGATTTTTGAGAGTATCTTAACATCATTATTCAGGAGTGAAATTGGTCTATATGATGCACATTGTAACAAGTCCTTATTTTGTTTAGGAAAGACGGTGATTAATGCTTGTCGAAATGTTTGAGGTAGTATTTGGTGGTCTTTAGCTTCTGTAAATGTTACCAATAAGAGTGGAGCTAGCTGAGTGGAGAATTTCTTATAAAACTCTACGGGGTAACCATCAGGGCCTGATGATTTCCCGCTTTGTAGTGACTTTATAGCGTCTAGTAATTCTGTTAGCGTTAGAGGTTTATCTAGTTCCTCAGCACTTAAAGCATCTATTTGTGGTATTTGTGAATTATCCAGAAATGCATTAGATTGCGTGTTGTCTTCTTTGGGCTCAGTGGAATATAAAGACTTATAGTAATCTCTAAATGTGTGCATTATTTTATTATGGTCGATGATTTCTTCTCCATTCTTGTTGGTGATTACTGGTATTGCATTGTGATATTCTTGTTTATGAATTTGTTGAGCTAAAAGCTTATTAGCTTTTTCTCCGTGTTCATAGTAATGCTGTCTAGACTTATAAATAAGTTGTTCAGTTTCTTTAGTTGTTAAGATGTTAAGTTCTGTATGCAGGGCCTGCCTTTTCCTGTGAAGAGCTTCACTTGGACGCCTGGCTTGTTCTTCATCTATTCTAGTAATTTCATTTCTTAGCTCTGACACTTTCTTGGTTTCTAATTTATTTCTATGGGAAAGATATGAAATAATCTGGCCTCTTAGGAAGGCCTTTAGAGTTTCCCAGAGTGTTCCTGCAGAAACCTCTGTAGACGTGTTTGTCTCTAGGAAGAAGCTGATTTGTTTGGATATAAATTCTGTGCAGTTCTCGTCTGCCAATAAAAGAGGGTTAAGACGCCATCTGCGAGGTGAGTACGAGGGGCTTATTGATTTTAGCTCCAAGACTAGAGGGGCATGGTCAGAGATAACAATTGTGTCATATTTGCATGATTTAATTGTAGGCAGGAAATTATTATCTATAAAAAAATAATCAATTCTTGAGTAGCTATAATGCACTGGTGAGTAGAACGAATATGTTCTTGAGTTTGGGTTAAGAAACCTCCAGGGGTCTGATAAGTTGTGATCATTTAAAAACTGTGTAATTATCTTTGCAGTATTAGATGTCGTCCCCCCTGTCACGGGAGTCCTATCTAAGAGTGGATTTAAAACACAATTAAAGTCCCCAGCCATTATAATTTTATGAGTGTTCACATTGGGAATGGATGCAAATAGATTTTGCATGAATTCCTTATCATCAACATTGGGTGCATAAACATTTATCAAAATCATTTTACTGTTATATAAGTTGCCCATGACCATCACATATCTCCCTTCAGGGTCCGACACTACCTCTGATGCTACAAATGGAACTGTTCTATGTATGAGAATTCCCACCCCTCTAGTTTTCTTTATAAAGCTAGAATGGAACATTTGGCCAGTCCAGTCTTTTTGTAATCTGAACTGATCCTTGGTTAGTAAGTGGGTCTCCTGTAAAAATACTATTTTAGCGTTTAAGCCTGTTAGGTGAGAGCATACTTTCTTTCTCTTTAATTCGTGATTCAGGCCTTTAACATTCCAGCTCACAAAGTTAACTGTCCCATCATGGAGACATTGATTCTGAGTTTTTAATGTCATTTTATAGTTTTAATTGGTAATATGGCAGTTTTAATCTTAGTTTCAAGATTCCCCAGGAGTTGTTGCATGTTAGCCTGTTGCTGCATTGATATTTATAATTATAAGGATTATAAGAATAGATTAAATATAACCTGCTCTCCTTCTCTCCCCCCTTTATCCCCCCCCCCCCCCATTTTGCCTCCCCACATGAGGCTAGACCCCACTTCGCGATGTTCCAGTCCTCTGACATACGAAGAGATAGAGCACGTCCAAAACAAAAACAAACCCCACCCTGCAGCGGCGTTACAGAATTAAAACAGAGATATCTTTTACAGTTAAATCCTTAATACTTCTGCCATGTCCTCTGTATGCACATTTAAGCCGTAAGCTCTGCCTCACTCTGCTCCCTTGGAGTCACAGGCAGCAGCATCTGCATTCACTTTCCTTAACTCTGTCAGCCAATCCAAGCTAGGGTCCCACTCAAGACTCTCTGGTGACCACATACCAAGGTAAATGGATTGTGGCAGAGGAGTGCATTTCACATGTGCATGGTCATATTTCTCTCTCTCTCTCTCACACACACACACACCCTCTCATCACTTAATGTCTTCTCAGGATGGCACCAACCCCTCTGTCAGTGTCTCTCTGCCACGTCACTGTCTGTGGTATTCTTCCACAATCACTATTCTTGTCAGTGCTTTTCTGATAGCAGACACTATCAGAACTATGTACATATTATACATTTGTACAACTATGTTGGTAGGCTGAAGATATTTTTGAAGATCTTTTGATGTTACCTTAGGGTTCTTTTTCACTTCTTTCAACACTGCATACCTTTCCCATGCATGATCTTTGTAGGATGCCCTCTGCAAGGGAGATGAGGATTGAAGAACACAAGGTCTTTTAGAAATGCTTTTGTAACCTTTCTTAGCTTTATGCAACTCTACTGTTCTGCAACTAAGGTTTCTCTGATATATACAGACTTTTTTTTTTAATTGGAGCATGACTTATGTGAAAAGACCTTTTCTTTGTAAGAGCAGACTATTAGTAACCAACCTTTTAGAGTCTTTCTACAGGGCAGGGAACCTCCAATCTTGCCTTATTAAGTGGAACATCTGACTCCAACTCGCTTTTGGGGAAGTCATTAGCCTCAAGGATCACAGACTTCTTTCCAGCCTGAATTGTGAATACTTAAATGATGTATTTATAGTATAGTCTAGAAGTAGTGCGACTGTCTGTATGTTGCTAGTTTAAGTAGATTGTGCTTGTCTATTACTCTCATTCAGTTGAGGATCAAATCACATGTTTATAAGTAATTAATGTATAAATCCAGGTGATTCCAAAGAATTCACAACTTTTTTCTTCCAGCTGTACTAGGGTAATTTGTAGTAATCAACTGATTGATCTGCATGTATTTGTGCATGTAAACAGAGCTTTAGGGATGGAAAACAAAAAAATCATACGTTGGGAGAATAAACTACAAATGGAAGGAAGGTTAATGGGAAGTGAACCTATGGTCCAAGTATTTGGAGGAAGCAATTTTATCCATGCAAATACAAAATATACACATACAGGCAGGCCTTGGGTTATGGCGGCCTCAAGTGATTGTAATCCACACATGCAAACGTGCATGAAAAGCCCAATAATTTTCTTTTCAAACTGAATATCATTTAATTTTTAAATAGCAACATCTCTTTTTTTAAATAATACTTTAAGCCAGGGGTCACCAAGTCCAGTCCTGGAGGACCACAGTGGCTGCAGGTTTTTATTCTAACCCTTTTTTTTTTTTTTAAATGAGTGCCCTGCTTGTGCTGCTAATTAACTTCTTGTGAATTCCCCTGAATTTCTTCACCGTTCCTCTGAATTGCTTAATTTCTTTCTTTAAATGGCACCCAAGCAGAAATGAAATGTGAAGTGACTGAGCCAACAGAAGACCAACTAAGTCACGGCCTCAATCTCCAACCACTTTCTTAATCAGGTGCCGATTCTGGATAATTAAACCCATTCTTTAATTCCATGGCGTATTGCTACTTTAGTGGTGCATTAGCAGACATTTCCTAAATTGACGATTTTCTCTTTCCAAGAGCACTGGTCAAATGTGTTGGTGACCTGAGCAGATCGACATTCCTGAGACCTTCATTCTTTATTTTCAGATATCGTATGATGGACACCAGTTATTTTGGTTCATTTTGTATCTCATTATTGTTTGGCTGCTAATTAAGGAAGAAGAAACAATTAAGGGGTCTGAGTCTTCAAGAGCAGGTCAATTAAAATGACTTCAAAAGAAGTTAATTAGCAGCAAAAACAGATCACTCATTAAGAAAAGGGTTAGAATGAAAACCTGCAGCCACGGTGGTCCTCCAGGACTGGAGTTGGCGACCCTTGCTTTAAGCAAACTGTAATTTGAATGGAGATTAACAAATAGCAATTGTTACAGACACTGAAGTGTACTATGGTACAGTACATACCTAGTCACTATTTTCGACCATTCTGTGCCTTTGTTCACGCATGTTGCATAATTGTTAGTTAGTGGTCGACTGTCATTCATTTAGTATGCCTCTGAATCATGTATCCAGTGGAAATGAAGATGGTGGTGGTGACAACAAAAGGAAAGTAATGACATTAAAAGAAAAATGGACACCATAAAGTGTACAGAAAGTGAAGCAATGCCATCACAAGCCAATAAAAATTGAGACTATAGACAATCTATGAATCCAACAATTTAGAAGAACAAAGATGGTATAAAAGATCATGTGAAAGGAACGATGCAAGTAATTTTTACAATAATCACTAGGGCTGGGCGATTAATCGAAAAGTAATTGAAATCGACATTCAGAACCTATAATCGATCAAATTTTTCCAGGCCGATTATTTCGATTACTTTCCCTTTAAAAACACTACCGCGTGTGGAGTCACGTGACCCCGCTCCGTTACGTTAAGTTATTCCGCCGACATGTCGAGCATGGAGAGCTTAAACACTGACACAACTGAGCAACAAGAGCAGCTTGTACCAAAGAAAAATGCAGTCTCCGTCATTTGGACACATTTTGGCTTCAGTAAGGATGACATTGAACAAAATGAAGTCAGATGTAGACACTGTAGAAAAACAGTTTCGACGCCCAAAGGTAACACCACCAATTTGTTTCAACACTTGAAGCACAATCACGTTACTGAATATGAACAGTGCATGGCTAAAAAAAAACAAAAAGAGACTGACAAGCGCCCAGCAACAAGTGCCTCCGCAAAGCAGATGTCGATAACACAAGCGTTCACAAATGCCACATAGTATGAGAAGAGTTCAAGAAGATGGAAAGAAATAACTGATGCTATTTGTTATTACATCGCAAAGGATATGACTCCCTTGGCTACAGTGGAGCGAAGCGGGTTTAAACACCTCGTTAAAACTCTCGACAGAAGATACACTGTGCCATCGCGACCACATTTTTCTAAAACTGCGCTGTCAGACATGTACAAGACATGTTGTAAAAATGTAGCTGCTGAACTGAAAAATGTTCAACACTTTGCAGCCACATCTGATCTCTGGTCAAGTAGGATGATGGACCCATTCTTGAGCCTTACTTTGCACTACATTGACGCCGATTGGAAGCTGCGCCAGAGATGCCTTGAGACGGCATATTTTCCAGCCGATCACACGGCAGATATGATTGCGCAAGGTCTGAAAGATGTACTTTCTGAATGGGACCTCGCGGAAGAAAAACTTTCAGCCATTACGACAGACAACGGTGCTAATGTTGTCAAAGCTGCTGCGCTTAATGTATGGTTACGGCAGCAGTGTTTTGGACACCGCCTACACCTTGCAATTGGTAAGTACACGTCAGCTTAATTAAATATAATAGCATAAAAGCAAAAGAGGTCATTAGGAAGCTTTTTTAAAGAGAGTGAGGCAACACCTTCAGCAAGTTCAGCTACACCCACTCTGTCACTTCAGCAATCGCTAGAAGCAGAGATGAGCAGCTATTTGGTGTCCCACATGCTGGATAGTGAGGCAAATCCACTGGACTGGTGGAGGAAGCATCATGTACACTTTCCCACTCTGAGTAAGGTGGCAAAAAAGTATCTCTGCATACCAGCTACTAGCTCCCCATCAGAGCGGGTTTTCAGTTCGGGCAGAAACATTGTTACATGCCTTAGGTCCTGCCTGAAACCTGAAAAGGTTAACATGCTCGTGTTTCTTAGTAAGAACTTAGAGTAAATTCATGTTCAAATAGTGACATGGCAAGATCGCTAAGATCACCTCATGCAACAGTGTTTAGAGAGTTCTATTTTCATTACAACATTAAAATATTTGTATACAGAAGATGCAAGAAATGCAGTGTTTAAAATATTATTTACAGGATATATAAGAGTTATTTTATTTAGAAGAGATACTGCTTATTTTCTACTTTTAATAAGAAAAACATTGAAAATAATTTATTTTGTTTCCAAAAGTGCAAGTTATTTATTTTGACTTTTTTTATAAGAACAAAGTGACTGTTCGTTTTAGGCAATGTGTGCTTTAATTTCAGTTGTTCAACATTGATGTTCAATAAATAATCACAGATAGTAGATAGTGTGTTTCCTTCAATTATTTTAAAATCAAGTAATGCACCCTTCATTCAAAAATCTCTCACTTGTAATATGTGAGCATATTTACTGTACAAAACTTGTCAGTGAACTATGAGGGCAAAAAAAAATAAAAATAAATAAATAATCGTTCATTAATCGTAATCGAGTTAAAATGTTCAATTAATCGAGATTTTGATTTTAGCCCAAATCGCCCAGCCCTAATAATCACTAAAAAAAAGCATAGTGATTACATTACTGTAAGACTGTGCATGATTTGGACTGAGGACCAGAATAAACAACACACACCACTCAGCCAGGATTTGATTCTAGAAAAGATCAGAATGCTTTTTTAAGACTTAAAGGCAGCTCACATGGAGCAAAGCGAATGCACTGCACAGTTTAGTGCAAGTGAGGTATAGTTCAATCGCTTCAACTTGAGAGCTAATTTATGTTATTTAAAATGACAGTGGAAGCAGCCAGTGAAGACATGTAGTAGCTGCAGCAAGTGCATTTGTTCATGCTGTTGAGGGGGTTATGCGCTGAACAAGCGATTTAAAGCACAGTAATACTGCTTCTCTGTCATTTTGTCAATAACGCCTAAAATGTTTTTCTTTAAAATGAGTATTTAAGCAATATACATTTCTGCTTATTTTTCATTAATGGACATTGTTCAGTGCAGTCTCCAACTTATAAACAAAACTGGGTGACACATATTTTCAAGAATGAGACTTGTTCATATCCACGACCCACTTATATATATATATATTGGAGAACAAATAAAAACATTGAAGCATAGTTAAATAAAGATATAATCAATACAGTAATACAGGTACAGTGTTCCAAAACTTCCATTAAACTGAAAGCTTGACTCTTCTTCCCTAGACAGTCCAGTCCAGTCCAGAGAGGTGAACGACATGGAGTTATACACTGCTCGTATATGTTAAGACAACAGAAGTGGTTTAACAGGGATCTGACAAGTTTATTTTAAAAAATACTTAATGAATTCTTGCCAAATTGTTAAAAAAAAATAAAAAAAATCTTACACCATTTGTTGCAAAAACAATTGTTTTTCAGTTTAAGATAGTATAAGACATAATTGTCCAACTGAGTTATGGGAGATGGGTTAGGATTGTTTCAATTACGCAAAATGAGTCTTTGTGTAATCAGTGTAGTGTAGCGTATTGGAACAGATTTTTCCATGTATGACGTTTTCCCATCTGGTGTTACCCTGACCACTACTGTTAGAGGATTTGGAGGGCTTTAAGATCCAAGGCTAACTTAAAGAGATGCAAACACAGTATTTTAACCCAAAGTGGTCTAGGGGTAGAGCATTCCTCAAATTTATTACCTACCAAAGCAAACACCAAATGACAGTACAAAGCTGTGTGAGTTAGAAATTTTAATTCTTCTCCTGCCCAGCTTGAAGTGGTGTGTGTCCAGTATTACTGCTTCAGTATTTGCTGCACTGACCTCTGCACTGCTTGGTGGTTGAGATTTTAGGAGCTTCCAATTTTTAACAATGCTGGTTACTTCTGCAGTGGTGTTACAGAGAATAATAATAAAATAATAATACATTTTATTTATATCACCCATACTCCGAGAAAGGATCAGGAGGTATAATCAGCACCAAGATTTGTAAGCATGTGCCTGGGATTTTCTGGCTGTTCTTAGTAAAATCAAACTTCTCTGTATCCTCATCACATGAGGTTCATAATTACATCAGTCCAATATGTTCTCTTAAGCCTAGACAAATTCTCCTGGGGTACGACAAACATACCGGTATACAACTTGTGACCTTGAATTGGAATACTGCAGTAAAAAAAACCCAGAAAGAGTGTTAACTGGCACAATCAGCAGATTCATGAATTACAGAAACCATATCCATCCAGAAAGTGACGCAACTGATTTTATCAGAGTGGAGATGAACACGCAGCCCAGAATGTCAGGAGTAGCTCTCAAAACATCAAAAGATTGGCAGTTGAAGGCTGATCTAGGGAGAGAGCTCACGCTCCCCAATACTACTGTCATGACTACCCTTAGTAAAGCCATCATGTGTTACCTCAGGCAATTGAAATGATCAAGAAAGAACTGAAGAAGGAGGCCAGCAAGGTCAAATATGAGGAATTGGTCAATATATCTTGCAAACAAAGATGGCATGCACAGCATGCTGTTGATGTAGGCTGCAGAAGTTTAGCAGGTCAGTCTCTCCCCAATTCTTATGTACCTCTCAAGAGCACGCATTAGGAAAACAATCAAGAACATTATAAAGGCAGCAGAATGGGCCTCTAGATGGCTGTGGATCAAAAGAAACAAACTGTCGTAAACACATGATGATCCACTCTATTCAAGTCACTTGGAGGGGTCCGATGTTGAAAGACCCAAAACACCCAGTAACCCCCACGTTGCCACTGATTACAAGTCCAAGTACATCAGAGGATATATGTGTTAACTGGGATGTCTGGTCAGCTAAACTGGTTGCTAATTCAAACCTCCATAAGGCCTATAAAGTGACTAATTTAAAGTACAGTAAAGAATACATTGCTATTTTACATCTATAAAGGATATAAAAGGTGTGGCTGCTCTGACAAATTACTGAGACAAACATCTGGTAACTCCAGTCTTTCATTATTAAGCCTTCCAAAGCTTCTAAAAGTGTTCCTTCAAAGTATATAGCATTGAACCCCCTCTCATCTGTAAATTTCAATAGCTGTTAAAAGAATCATTCTGCTCTTCCATTATGCATCATTGTAGAAAGACAGTAATTTTTAATTTTAGTTTATAAAAATAAACTCCCCAGAAATATCAAAAGTAAAATTCTATAAATTATTCCTTTTCCAGATCATCAAAGCATACACTTTCTTACATTTGTCTCTCCACTTGCTGAATGAACATTGTTCATAAAGGAAACTGATGAACAAACAAAACATCTAGTCTTCTCAGGAGTTTAATTTTAGTCAGATTTGTTTAGTTTATGCCAATGGTCATCCACAAAAACTCATAGCGGAGTTATTTGGTTTTGACCCATGATAAAAAAGAATGTTCTTTTTGCACCAGCTCACATATACTTAACGTTTCCTTGGACCTTAAAATTTGATTACAAAATCCCAGTAACCTGTAAACTTACCAGTAGTGTAACTGTTTAAAACTAAAGTGCTACAAATATGTCTATACATACAGTATAGATGCTCAACTACAATTACAAACTCAAATTAAAATATACTGTATATTCAGTTTTTCTACTTTGCAAACCATAATGGTACCTTTTATTGGCTAACTAAAAAGATTACAATATGCAAGGTTTTCAAGGCAACTCAGGCCCCTTCTTCAGGCAAAATGTAATCACACAATAAAAGGTGTGATTTTGCTTGACTTCTCACTACATTCATAATGGCTAACACAGTACAACACCCTAATACTATACCATAATGCCAAATCTAAATTAATTTGTCAACAAAAAATCCCTCCTAAAACAATTATAAAAGATCAATTTCAGTTTATTACAAACACATTCGTTTTTTGTCATTAGATTTAATAACTAGTCACAAAGATTGCTTTTAGTTTGAGCAAAACGAATCATGGGTAAGTTTTCAGTATCACCCCCAAAATCCATCCATCCATTTTCCAACCCGCTGAATCCGAACACAGGGTCACGGGGGTCTGCTGGAGCCAATCCCAGCCAACACAGGGCACAAGGCAGGAAACAATCCTGGGCAGGGTGCCAACCCACCGCAGGACACACACAAACACACCCACACACCAAGCACACACTAGGGCCAATTTAGAATCGCCAATCCACCTAACCAGCATGTCTTTGGACTGTGGGAGGAAACCGGAGCGCCCGGAGGAAACCCACACAGACACGGGGAGAACATGCAAACTCCACGCAGGGAGGACCCGGGAATCGAACCCAGGTCCCCAGATCTCCCAACTGCGAGGCAGCAGCGCTACCCACTGCGCCACCGTGCCGCCCACCCCCAAAATAATCCAGCAAAATATCTACCAGTACTGACGGATTACAACATATGAAAAACAGTGAGAGTAAAACAAGTAGCATACTGTACATTCATCATCTCAATGCAAAACAATCTAGGGTTTCTGAAGCATTTTCCATGTATATACACAGTGGCTAGTCAATCGGCTTGATCGGCAGGGACTGTGACAATTTGTTTATACAGTGTTGTACTGTGTGTATTTGAACAAGCCACGTAAAAACAAACACAAATTTTACTTTCATGCAGTATCGAATATGACCAATGTGGGTGTGCCAGGGATGCTAGGGGCAAACTAACACATAATTCTTCTCCAAGAGCCAAGTCTTTTCCAAAAGCAGACTGGGAAGAGGGGAAAAACAAGCAATAACTGTAGCAAAGCAAGTAATCTGATCAGGTTTAAAGGCAAATGAACACAACAGTATCGTGCACAGCTGTTACAAATCTGGTAATATAAAAGCCAAATAAAAGAGTATTATAGCCTCTACAAAGAAAGGGATAATTAAAACTTTGTAAAAGCACTTTAGATCCGAGTTCTCTGCACATTTATCTACATGCCATCTGGTAAAAGTACATAAAGAAAAGAATGTTTCATATTATGGACATTTTTAAATATTAAAATTATATATAATTCTTTTGCACTTTTTTCCTGTGGGGAATTCCATACTCATGTAACAAAACCTAATTTAATACAGCACATGTACTAATGCTTTCTGGGATATTATGGCTCAGATATATTGAGGGGCAAATCTTAATTAGCATGTTATGGGCAAACATAAATAACGCATTATATTTTTAATACAGTGCCTATGAAAACTCTGACCAACATTTCAAAACTTTTACCACAATAACTGGGAATGGGAATCAGGAATGTGTATGTACACACAGTAAATACAAAATCTTAGAGAAGAACCATTTGCTTAGCCATTCTGAAAATTATTTAAAATGATAGAAAATCTATGAATTTGACACTTCCTTATGAGAATTTTAAATAATCAATCTCTTTACTAGGAATTATCTTCACAATTTGTACCTGGTTAAAAAAATATTAATTTTTTGCATTCAAATAAATCCACACTCCACAAATCCTATGTTTTTAGAAAAGAAATTGACCCTAAATAATGTATTACTCTACTGTATGTTCTCACATCACATCCTCACGTTAATAGAAATGTACACGTACACAAAAAAAGTCGTTACATGAAGTACTAGGGTGTTGTACCGTGTTAGCCATTATGAATGTAGAGAAAAGCCAAGCAAAATGACACCTTTTATTGGCTAACTAGAAAGATTACAATATGCAAGCTTTCGAGGCAACTCAGGCCTAAAGAAGGGGCCCGAGTTGCCTCGAAAGCTTGCATATTGTAATCTTTCTAGTTAGCCAATAAAAGGTGTCATTTTGCTTGGCGTTTTTGTTACATGAAAAAATTAAAGGAACACCCCTCCAAATTTTTTTTTTAATATGTTATATACCCCATGTAGTTTGTAAGGGTGGTAGAGAAAAAAATGTAATCTCACGTTTTTGTAGTGAAAAGACATAATAGATAAACAGGAATGGCACATTTCCACAATGCTGTGTGTTTGAAGCGAAGATCCGCCTTTCATCCTCATTCACTGGTCATGTATCCTGTCATCAATTTATTCACACAGTATTGTGGAAATGTGTTGTTCCTGTTTAACTCCGAGTTTTCCAGAATTAGGTATTAATAGCATTTTAGCAAAAAATGCATTTATTTTGCATGTTGATTGTTGATCACTGATGGGTCCCATTCAATTTGAATCTTTGTAATCTCATGTTTTGGAGGGGAAAAAAAAAAACCAAAACTATAAACTATGTATGGTGTCACACACGTGCGCATGGGAGGCAGCTAAAGGGCCCGAATGAGAGCAATTCCATGTCAGACCAGGGGGTGGCGGAGTGAGCTAACTCTTTCACTTTTCACTTCTCTGCAGACCTCTTACGGGAAATTCTGCCTGGTCCTGGGTCTACTGATGATGTCACTTCCGGCCCAATGACACCACTTCCGGATCTACTGATGACATCACTTCCTCCGCTCTCCTTTAAAGTCACCATCTTTTTACAAGCTAATCAGTTCTGTTCTGGACTCCAAACTGTACACTTCATTACAATTATTTTCTAAATTTGTAGGGGGAAATAACATACGAGTGGCTGCCCAAACCTTTTTGTGGTTCATTGTCAAGTTTGTGACAAGGGTATGCAACATAAAAAAATATCATTTTTGGGTGGAGTATTTCTTTAAACTGTTTACATGGTGTTGCAAAACAACCATATATTCTTTACAGCAGAGCACTTGGACTTTTATAATATGACTCATTTCATCAACATTTAAAAATTGTTACGTGTGGTCCATGATGAAATGCTTTTTAAAAAACCCTTTAACGTGTGTTTCATATATAGGCTATCTGTATAAAAATTAGCCAATGTCTGCTCATGTTTATCTGTACAACACAATGCACCACAGGTACTAACTTGTATTTAGAATGGAAACTTGCTGGTCATAATGACCCAACATGAAAAAGTGAAAAGAAGGTGATTTGTCACATTAACATTAAAAAACTTCAGTGTTTTAAAATGATGGCATTGCTGCGACAGCCTCATGAAGGAGATTAAAGGTTAACTTTGCACCTCCCTGCTGCAACTCTTTAGTCTTACTAAAGCTGCACAAGTGTCAGGGCTGGCCACTCTCTTGTGTCTGCTGCCACAAACCTATACAGTTCTTTTGTCTTTCTGAAGACTTGACTGTTGTATATGGATAGAAAACGCATTTGCATTTCCATCTGTCCAACTCAGAATGTGGTCTATGTGCTCAATCACCATTATATTTAGACATGATTTTTAAAGGGCCATTTGACTGTGACATATATCATTGCAGGTGTAAACAGATGTACTTTGTTTTAGCTGCAAATTCTTGCACGTGTCCGCACTTCTACTATCATTTGGCTTTTTCTTAACAGTAATTGTTTCACTCAATGCTGATTTCACCCCTCTGGCCACTAATAGCTTTTTGTAACCCATAATGTCTAAGAAAAAAAAAGCTGATAAAGAGGCAAAACAGTTCTAGGGTGCAAGGTGGAATTACGATTGTGATGAGCACAGAGGTACCCGTTTATCTCATTTGTTTAAAAAACATACAGTATATATATATATACAGTGCATCCGGAAAGTATTCACAGGGCATCACTTTTTCCACATTTTGTTATGTTACAGCCTTATTCCACAATAGATTAAATTCATTTTTTTTTCTCAGAATTCTACACACAACACCCCATAATGACAACGTGAAAAAAGTTTACTTGAGATTTTTGCAAATTTATTAAAAATAAAAAAATTGAGAAAGCACATGTACATAAGTATTCACAGCCTTTGCCATCAAGCTCAAAATTGAGCTCAGGTGCATCCTGTTTCTCCTGATCATCCTTGAGATGTTTCTGCAGCTTAATTGGAGTCCACCTGTAGTAAATTCACTTGACTGGACATGATTTGGAAAGGCACACACCTGTCTATATAAGGTTCCACAGTTGACAGTTCATGTCAGAGCACAAACCAAGCATGAAGTCAAAGGAATTGTCTGTAGACCTCCGAGACAGGATTGTCTCGAGGCACAAATCTGGGGAAGGTTAAGGAGAAATTTCTGCTGCTTTGAAGGTCCCAATGAGCACAGTGGCCTCCATCATCTGTAAGTGGAAGTTGTTCAAAACCACCAGGACTCTTCCTAGAGCTGGCTGCCCATCTAAACTGAGCGATCGGGAGAGAAGGGCCTTAGTCAGGGAGGTGACCAAGAACCCGATGGTCACTCTGTCAGAGCTCCAGAGGTCCTCTGTGGAGAGAGGAGAACCTTCCAGAAGGTCAACCATTTCTGCAGCAATCCACCAATCAGGCCTGTATGGTAGAGTGGCCAGACGGAAGGCACTCCTTAGTAAAAGGCACATGGCAGCCTGCCTGGAGTTTGCCAAAAGGCACCTGAAGGACTCTCAGACCATGAGAAAGAAAATTCTCTGGTCTGAGGAGACAAAGATTGAACTCTTTGGTGTGAATGCCAGGCGTCACATTTGGAGAAAACCTGGCACCATCCCTACAGTGAAGCATGGTGGTGGTAGCATCATGCTGTGGGGATGATTTTCAGTGGCAGGAACTGGGAGACTAGTCAGTATAAAGGGAAAGATGACTGCAGCAATGTACAGAGACATCTTGGATGAAAACCTGCTCCAGAGCGCTCTTGACCTCAGACTGGGGCGATGGTTCATCTTTCAGCAGGACAACAACCCTAAGCACACAGCCAAGATATCAAAGAAGTGGCTTCAGCACAACTCTGTGAATGTCCTTGAGTGGCCCAGCCAGAGCCCAGACATGAATCTGATTGAACATCTCTGGAGAGATCTTAAAATGGCTGTGCACCGACGCTTCCCATCCAACCTGATGGAGCTTGAGAGGTGCTGAAAAGAGAAATGGGCGAAACTGGCCAAGGATAGGTGTGCCAAGCTTGTGGCATCGTATTCAACAAGACTTGAGGCTGTAATTGCTGCCAAAGGTGCATCGACAAAGTATTGAGCAAAGGCTGTGAATACTTATGTACATGGGATTTCTCAATTTTTTTATTTTTAATAAATTTGCAAAAACCTCAAGTAAACTTTTTTCACGTTGTTATTATGGAGTGTTGTGTGTAGAATTCTGAGGAAAAAAATGAATTTAATCTATTTTGGAATAAGGCTGTAACATAACAAAAGGTGGAAAAAGTGATGCGCTGTGAATACTTTCTGGATGCACTGTAGTGGCAGTAGATATTTATTAATATATTCCAGTGTGAGTTGGGGTTATAAAATGTTACTTTTGGCCTTCAGTAAAATTTAGTTTGACACCCCTGTTTTTCAGCAAAAGAAGGAGCTGTGTTTTGACTCAGGATATTTAAAGCATCTTACTTTAGCCCTTATTAATGCAAGTGTAATAGAAAGGGGTCTGTGACAGTAAGGATCTGCCATGGTTTCTCAAACTCTTCATTCTTTATATAAAAAAAAAAAAATTATAAAAAAATTATACTTTCATTTTTTTGTGGCGGCCAAGACAAGTTTATTTTCAGTCTGGATCCCCATAACTTGTGGATTCAAAGTGAAGAACATATTGACCAACTCAACCAAAGTTAGTACAAAAAGTACAAAAATAAAGATTTCAGGAAAAAAGAAAACGTTAATGGAAAGAGTGTAGGATAGGGACTTCCTGAAAGCAGACCAAAAGCAATAAAGTAAAGAACGTCTTCATACAGTACATACAGTGCCTTGCAAACACATTCAGTCTCTTGACTAGTTCTCTGACTCTACTGCATAACAAATCCTACACCAAAATTTGTTTCTCTGTAACTTTTTTTATTTCAGAGTCCTGTAATTCAATTTTTGTGACTTTTTTTTTTTTTTTTTACATAAAACAAAGTAAAGACAAAAGAGGAAATGAAACTCAGGATGCTGAAGCCGTAGAAAAGTTTGAAACACTATGTAGCAGGGAACTACAAATTGGTTGTAATTAATCCATCTTATTCATAAAATAAATAAGCAAAGCAAACTCTTTCTTACCATTTGACTCCAATGCAGTTGTAAGAGAGGTATGGGACCCTCACAAATCCACAGCAAACACTGATTACACACTGCTCCAGAATCAAACCTAGAAAAAGAGAGAGGAGGTTAATGGACAGAAGGTTAAAAGTGAAATTCAACTGAAATATCCATGCAAACTGTCTATGAAACAAATAAATGCAATAGCATTACATATAGTATTTTCACATTTCCTACCATCATTCAAGATGGCTTCCTCTAACCATTCTAAAATGCTGGATTGGCAGGAAGTGCAAATAAATGAGACAAAATGTGAAAAGAGGGTGCTGTTTGTACACTCTCCTTTTTCCATTTATTTACTTATAAAATAAACACTATTGGATCTCATGTATTCCTATTATTATCATTAAGATATCATCCTGAAGCTATATGAAAACATGAGTTAGACTTATGACTCCAGCAAATGCAAATGTATATTGTATACTTTGAGAGATTAAAAAAGTTGACTAATATCTATATCCTTTAATGTTCTGTGCTTGGCCTGATTCATCATCGCATGCTAACACAGAATCAACTGATTTACCAACATGACCTATTTTTTCATACTCATGTTAATGATATGAAACTGTACAAGATGATCACTAGATGGTGCACCTTAGCCATACACAAGCTTGCAGCTTGACTTAATACTGAGGCAAAAACATCTCTGGATTACCTAAAAATAAATATGGGCAAAGATCAATTTCTTTTTATAAATTCCATTCCAGAACTGAAGAGGCTTAACTTGCTGTAAATTACAAAAAATAAAGGGCTTTTCTTCAGAACCATCAATGATTCAGCATTACAGTGTGCATTTCAGAGTGAATGCTATAATGAAAAGTTTTGCAATGTAAATTAAAAATAGTAAAAATACCAAAACATATGAGGGGGAACCCAAAAATTCCCAGAATTTAAAAAAAAAAAAAAAAAAAAAACTATTATAAATCTTGCAGCAAATTCCCTTTCAGTGACCTTCACAATATTCTCCTTGAGATGCCATACGATTCACCCAGCATTTTTTCCATTCCTGGAAACATCCTGTACAAAACTTTGATTACATGTCTGTAGCTCCCTGTGTTTCCTCCTCGATTTCTAGCACAGTAGCAAATCTTTTCCTCTTCAGTCTCCATTTTAATTTAGGGAACAAAAAGTCACAGGGAGCGAGGTCTTGCAAATCCGGGGGATCTTCAACCTCCTTCAGTGTGTTCGCATGCACATCAAAAACCCAGCTGATCACAGAAACCTGATTTCTAAAATGCCATGTAAACCCTTATTCTGGTTAGAGAAATCGGGTTATTGGCCTCTGAGAAAATTGGTTAACGGAAGTAGAGTTCTCCACAAATAATCTGGTTATTTGACCATGTACACCCTTAACTGGGTTACTGATAAGGATTTTGTTGTCTGCACATGTCTTTGCTTCACATGGGCATTTTAACAGCCACAAGTAGTAGTGTCCACAAACTAAATCTCCAGAGGCAAATGTTTGGGTGATCGTATTATTCCTTCTCCTGAAAGAAATAATGCCCCAATATTTCAGAAATAGCTAAATTTATGTTGATGACCTGAACATACAGTGCTAACCTCAGAAACACAATCGCAAGAGCAGTAGGGTAAGACGTAAAAAGTAAAGTGCATTACGTAGTCCAATTAATTTTTAAAGAAACAAGTTACCTAATTCAGTACTTAGTCTTACTGAAGAAAAACATACATAATTATTATTCCTTTGCAGGGCTCAGTCACACAACTAAGCAGAAAACTGTTAGCTGCGTGAAGTGCTTTGGGTAGTGAGAAAAAAGCACTATATAAATGTAATGAATTATTATTTTTATTAATCTTGTAACAGAAACCTATAAATAAAAGGAGTCAGTTTGACTAAACATATTTATAACACACAAGAAAATGATCACAGGCGTCATGCAAAGTTTGATATTCAAGGTGGCCAATTATGATGTTTAACTGTTCTTGTTCACAGTTTCATGACGTTGGAGCAAACTGACAAAGGAAACTCTAGAACAGTGCTTCCCAAACTCAGTCCTGGGGACCCACTGTGGCTGCAGGTTTTTGTTACAACCAACTTCTGTTATTAATTGGACTCCTAGCCCAATTCAGTGAGCAGTTATTTCCCAGTTTCTGTGTTTTGGAGTCAATGGAGAAATAACAAAACTAAGTTTGGTAAACTGTTATTAAAAAGTACTAAGAACTTAAGGGGATAGTTTGTTTTTCTTTTTTAACAATTTTCAGCCTGATTTTCATTCTGCTTTCCAGTTGTTCTGAGTGTTTAATTTACTATATACTAATTAGTGGGTCTAAAGCTAAAGTTATTGCAGCCTTTCATCATTCAGTGTTGTTTACCTGGCTGTCAGTTTTCTTTGTTTTAATTATTAATAGGATACAATGAAGGGTGCAAACTGTACAAAAAATAACAAAACAATAAGACAACAACAAAAGAGAGGTAAGGGTTTAAAGCAAAAGTAGACATATTCTAAATGTCTTATAAATGTAAATATCATACTGCTGTGCTTTTCTAAAGGCAGAATAAAAGAAGGGGAAAAAAGTCCATCTAAATAAATGAGATCAATTATTATCACTAATTGCGAATTTGGCTGCAATAAAAACCTGTAGCCACAGTTTGGGAATCACTGCTCTAGAAGATTAGCTGTCCACGTAAAATCGGATTTTTTAAAAACCACTTTCTGCCTTAACTGGGTTATTTACCTTAATCCAGTGTTGCATGTAAACACATTGATTTTTGTAAAAAAACTCTTTGAGAACACAATACGCTTAGGTGCACTGTCTTTGTGCAAAATCCAGGTTTGGATGCAGCACTTCTCTGAACGTTTTTTCCCCCTGATGTTTTTCCATAGACACTTTTGCACTTAAATATATGAATATAGCATCTTAGTATTTTGAAGATGACTAAAATGAAATTGCTGTATGTTTTATAATACAGTGGAACCTCGGGTCACGAATGTCTCGGACCACGTACAAATCCGATTACGACCAAAAAGTTTGCCAAACTTTTGCATCCGTTCACAACCACACACTCAGGTGACGAACAAGCCAGTTTCCCTTCCGGTTCGTACGTGCCGATGATTTCTGCATGTGTTCAGTCTCTCCCTGTGCAGCGAGCGAGAGAGCGCGCGCGAGTGTATACAGTGGTGTGAAAAACTATTTGCCCCCTTCCTGATTTCTTATTCTTTTGCATGTTTGTCACACAAAATGTTTCTGATCATCAAACACATTTAACCATTAGTCAAATATAACACAAGTAAACACAAAATGCAGTTTGTAAATGGTGGTTTTTATTATTTAGGGAGAAAAAAAAATCCAAACCTACATGGCCCTGTGTGAAAAAGTAATTGCCCCCTGAACCTAATAACTGGTTGGGCCACCCTTAGCAGCAATAACTGCAATCAAGCGTTTGCGATAACTTGCAATGAGTCTTTTACAGCGCTCTGGAGGAATTTTGGCCCACTCATCTTTGCAAAATTGTTGTAATTCAGCTTTATTTGAGGGTTTTCTAGCATGAACCGCCTTTTTAAGGTCATGCCATAGCATCTCAATTGGATTCAGGTCAGGACTTTGACTAAGCCACTCCAAAGTCTTCATTTTGTTTTTCTTCAGCCATTCAGAGGTGGATTTGCTGGTGTGTTTTGGGTCATTGTCCTGTTGCAGCACCCAAGATCGCTTCAGCTTGAGTTGACGAACAGATGGCCGGACATTCTCCTTCAGGATTTTTTGGTAGACAGTAGAATTCATGGTTCCATCTATCACAGCAAGCCTTCCAGGTCCTGAAGCAGCAAAACAACCCCAGACCATCACACTACCACCACCATATTTTACTGTTGGTATGATGTTCTTTTTCTGAAATGCTGTGTTCCTTTTATGCCAGATGTAACGGGACATTTGCCTTCCAAAAAGTTCAACTTTTGACTCATCAGTCCACAAGGTATTTTCCCAAAAGTCTTGGCAATCATTGAGATGTTTCTTAGCAAAATTGAGACGAGCCCTAATGTTCTTTTTGCTTAACAGTGGTTTGCGTCTTGGAAATCTGCCATGCAGGCCGTTTTTGCCCAGTCTCTTTCTTATGGTGGAGTCGTGAACACTGACCTTAATTGAGGCAAGTGAGGCCTGCAGTTCTTTAGACGTTGTCCTGGGGTCTTTTGTGACCTCTCGGATGAGTCGTCTCTGCGCTCTTGGGGTAATTTTGATCGGCCGGCCACTCCTGGGAAGGTTCACCACTGTTCCATGTTTTTGCCATTTGTGGATAATGGCTCTCACTGTGGTTCGCTGGAGTCCCAAAGCTTTAGAAATGGCTTTATAACCTTTACCAGACTGATAGATCTCAATTACTTCTGTTCTCATTTGTTCCTGAATTTCTTTGGATCTTGGCATGATGTCTAGCTTTTGAGGTGCTTTTGGTCTACTTCTCTGTGTCAGGCAGCTCCTATTTAAGTGATTTCTTGATTGAAACAGGTGTGGCAGTAATCAGGCCTGGGGGTGGCTACGGAAATTGAACTCAGGTGTGATACACCACAGTTAGGTTATTTTTTAACAAGGGGGCAATTACTTTTTCACACAGGGCCATGTAGGTTTGGATTTTTTTTCTCCCTAAATAATAAAAACCATCATTTAAAAACTGCATTTTGTGTTTACTTGTGTTATATTTGACTAATGGTTAAATGTGTTTGATGATCAGAAACATTTTGTGTGACAAACATGCAAAAGAATAAGAAATCAGGAAGGGGGCAAATAGTTTTTCACACCACTGTATATATATTTACATACAGCTCGTATGGTCCGGAACAGATTAGCTGTATTTACATACAATCCTATGGGGGAAATTACTTCGGATCACAACCAAATCGGGTTACGACCAGAGGTTTGGAACGAATTACGGTTGTGACCCGAGGTTCCACTGTAATGCTTTTATTTATTTATTTTTTTTTAAACAATAACTAGGATTTTTGGGCCCTCCCCTTGAATTTAAATGACTATAATATCCCCAAAATCTGAAAATGTTATGCAAAGATAGCATGCCAAAATCAACGCAAGAGCAGATCAAACAATTCTGAATGTGATCGTTACCACAGCAGGGCACATCTAGCTTTAATGAACCATAATGGGTGCAGGTCTTTATAGATGTGGTGAAACATTTTCATATAATTCATTTAGATTTCCCCATTTTCTGATTCCTGCATTCAGGAAAACCAAATGGATAAATTTTGGCTTCTCCCAATGCCAAAAGGAACACAGTTATCGTTATAGAACTGCATTTACTCTGTTACAACAATTTCTTAAAAACATGTCACCTGTGACAAACACACACAGGTATGAATAACGGTGTACTGGTTCCTTATCACTGGGATCTGTTCTTCAGAAAATTTCTGCATTATAGGAGAACTTTAAAAACTGGAGGTATGACTCCAATGGAAGAAACTACAAAAAGAGTTATGGTAAACTAGGTCCGGCATGCAAGAATTTCACTGCATTTGCACTTTTACTACACGACAATAAACCTGAATATTTCTTTAACCAAAACTAAATATACTTCACATTAGAAAATAATATAAACAGGGTTACCAATAGATTCCTTTTATCAGATACCCTCCCCACTACCATTCCCAACACCACAATAATTTAAGAAACAGAACTTTACAATTCAGAATGTGAATTTATTTCAACTATTAAATGCAATTCACAACTTTAAAAGCCAACTTTAATGAATCTGTTGGTTGATTTCATCCTAAAACAGCCATCTGAGAGTATGTCACTGCTAATGTGCTTGACAAATCCTTTACATGCCCCTAATAACCACCCCATGATGACATTCACACAAGAACAACAACAGGAAAGAGGAGGACAAAAAAATAAAAGCAACTACTGGCTCTGACCATCATTACCACTGCCGACAAGGAGGCAGCCATCAAATCGTAATGCACTCTGACATGATCTTAACATCACGTTGTGATCACTTCTTTGATGTGTGTAATTGAGGTCACCAACAATAATCTTTCCCCACTTGTCTCAGATGATGACAAGGGGCAGAAATGCAAGTATAAGCACTTCAATTGTCACTCATAACTTTAACCTAAAACTTTTCATATTACTTTCAGCATGCCATGATTGACTATTAGTAGGTTTTGTGATTTTGATGCTAAAACATATGTAATTAAAACCGATTTTCTACCAAAGTACAGTGTAAGTGTAACCAGTCCTGTAACATTTATATGCAATTTTAATTTTATGTGATTTTACTATATTTTACACACTAAAAAAAATAATTCAGGGAACTTAAAACTTTCTGAATCACAAACATAATGTATGCTGATACAACACTACCAACTTCAACTTACTAATGTAAGTAGTTTGAACTC
The DNA here is from genome assembly GCF_900747795.2 of Erpetoichthys calabaricus. NCBI lineage: Eukaryota > Metazoa > Chordata > Cladistia > Polypteriformes > Polypteridae > Erpetoichthys > Erpetoichthys calabaricus. The sequence continues at coordinate 63,787,521 of NC_041411.2, read as the reverse complement.
CAGCTGATTAATTCAATGATTAAAAAAATTACATTGTGGTAACTTAAGTTGGTTGGGTGACATAATTTCTCTCCACCTTCATTTGTGTGTGTCTAAGTTCTCACCCACTTGACATGTCTGCACAAGGTCATGGCACCTTACCTACCCACTGCCTGTAATGCAGAAACATTCCCTTAGAGTGAGTATTACTTTATTTACAAATATATTTTATGATCAGACAATGTCTATAGACAGCATGGGTGATCAATGTTGGTCCTGAAAGGCCACAGTGGCTGTAGGTTTTTGTTTGCAACCCAGCTGCTTAATTAGAAAGCAATCCTTGTCAATAACTGTTCTTATTTAGTATCACGACTTGTTATTGTTTTAACCCTGCAATGCCTGGTTATTCTTTAATCATGGTGTTTTTTTTTCTGTCTAATGATATCATCCAAAAGATTTAAGGCCTAAAACAGATGAGTAACCTTCGGTTTTTCACTTTCTCTTCAGTTTCCTTCCGAGTACTTTATTAAATCAGATGCAGTGCAGGATGACTACACAAAGGCGTAAATGGAAACAAGAAAAATGGAGAACTGCAGTTCCTTTGTCATTTACATCTTATTGCTAATAAGGACCAATTCAGAACATTGAATGCTGCTGTTTATGGCTAAAGTAAGCAAATAAGAGTTAAAAAACTTAGCAAGACAACTGAAATGAAGCAGAAAAATATCACTTGAGCAATAAATGCTTCATCAGCAATAAATGATTTCTCATGAAGCAATTGGGTTGCAACAAAAACCTGCAGCCACTGCGGGACTAATGATGCTCAACCCCGATTTAAAGGGTCTGAGGCTCTTAAATAGCAAATCAATTAAATGAAGTTCATTAGCAGCAAAAACTGGTCACTAATTAAGAAAATGCTTAGAATGAAAAACCTGCTGCCACGGTGGCCCTCCAGGATCGGTTTTTCACACCCCTGGTATACTGCATTTGGCTTATATGTATATGTTGATGTCACAATTTATCCATCCATCCTCTTCCGCTTATCTGAGATCGGGTCACAGGGGCAGCAGCTTGAGCAGAGATGCCCAGACTTCCCTCTCCCCGGCCACTACTTCTAGCTCTTCCGGGAGAATCCCAAGGCGTTCCCAGGCCAGTCGAGAGACATAGTCCCTCCAGCATGTCCTGGGTCTTCCCCTGGGCCTCCTCCCGGTTAGACGTGCCCGGAACATCTCACCAGGGAGGCGTCCAGGAGGCATCCTGATCAGATGTCCGAGCCACCTCATCTGACTCCTCTCGATGCGGAGGAGCAGCAGCTCTACTCTGAGCCCCTCCTGGATGACTGAGCTTCTCACCCTATCTTTAAGGGAAAGCCCAGACACCCTGCAGAGGAAACTCATTTCAGCCACTTGTATTCACGATCTCGTTCTTTCGGTCACTACCCATAGCTCATGACCATAGGTGAGGGTAGGAACGTAGATCGACTGGTAAATTGAGAGCTTTGCCTTATGGTTCAGCTCCTTTCTCACCATAACAGACCGATGCAGAGCCCGCACCACTGTGGATGCCGCACTGATCCGCCTGTCGATCTCCCGCTCTATTCTTCCCTCACTGGTGAACTCCTCCACTTGGGGCAGGATTTTGCTCCCAACCTTGAGAGGACATTCCACCCTTTTCCGGCTGAGGACCATGGTCTCGGATTTGGAGGTGCTGATTCCCATCCCAGCCGCTTCACACTCAGCTGCAAACTGATCCAGAGAGAGCTGAAGATCACGGCCTGATGAAGCAAACAGGACATCATCATCTGCAAAAAACAGTGACCCAATCCTGAGTCCACCAAACCGGAACCCCTCAACGCCCTAGCTACGCCTGGAAATTCTGTCCATAAAAGTTATGAACAGAATCTGTGACAAAGGGCAGCCCTGGCGGAGTCCAACTCTCACTGGAAATGGGTTCGACTTACTGCCAGCAATGCGGACCAAGCATTGTCACAATTTAACTTGAAAATATTAAAAAATAATTAGATAAAACTATTGGTTGTTAAATTTTGTCAACTTAAAAACTTGTATTTTTACTTATATTTACTAAGTACATGACATTTAAAGAAGTGCCACAGCAGCACAATGGTAGCACTCCTGCCTCAAAATGAGGAGACCAGGGCTTGGGACCTAGGATTATACTCAAAATATCTTTACATTCTGGAAAAAAAAAATACTTATAAGTAACGTTTTTGTTCTTAGCTAACTTAAATACTTGGGTTTGTTCTGCTAATTAGTAAATAAATGGTAATTAAAAGCACTTTTAAATGTAAAGGAAAAGCTAAATGACCTTACTCACTTTAGTGTGCTGGACCCACTTCATTTAAACATATGTTGACATAACTCAAAAAGCTTCAGCGCTAATTTTTTTTTTGTTGTTGGCAGAAAACATTTTTTAGAAGGCATAATCTCATTACTTGGGTGCTGTCATGCTTGCAGGTTCTAGATGCAACCAGCTTGCAACTCTAATTCACACCTACACACCAACTTTTTCAGCAAAACCTGTACTTTGGAAACTAAGTGCAGAAGGATACTGCATAGTTTTCCCACATGTTAATTGTATTTATTATAAAACTATATACAGTGGAACCTCTAGATACGAGTTTAATTCGTTCCAGCACTGAGCTTGTATAGCGAATTTCTCGTATCTAGAACAAACTTCCCCATTGAAAAAAATGGAAATCCAGTTAATCCGTTCCGCACCCCAAATATATTAACATAAAAATCAATTTTCCTAACAAATAACACTGATAAATTATATATATACTGTAGTCTACCTTTAATAAATAACACTGGTAAATAATATAACTGATTATTAAAAGAATCAAAACAGGTGTCCAAAGTGCAGTAGAGCATTCAATAAATCTTTAAATAAATAATCCTTAAAACAGTTGTGAAGTGGAGGTTTAAAATACACAAGAATAACAATCCTTTAACACGAGGTTAAAACGTCAAAAGGATGCCGTCTTTAAAAAACAGACGACAATCCCCGGTGCTTCTTCTCTGTTAGCGTCTCACCTGCGGGCTCTGCAACAGGCGAGACACTCTTAATGCAGCTGACCTTCTCTACACCGCCCTGCTTCAGCTGTTTGGCTCGCCTGTTCAGCTACACGCGAGCCGCCCCCCCCCCCCTTTTACTTCTTCTCCCCCTTAACCGGCTCGCGCTTCTCTATATATGCGGGGAGGACATGGCAGCTGCAGCCCATCAGCCACAGGAACAATCATGGATGTGGGCAGTTTCCCACCTGTGCACTTAAGTGAGAAACGCAGACACCGCAGATCGCGGCTGGCAACTGCTACCACGCCCCCTCGCTAAGCCGCGAGCTATACCCACAGCCTGGCTCGTGGCTCGTTACGCGAGCCAATGCTCGCATTTAGATCTGAATTTTTCGCTCATACTTTCCTCGTATTTTGAATTTCTCGTATACAGAGGTGATCGTATCTCGAGGTTCCACTGTAAACACTTTTGGTATACTTCAAGGTCCCAATATACACCTCATACATTTACTTTTTCTTGTTTGCCTATGCCAGTGGTTCTCAAACTGTGGGGCGGGTCCCCCTAGGGAGGCGTGAAGTAACAAAAAGGGGGGCACGAAGATGTGAAAAAAAAAAACAAGAATCGAAAATATGAAAAAACATTCTGATACTAGAAAAATAAATATAGAGTTAGACAAATGTTGATAAAAGTTAAGTAGGTATAATAAAATATGCATCTATGATATATCATTAATTAAAAAAAGAACGAACTGGTATTAGTGGGCTCCTTTCAAAAAACGTTAGGGGGCGCGATTAAAACTTATGAAAACTCGGGTCGCGAATACTTAAAGGTTGAGAAACGCTGGCCTATGCCTTGATATGTAGCATGTAGGCAGCATGGTGGTGCTGTCTCCTGGGTTTGAATACTTGCCCTGTCACTGTCTGTATGGAGGTTGCTTATTCTCCTTATATCGAGGCTTTACTCCTACATTCCAAAAAGAAGCAAGCCAAGTTAAGTGGGACCTCTAAACTTGCCTGGTATGGGGTAGCCTGTGATGGTCTGCCACCTTGTCCTGGGACAGTTCCCTCCCTAATCCCCTGTGCAGTCGAGATGAGTTGCAGGTGTTCTGAACCCTGGGCTGGATTACGCAGATATGAGAACAGTTTAATAAACTTGGGTATGTTGTTTCTCTCCCAAATCCCCTTACGTTAGCTGGCAGTTCAAAGGGGGCCACTGTGTGACTTTAGGTGAATGTCTGTGTGGGTGCTGCGATGGACTGGGGGCCGTTCCTGTCTTGCTCCCAGTTCTGCTGGGATTGGCCCAGGCTAACCACGACCCTGAGCGTGTTTTTCAATATGTCGCAATATGGACCCAAAGAATTTCATTACATTCTGGTGACGTGTCGTATTTTCATTGAAACGATGACGCTCGTGTTAAATCACTGTCATTTTGTTTTTCAAAATGTCGGTACGTTAGTTTTATCATGTTAAGTCACATTATATTTCTGCGCAGGACTTCATGGTTGTAGATGTACGTCGTTTAACCCTGAACTCATAGGAAAGTTAACAAGATAGACAACGTTAAAACTCTATGCCACTGTCGTTTTCGATTCGACCTGTCCAGCAAACAGATTTGAAAAATGAGAGAAAATATAAATCCAAAGCGGTAGTAAAAGATATCTGCGCCAAGGCCAGGCGGCAGTAAAACTTTATTTGTAACACCCAATTAAACACCTGCCGCTGTTCTCTCGGTTGCCAGCGTACAAGCGAGTGTTGTCGGCATCCTCGCACTGCAAACGTCACACCATACAAAGACTACTCTTCGGCCCGTTCCTCGTTATTCTCGGGTCCCACTTGCAAGTGGAAGAATGGAAGGCGAACCTTCAGCCGCACGTGAGTTTACGGAGGGCTTCTACTGAGATGTGCTTCGCGTTATCAGAAGAGGATGCTGCAAACAAAGATGCTCCTCGCCACTGTGGTTTGTTTAAAATAATTAAGGTGAGCACATCGTAAACTATTCATTTCTGCATCACTGATCAACTTTTATCAAACCATCTGAAACCAACATTACCGTTTCGCATCCAGCGCTGCAGTGCACAGTAAATGGCCGCTCCTCTTGGCTTAAGACGCACACACGAACTTTTTTTTTTGACTGACAGGTCCTATAGGCGCTGTCCAATTACCGTGCTGTAAAAGTCACAGTCTTATGGATTTAATGACCTGCACATGGATGCTGGAATTTTCCTTTTAGGTAACATTCCAAAATCTGGTTGTGTAAGTTAACGTGATTCCTTGTTTAACATTTTTATTGTAATAATGCATTCACAAGACGAATTTTTAATTAGGAGTTGTTTCGTGGGCGCACCAATAATTAACTGGTGGCTTTTGTGATCGACAGGGATTTCATCCAATTATAAACTGCTGCGCCGCTTTTTGCTTTGATTTAACGAAGTTGCGATAGTAGCGTACCTCAAGTGAGAAATAAGAAAATGTCAGTAGAACGCCTTCGTTTATCTAGGGCAGGGGTGGGCAGATTCAGTCATGGAGGGCCGCAGTGGTTGCAGGTTTTTGTTCCAACCCAGTTGCTTAATTATAAACCAATCCTTGTCAATTATTTAATTGCATGGCTTGCTAGTGCTTTAACTCTGCCATGTCAGGTTATTCTCATATCCTAGATTTATTTTTCTTTCTAAGGATATCATCGAAATGATTTGAAGTCTAAAACAGATGAGTAATTCTCAGTGCTTCACTTTTTTCTCTTCACTTTCCTTCCAAGTATTTAATTAAACCAAATAGTGCGTGATAAATACACACAGGTGTAAATGAAAACAAGCTAAATGGAGAAATGCTGGTCTCTTTTGTCATTTGCATGGTATTGCTAATTAGGAGCAATTAAAAACCAAGAATACAGCTGTTTAAGACTAAAATAAGCAATAAGGGTTCAAAATCTTAACGAGCGAGACAACTAAAGTGAAGCTGAAGTGTTACTTGAGCAATAAGGGCTTCTTATTAAGCAACTGGGTTGGAGCAAAAACCTGCAGCCACTGCGGCCCTCCAGGACTGAATCTGCCCACCCCTGATCTAGGGCAGTGCTCCGCAACCGGTGTGCCACGGCACACTGGTGTGCCTTGAGCAGATACAGGTGTGACGCGGTCAAATAAGACAATTTTCGGCAATCCTCCGAATACCGATCCCAAATTACTTAACAACTCTTTTCCTATCGAGTGGACAATATTTAGGAGCGGGAGCAATAAGGTTAGTTATAACCAGCTTACTTATTTAAAAATATAGGTTGCATCATGACGTCATCACATACGTGCAACTGCCACAAACGCAATCTTTTCGGCAATTATATGCATTTGCTCAGCGATAACTACAACATTTAGTTGCTCCGTGTTGAACCGTTACCACTAAGAGACGTTGCAGCTGTTGTGCTGGAATTAATACAAAATATTGGAAATACATGTTATTGTCTTGCAATACAGTAAATGTTTTTTCGCGGCTTTCAGTGTAGTATTGTCCACTCGATAGGAAAAGAGTTGTTAAATAATTTGGGACCGGTATTCGGAGGATTGCCCAATTTTCTAACTAAATAATATTTCAATGGTCCTCCTTAGAAACACAATAACGAGAATACGTGCAATGAAATATTCGCGTAAATAGCCTTTTAAAGGTTTCATAATTTTGTGTGTCATTTCTCTGAAATAATAAATCCCATTGCCTGGCGCCTACGACGTAGGCCCTACGTAGTCGCCAGACAACTCCATAGTATGCTTTGATAAGCAGAGCGCTCCGTGTCCTCACCTAGATTCAATTCAAGCCGACGTATTAGTCGTGCTACGTCGCATTCACTCGTCTTGCGACAGTAGTTATCATTCATTACTATTAGTTGTGTTGCTGAATTGTGTATGGTTAACGTTCTTCGTGTGATTCATATTTAGTTTTATACCCCTTTAAATATGGATAAATTTTTACGTGGAAAAGATTCGTCTTCACGTACAGATGATGAAGAACCCAGCACAAGTGTTGCAAAAAAAAAAAAAAAAACAAAGCAGATTGTGAAAAGGAAGTACAACGAAGACTACATTCGATATGGATTCTCGTGGTGTGGTGACGAAACGGCTCCAAAGCCACAATGCATCATTTGCGGCGATCAGCTATCAAACGAGGCAATGGCACCCAGTAAACTAAATCGCCATCTAAATTCAAACCATCCCAGTTACGCCAAAAAAAGACAAACAACTCTTGTGTTAATTAAAAATGATAAGCGGTCATGCTTAAAAGATCTTGACCAAGAACTTCGGGTTGCGCTGTCAAATATTGAGCCGAATATAAAACTTTTGTGTTCATTGAAACAAGCGCAGGTATCACATTAATCAGTCATTATGTTATAATAATTATTAAGATTGCATAAAAGTAAATATAGTATAGTTTTTATGTATGTATACTTATAATAAATGTATACTTATAATAAAAAATGAAAATGTATTGTACAATTTGTGTATTAAATTAATATCTATATATCAGTGGCATAGCTGGAGATCATGTTGCCCGGGCGGTGAAAAATTTGACGCCCTAAAGCTGAAAGAATTTTTTTTTGCGCCTCCTCAAGGAACAAAAAAAAAAAAAGGAAACTACCGTAGTTTGGACCTCCCTAAATAGCTGGCGCTCGGAGCGGACTGATCCCGCCCTAACTACGCCAGTGCTATATATTTTAGCTTTTGACGTGCCGCGGAATTCTAGGAAGAACTTTGGTGTGTCCTATGTGAGAAAAGGTTGCGGAGCACTGATCTAGGGCACGGGTGTCGAACTCCGGCCTGGAGGTCCACAGTGGCTACAGGTTTTAGTTCTAGCCCTTTTCCTAATAAGTGACCAGTTTTCACTGCTAATTAACTCCTTTTCCCTTCATTTCAATAGCCCGGTTTTTAAGGATTCAGTCCTCTGAATTGATTTGTTTCTTCATTAAATGGCAGCTAAACAGAAATGAGACGTGAAACAAGCCAACAGATGACCAGCTAAACTGGGATTTCAAACCAATTTCACTCCAAACACTCTCTTAATGACAAGCTGATTCTTGCTGTTAATTAAGCCCGTTATTTAATTCAATGGCTTGTTGCTGCTCTCATTCTGCCACAGCAGATATTTCCAAATGTGTTTGATTTTTCTGTTTTTTCAAAGAACATTGCCAAAATGTTTTGGTGACCTGAGAGATCAACCTTACTGAGACCTTCACCTTTCTTTATTTTCAGATATTGTGTGATGGGCACAGGTGTGCCGGTCATATGGTGGCTTGTTTGATGTCTCATTATTGTTTGGCTACTAATTAAGGAAAAAGAGACAATTAAGGGGCCTGAGTCAAGTTAATTAAAACTAAAGCAGAAGAAATTAATTAGCAGTAAAAATGGGCTCACTAATGAAGAAGATGGTTAGAATGAAAACATGCAACTTGTGATCTAGGGTCTTGAGGTGGGTAAAACTAATCTCCCCTTGTCATAACAGCATTAAGGCTACACGGGGGTCTTACGCTCCGGTCTTGGCGGTTCGTACTGGCTGCAGGTTTTTAATCTAACCAAATTTTTTTGATTAGAACACATTCATTTAATACTAAGGCAATGGTTTTTTTTGGCTAAGTTAACTCGTTTGATATGATTAAGAACTTAATTTCATGTTTCGAACAGAAGCATTTAGGTTATGTTTCCTTTTGTTCTTAACCAGCCACAAGTTAATAATGAGGTTCAAATGACAAAGGAACCACCAGCTCTCCGTGCTTCCATTTAAGCATGTGTATCTGCATCATGAAGTATCTGTGTTAATACAATGTTTGAAATAAGTGAGATAGAAGGAATGGACCAAGTGGTACTAATCTGTTCCAGACCACAAAGCATATGGATAACGTTCGCAAAAAATGAAAAATCTACAAAATGACAAAAGATTTGTCTTGGAAACATGAAAGCACCAACATGCCATATAATTAAACATCGAGTTTCATTATCTACAAGACATGACTTCTAATTACAAAACTGGTTGGAATGAAAACCTGCACCCACTGTGGACCTCCAAGACCAGAGTTGAGTATCCCTGGGCTACACTATGAAGATAATTACAGGTGGTGAATGTGTAGAAGGACTATCCACTTCATCTAAATAATCTTTTACGTTTACATAGTCGCACACAAGATAATCTTCATTTCGTACATTGTGCTGAATTACTACATGCTTAATTTTGTAAATGTGCAGTATGGAACTTGAGTGCAGTTAAAAAGTAAAACACAAATATACTGTAGTGTTTTCTTTTATGAGAACACGTCTCTTAATTATACTACTTCATTTCTGGTCGCTTTTTTATATATTTGGGGAAACATTTAACTCAAATTGCAAGCTGATCAGATGTAGCCCATTATTTAAACTGTTGCTTACTGACCAGCGTTCTTATGGCATCCACCAAGCTCAGATTCATCCATCATACTGCCAGATAGTGAAATGTGATTCATCACTACAAAGAACTCGTTACCACTGCTCCAAAGTCCAATGGCGGCTCACTTTACACTGCTCCAGCTGACACTTGACATTGTGCATTTTAGGCTTCTCTGCGGCTGCTTGGCCATGGAAACCCATTTCATTAAGCTTCCAATGCATCGTTCTTGTGCTGATGTTGCTGCCAACTTGGAACTCTGCAGTGAGTGACGTAACAGAGGATAGGTGATTTTTATGCGCGATGTTCTCTGTGATTTTGCATGGTCTGCCACTTCATGGCTGAGCTGTTGTTACTCTTAGACACTTTCACTTAGCAATAATAGCACCTGCAGTTGACCAAAGCAGATCTAACAGAGCAGAAATTTAATATACTAACTTATGGCAAAGGGGGCACTTTATGAAAGGGCCATGTTTAAAGTTACTGAGTTCTTTAGTATGACCCATTCCATTGTCGTTTGACATTGCATGGCTATGTGCTGACGTGATGCACATGTTAACAACTAAACAGCAGAAGTTAATAATTTAGAGGTGTGCCCACATACCTTTGGCCATATAGTGTATTATAGTGAAATATTGATCCAGTACAGTTTCTTTAAGAGATCGTGAATTTGCTGTGAAGTTAAGCATAAATTAATGGAAATTAAGCATAACTTAATGGAAAGTAACGAGTATTATAATCTAAACATCGATAGATGCTACAGTCATTTTAATGCACTCCTTCAACTTTAGTGAAATACAGTACAGTATATTGTATAGTTTTAGATATTAAGTTCCTACCCTGAAATAGCAAGAAATGTGCTGAATACTTTCTTTATTTACTTCTTTCAGATGTGCTGGACTCTTCTGATATATGCCACTGACATACCTAAACCTTGATTTAAGTAAAACATTTTAATGTATGACTTCCATGGGTGCAGGAAGTTTTACTTAGACACTCTGCATAAAATGGATGTGATTTTCTGTAAATTTATTCTAGATCTTCGCTTCATGTCAGTTTTTTGTTCCACGTCATGATCGGGCCATGCCGTAATTATTTAACATGCAGAATGGACGTGCTACACATAAAATTAAGACTTGAGATTTTTTTCATGCTGTAACTTTTCACATCTGTCTTACAGAAATCAATGCTGAGATGAGTTAAGTTTTTAAAAAATCACGGCCCCCTCAAAACTACACCCAGCAGCTCACCGTGACCAACCACCCTGCTATGTTCAGTAAATTGGGGATTTCTTGTCTATTCCTGCCTCACGTGCCAAGCCCATTTAAGAGGGAAGGCTTGACACAAACCCGCTAGACATAAACAGTGCATCTGTAGAGATTTTTCAGCAGTACATAATGGAGACTGTGTGTTTCGTTCATTCCAGCACTATTTGACACAGGCCGAGAGTTCATAATGTCAGGTCAGTTATGACTCAGGCATGAAGCCATGAACACCACCACTGTGTAAAGCATGCATTTTAGGCCTAAAGAAAGACATTTGAAACTTAAGTTTATATATGGTTGATGCCCCCTGCCATCTGAGCCCCTTTGTATGGTATGTGAAAAGGACACCCCTTTTCTGGCTGTCTCGCTTTTTTTATTTTTTAAAAGGCTTAAAAAAGCAGTGGCTCCAATATTACTGAAACTATTTTTAGCTCAGAAATGCCACTGCAAGGTGGTATGGGAGATGTGTCGTGCTAGTTTTCAGGAGGCCGAGTGTGCTTGACAGGTTTTAGGAAATAGCTCTGCAGAGAACAGACCTTGAGACTGGTGGATTTTTTTTTTAATAGAATGTCTAAATGTCACAAGAAGCTCTGGTAACTAAACACTTTCCAGTCTCAGTATAAGTTGTATACTTATTTTTAACCCAAGAGCTTTCATAAACTGCAGATGTTGACTATACTGTTGTGTTCTCACTGCCCGTACGCAAAGATTAGGGAGTAAGCAATAATACATCTTAACCATGGAGGAACTGATAATACTGGACATTGAACTGAGGGAGCTCTCTCTGTCTGAAGTAAAAAGGCTAGTAAGAAGTTAAATTATACAAAAAAGTATGTGAAATATGAATTTAAAAAGAAACTGTTGCACAAATACCTCATATTATGGTTGGGGGAGATAATGCTGTGATACTGTCGTGGTTCACTGACTTGCAGAGCACCATAACATAACAGTCTCAAACCTGCTTAATCCAATCCATGGTCACCTGGGAAATGGGATGTAGCCTAGCCCTAGAGTACTGGGCAACTGGCAGGGAGCAGCCCTGACGTTTATTTATTAACCAAATATTATGTCAGTACTGACAAAGGGAGCTTTGACCTAGCTGTTTTCTTGGAAGATGGGTGGAGTGTTTGATTGCTCATCTGTTTTTCTGAATCTGACTGTAATAAGGTTTCGCATATCTGTATAAGTAAAATGTTTTATTCACAGATGTATTTTGTAATATGTAAAACTATAATTTTGGGTGTGTATTAGTAACTAAATATATTTTTCTCACCACCTTCCCTGAAGACATGTATAGCCACCATCAGCAGATGAACCAGTCTGTGTTGTGATGCATTGCTTGGCACTTTTGGTCAAAGCCGATCAATGTGTTTCTCTATGTTCTATCGCATCATTCTATCCATCCTTTACTAGACTTGATAAATCCAATTCATTGCCACAGGGAGCTGGCATCTACCCTGACTACATCAGGAGCAAAGCAGCAAGCAGCCCTGAACAGCATACCAGTCCATCACAGTGTATTCACACGCCCTCACAATCAAACTTCGCCAGTTAACCCAACATGCATGTCCTGGGAATGTGGGAGAAAAACTGGAATACCCCCAAAAAAAAAAAAAGCAAAAAACAACCATACAGACATTAAAAGAATGTGTAAGCACCCAGGCCAGCATATCAAAACAGGGCTCTGGCAGGGTGAGACAACACCCTCATGATATTGGCATTTTTTTGTTTTTCTTTTCTGTATTGTAGGTGAGAAAATATTTCCTCATCCATTAATTTATCAAGTCTACTTATATTATAGAGTTATTTGGTGGCAGAGCCATTTCTGGTGACATAGCGCACAAGGAAGGAGCCGACTGTGGACAGGACGTTTAGTTAATTGAAGGACAAACATATTTTTACACAGGCAACTACACTAACTCATAAGACGACAGCCCAGTACGGCTGAACTAACAGTTAAACCAACATGGGAAGAACATTTAAAACACCACAAGAGGGTAAGCAGGCTAAGAAAGCAGCAATACTAACCAGTGGCAAATTGGCATGAAATTGGGATGAGGCCATAGCAAAATTTTCCTTTATGTGAGCAGATTTCTCCAACATTTACTTGCACTTATCTAACTATTGTCTATCCCTCTTTTACTATTGACTACCTAGACATGCACATTCATGTCAGAAAAATAATCAAAGAGATAATGAAATGCTGAGGCCTGGTCTGTCTCGACTGGCACTAGATCATTGTGATAACATCTGACAATATCATCATCTGACAAAATACAGAAGATTTAAACGCTAACAAAACTGACAGCCTCACAATCACCCGCCACCTAGGAAGATACAGTGTATCCGCTGTGAATTGCAGAAAGTGAAACAGCAACACCTCAAGTTTAAAATAATATGATTTTATGGCGAAAAAAGACAAGCCACAATAACACAGAAGGAACATGCAGACTGTACACCCTGCGCACCATAAACACAAGTCTGGTAGCAGCACTAACCATTGTGGCTGCCAGGTATTTGCACTGGCAAACAATTGAAAGAATCATGTTCTCAAGACCTCTTCTTTCCACACCAGGTGGCAGTGCTCCTTTGAAACGAGAACATCATGTTACTTGCTTCTTTTCCACAAAGTGGGTTGATCATATGTAAGACCTCACTGGTAGATTGCTCAAATTTAACACCATTAGGTGGTCCTTGGCAGGGAGTGAAGATCAAGAAGTTCTTCGGCCCCATTCTGATCAGCTTAATGTCTTATGATTGCTGATCTTTTAGAATTGATCTTTTTGTACCCCTTTACTGAGTTGTGCTGCATAACCTTGACTGGAAAAAGTCGAAACAGAAATATAAAAACATATTTTTTTTGTAATGGAAGGCCTTATTTTAATGCTTGTTCACTAACCTGGAAAGTTCTGGTTACACTTGCATATAGACACCCAGGCAGAAACCTAGGACAATGCAGGGCCAAAACAGCTAACTATTTTAAGTCAGAAAAGGGCTTGCAGCAGCTAGCACAAAGACAATTTGAATTACTACAAAAAGCAATATTTTCTAAGAAATAACATTGAGCACATGAGTGAAAAGTGGAAAAAAATGCTTAAGACGACAAAGTTGAGAGTTATAAATATTTTAATTGCAAGTAACATTACTGAGGGAAGCTTATTAATTATTTTGCCCAATATCTGATGAGTCTGTGCCCTACTGGTACTTAATGCAGAAACGCCACTGGTTCTAACCTATGTGGTACCTAGATTCCATTCGCCAAATTTATATTTATAATACTTTAGACCAGGGGTCCTCAGTCACAGTCCTGGAGGGCCGCAGTGGCTGCAGGTTTTTGTTCTAACCTGGTTGCTTAATTAGAAAGCAATTCTTGCCAATAATTTAATTTCATGGCTTATTAGTGCTTTAACTCTGCTATGTCAGGTAATTCTTATATCCTAGAGTTTCTTTCCCTTTCTAAGGATATCATCCAAATGATTTGAAGGCTAAAATGGATGAGTAATTCTCAGTCCTTCACTTTTTCCTCTTCAATTTCCTTCCAAGTATTTAATTTAACCCAATAGTGCATGATAAATACACACAAGTGTAAATGGTAACAAGCTAAATGGAGAAATGCTGGTCTTTTTGTCATTTGCATGTTATTGCTAATTAGGAGCAATTAAAAGCCAAGAATATGGCTGTTTAAGACTAAAATAAGCAATAAGGGTTCAAAATCTTAACAAGCGAGACAACTAAAGTGAAACAGAAGTGTTACTTGAGCAATAAGTGCTTCTTATTAAGCAACTAGACAAAGAGCCCATTTCGACAACGTAAGATGAAACAGGCACGAGTGGAATAGTAATAAGTATAAGCACCACAAACCTGATATAGGTGTATTGAATGAATGCGTAATTAAATCAGAATGCGCAATTAGGCCTCGAGCTGTAGTCGAAATCGCCTTTCAGGACGTGAGTGAGTGAGGAGGCTGGCGAATTATGTATTAAGATTGGGTTGGAGCAAAAAACCTGCAGCCACTGCGGCCCTCCAGGAATGTGATTGAGGACCCCTGCTTTAGACCATGGGCCCCAATCAGGGGGTCCACAGGGATGACATTTTTTCAGATTTTTGTTCCAACCAATTTCTTAATTCGTAACCAATTACCACTGTTAACTAAACCTGTTACTTATTGCCACAGCCCATTAGTGCTCCTATTATGCCCTGTCAGAGACTTCCAAAATTGTTTGATTTTGCTTTTCTCAAGACTAATCCTAACATTTTGAGGACCACAGCAGCTTAGTCCATCTCAGTCATTCTCATTGACTATTAATTCTACTTTTTTAATGAATTGTGAACACAAAGATGTAAAAAAAAAAAAAGGACCAAGTTACTTACTGAGCTGTTGATTGCCTTCCTATTTGCATCTCTTTCT
Source organism: Erpetoichthys calabaricus (assembly GCF_900747795.2). NCBI lineage: Eukaryota > Metazoa > Chordata > Cladistia > Polypteriformes > Polypteridae > Erpetoichthys > Erpetoichthys calabaricus. The sequence goes on along the minus strand of NC_041411.2, from coordinate 63,772,447 downwards.
TAATTGGCCGCTAGTTTAAAAAACAAGCAGTGTTTGAAAATTGTGAATGCAGCTGTTTAAATGTTAAAGAAGCAATTAAGGATTCCTAATCTTAAGGAACGACTAAATGAAAATTAAGATGAAAAACATATGGAGCATTCGCTGGAATAAATGGCTTCTATTTAACAAGTTGCTTGCAAATTAAAAAAAAACAAACCTGCAGCCCTCCAGAACTAAAACTAAATACCCCCCTGCTCAGTATCAATTGTTGATATAACAGTTTCTTATTTCTTCACTTTGAACAAGATTTTATAATTAATTTCTTGCGTCAGTCCAATTTCTCATAATGGTGTTTCCTTTCGTGCCCATCTGCATGGCTAACCTTTGTCTTTTAATTTCAAATTTTTTTTTTTTTAATCAGTATCTATAATTTTTCAATAGAGTGAGTGAAGTTTTTATTTTGTTTTAAAAGGAGAGAAAACCCTAAGGGAAAAATCCCTCCAAAAAAATTAGACCGCAATCTCATTTAATTTTGAGCCAACTGCTCACGACTTTTTATGCCTTTGATGAGGCAGAACAGCAATAACAGAATGGGAGAAGACAGCTGCTCTCTGGAGGACATGTACTGTTACTGACAGGAAGACAGAACAAGGCCTAGCAGTGATTGATGGGTGGGATGGGACGCATCTTTAAACACTGTACAGTATATAGGTTAGACTAGAATGCATAATGTGCACCATCCAAGTTTCAGACAAATGGAACACAACTTTATACTAGAATTCAGCTTGTATCACACAGGCAGAAACTTGAAAGCAGTGGCACCTTTAGAAGCCCTCGTAAGACGAGTAACATCTTCTGGTGCTGAGCACCTTGCTGCTCAAAACACAGCTACATAATTCTTCGGGAAATTTTCACTTAACTTCTTGGGTCCCTCAGTCATAACTTTCAAAGATCTGGCTTGTCCATCATCCTGTATTGATTTTTTTCTGAAACAATCTATATCGTCTTTGGTGTGACACATTAAACCAAGATAGACAGACTTTTACTGTCAATGGACTCTTTTACACTTCTTATACAGGTCATTTGTGGTCAGTATCCTATCCCTTCCCATATTGTATTGTGAACTGTCAGCTTTTTTTTTTTTATAGCTACCAACTAATTCTGTCAGATTGAACTTCACTAATATAATACAAATTTATTCAAAAAAGGTCTTATTTGAAGGCAAAGACTGATGTTCAATTATAAAAGAACAGATGTGTGTTTTACCTAACACTAATTTTGGTATTCTGCTATTCCAGACATGCTTTTCAGTATTTTGAAGAGCAGCTTTTGTACTTCAGTCTTTTCATAACGTTGAATTGTTTGCTTGCTGTCTCCATTACTAAATCTTACCATCAAAGCGCTTCACAAAGTAGTTTGAGAGAGTTTAAAGTTTTGTCTCTCCCACTGCTCTGCTTTTTGATTAACAAACCAGTTTTTCTAAACATGTCTCTGGCACCCTAAAGCTATCTTCTTCTAATAGTGGTCTGCTTATTATTCCAAGAGCTAAGTATAAAAGAGAACGTGAAGCAGCTTTTTGCTGTCATGCACCAAAAATCTGGAATGCTTTATGGGTAGAGATATGCCAGGCTAATATCATGGATCATTTAAAAAAAAACCTCTTAAAATCTACATTTTTAATTTGGCCTTTTCTTATCAGCATTTTAGCTCTACTTCTAATAATATTATATATACACATCGAAATATCATATTCCTCATGGATTTGCAACCATTGTTAATCACTTCTTTTCTCTGCTTTCTCTTCTTTTTCTTTGATGGCATTTTTCGCCACCACCACCTGATCAAAGTAACATACAGCCACCTGTAATGTTGGACCATAAACAGATACTCTAAATATCAATGAGACCCACTGCATCAAATTACCTAGGATGAAGCTTAAAAAACAATAAGGAATTACTGAGGTACAATTAAGTTATGCAGAATACCCAGTGGGAGCTGGGTGGTCTTTTCATCTTGTAACCCTTACAAATTGTTTTTCTCTCCAGCATTGCACCCCTGGAGTTTTTTTTTTCTCTGCCCTCTCTGCTCATCTCACCATACCATAGCACTTATCTTATTAGAGACTTAAAAATTAATCTTTATATATGGATTCTACTTTTTCTATCACTACTATATCTTATTTATTCTTATCTACTATTTTTGTTTTTTTTTCTATTTCTAATTTGTCTTTCCTTTTCTTGAGACCTTTTCTTTGACATCTTGTAAAGCACCTTGAGTTGCATCCTGTGTATGAAAATGCGCCATAGAAATAAATGTTGCTAGTGATGTAGACAGTCACTAGTCAAGTAGTACATAAAGGATTGCCATGAGAAATCTTGTATGTCAATGATGTAATTTTGATGGCAGAACATGAAAAAGAATTGAAGGACAAGATACTGAAATTGAAAACTAGATTAGAAGTGAAAGGCCTCAAGATAAATGCAATAAAATCAATGGTGATGGATGGAGTGAAGAGGTAGGTGGCCTGGCTGTGTGACATGTATGGTAAAGATGGGAAAAACTCAGTTCAATACATGGGTTGTCTGAAGTGATGAGGGTAGTCAGCAGGTTGTGCTTGTAGAAAATGTGTAAGTGGATGTAGAATGCTAATGTAGTAAGTGCATATTTATGTTTTGGCTATTCCGAAAGTCATGAATTTCTGCTACTTAGATGATATATTGACTGTACATGGAGGTGCAGACACTGGGTGAGAGATGAACTGAAGAAATTCTGGACGCTAACCCCAACTCTTACTTCTAAAGGAGCCTGTCTGGCATTGAAGGGTAAAGTTTTAAATATGTGTGAGGAGCTCTGTGGGAGTGGGACACGGCCAACTAAAATGGAAAATAAAGTGAAACTAAAAAAGGACAGATGATGAGAATGTTCTGGTGGATGTGAAGAGCATCACGGAGTGAGAGGAAGATGAGTACGTAGTGAAGGTGATGGGTGTTTTGTTGAGGAGAAACAGACTAAGGTGGTTTAGCCGTGTGGTTTGAAACACAGAGGATGGAGTTGAGCCTAAGAGCGAGGACAAAGATGACAAAATTGGAGGTGGCCTCCGATGACATGAAAAGAATATGTCTGACCCTAAAGAATGCTCAGGACCACGAAAAGTGGAGGAAACTTTCTCTTTGGGGCTACCCTGATGAACTCATCAAAATGGCTTTTAAACTGGGAATGATGAGGATTCCTGGATCTTGGGTCTCACTCAGGTTAGGCACTAAGTTTGGACACTTGGGATATTTACTGTTTAGTTTTATTTCACACAGACCACTTCCCAAGAATATCTGACTTTTAAATACTTCTCCCAAGTTTTGCTATATCTTTGCACCAGTTTAGGAGCTTTATTGGTCCTAGGCAACATTTAATGGGTCTCAGTAGGTCTAAGTCCTGGTTTCTTCTAGGCCTGGTTAGACGAGGACCTTTTTCACTGCCAAAAAACACTTAAAGGGTCTAATTAGCCCCAGACACTACTTTGTGTTTTACTGTACCTTATTGCTGTGCCCTTTTAATCCCCTAAAGTGATGTCAGTTTAGGCCTTGTTTTCCATTACCACTCGTCTTAGTCAGTGGTTGCTGGGTTAGACTAAACTCAGGAAGATGCAAGTCAAAGCAGTACACACTATTTAAATTATTAGTTTCAAACGGAAGATGAACATTTGTACAAAAATAATAATGCAATCCAAAAGAGCAGCACAGTAACCGTTGTAGAATTTGTAAATCATTTAGTTTTCCTCATTACTGCAGCAGCACACAGGTGTTTCTTTGAAGCAGCTGGAGTTAGACGGAGAATGGCCCTTCTACCTTGAAGTCTTCCGAAAACAAATCAAATACATAAAGCCGCCAAGCAAAGCCAGCCAAGGCTAACTAGCAGCTCTCACTCTGGGAGCGAGGGTGTTTGCCTAAACACAGAGGGTGCCTTGAATATCACCTGTAAGATACGCTGCAGAAAACCAAAAAAAATGCGAATGTCTGAAAAAAGTACAGCCATAAATAAATATTTATGTCCCCTGTGCCCAGACCAGGCATCACAGCACCTTCGGAATGTCTCAGTGAGCTTTTTGATTTCCTTGGATGTGGAACGGGACACATTTAACATATTTGTTCCAGATAGATCTGGTTTGTGTGGCTATTCTTCAGCAGGGTCTGTCTTTGCTATCGTCATATCTGCCATTACCTTTGGCTTTACTATAGCTAAACATATTTTCTTTGCCCCCAACATTATTTAAGAATATTTTGGGGATCTACAATCTACTTCTGTTCAAGTAGTACATCTAAATGCCTAATCAAAGAAACTCTTTGTATTAAGTGTTTACTAACACAGACGCTATAAAAACTACAGACATGATCTCTTATCTCAACAGGTGTTTGGAATAGAATTTATCAGATGAAGGCATTTTCACTCTTCCCTTAATTTTATTTGCAATAACTAAAGCATGAATTAAGACAATCGTGATTCAGAGCTTCACCATGCTTGGATGAGATGATCTTTAAAGAACTGCTTTCAAATTGGGCAGAAAGTTTCTTTTTCAGTTTGCTTAAACTAACTTTCAGCAGCACAGCCAAAACATCTGTCTTTACACTTTCCTATTTTCTTACTAATATTGGAGTCACAAGGATTGACCACCGAACTGGTAGTAATGGGCCCTTCATACAGCACCCACAAAACACAAGTATTCCTTTGGGATACACAGCAAATCCCAAAGAAACTGTTTTTATGGCTGGGAGTAGCCTCCCACCATGGAGGACACCAGTGTGAAGACAGGTAGATGGGCAGTCCTGCTGCTCATGTGACAGTATTAGTGAAACGTTAGCAGTGGTTCCAATTAGCAGCCAGCACATTATGTAAGAGACGAGTAACAAAAAGAATTACCACATTTGCTATTTGTTGCTGTTAGGTTATGACAATTGTGTTAAGAGATTTTTCAAGTAAGGAAGAACAGTCATACTAATCATGGTGATGTGTTGCAGACTGATTAGGACAAGCAAGTAACAATTTCACTTTCAATTATTACACATTAGAACAACTGTGATTAGAACAGACTATTCAGTCTAACAAATGCATCCATTTTATTCCTCTAGATTTTCTAAAATAACAAAACCTTGAGATTTAAAGGTCCCTGAAGTCCTGCTCTCCACCACACTACTTGGAAATTCATTCCAAGTGTCTGTGGCTCATTGCATGTGGAAAAAAAAAAAAACTAACATTTGTGCAAAACCTGCCCTTAATAAGATTCCAACCATGTCCCTGTGTTCTTGTTGAAGAATTAATTTTACAGTAACAGCTGGGACCCACTTTACTAATTGTCTTCATGATTTTTAAACACTTCAATTACGTCATCTCTTAATCTCTGTTTGCTTAAAGTGAAAAGGTTCAACTCCTCCAATCTCTCATCATAGCTCATCCCTGCCATTCTTGAAATCGAGTTATTTGCTCTTTTTTGGGCATTCTCTAGTGCTGCTATGTCTTTTCTGTAATATGGAAACCACAATAGTAAATAGTACTCTAGCTGAGGCATTGACAGTGTGTAATATAGCTTCAGCATAACCTCCTTTGACTTGCACATATTATATATATACAGTGGAACCTCTAGATAAGAGTTTAATTCATTCCAGCACTGAGCTTGTATAGCGAATTTCTCGTATCTAGAACAAACTTCCCCATTGAAAATAATGGAAATCCAGTTAATCCGTTCCGCACCCCAAAAATATTAACATAAAAATCAATTTTCCTAACAAATAACACTGATAAATAATAAATACTGTAGTCTACCTTTAATAAATAACACTGGTAAATAATATAACTGATTATTAAAAGAATCAAAACAGGTGTCCAAAGTGCAGTAGAGCATTCAATAAATCTTTAAATAAATAATCCTTAAAACAGTTGTGAAGTGGAGGTTTAAAATACACAAGAATAACAATCCTTTAACACGAGGTTAAAACGTCAACAGGAAGCAGTCTTTAAAAAACAGATGACAATCCCCGGTGCTTCTTCTCTGTTAGCGTCTCACCTGCGGGCTCTGCAACAGGCGAGACACTCTTAATGCAGCTGACCTTCTCTACACCGTCCTGCTTCAGCTGTTTGGCTCGCCTGTTCAGCTACACGCGAGCCTGCACTCACTTGCTCGCTCTCCTGCACCGACTTCTTACTGCTGCTGCTTCCTGCCTCCTCCGTTCTCTCTCCTCTCTTTTCTTTTACTTCTTCTCTGTATATGCGGGGAGGACATGGCAGCTGCAGCCCATCAGCCACAGGAACAATCATGGATGTGGGCAGTTTCCCACCTGTGCACTTAGGTGAGAAACGCAGACACCGCAGATCGCCCTGCGGCTCGCTACTGCTACCACGCCCCCTCGCTAAGCCCCGAGCTATACCCACAGCCTGGCTCGTGGCTCGTTACGCGAGCCAATGCTCGCATTTAGACCTGAATTTTTCGCTCATACTTTCTTCATATCTTGAATTTCTCGTATACAGAGGTGATAGTATCTCAAGGTTCCACTGTATGTATATATATATATATATATATATATATATACACAGTATATATACACAAAACCTAACAAACTATTAGCCTTCTTGATTACTTTTGTGCACTTTGTTGATGCAATGATGATCAAATCTAACATTTTCTTCAATTCTGCTTCTAACATGTAATATTTTACATTAATCTATAATTCAATTTCATCTGCCATAAATCTGCCCATGTCTGTATGCTGTCCAAGTCATTTTGTAGCAATTTAGCTGATTGTGCATTATGTGCCCTGCCATCTAGTTTGGTTAAGTTTGCACATGATACCAATCTGTTGTTTACATTCTTACTGAGATCTTTTATTTAAATTTAAAAGAGCAAATGTCCCAAAACTGATCATTGAGGGACACCATTTTTAACATCACCTAATTTTGAAAAACCACCACTCACATAACACTTGGCTTCCTGCATTTGAGCCAATTTTGTACCCACCTACACAGTGTGCCTCACATTTCGACTTGTTTTCATTTTGGTAATACTCCATAAACCTATTTTTTAACTAGATAAAGTACTACTATTACTGCTTTGTTTGCTTATAATGAGGGGATCAGAGAGAACCTTGTGGGCCCACTTGAATTTGGTACCACTGTTAATTCTTCCCATACTGATGTGTGCTTTCTGCAGAAGCTTGGTGGTTCCTCCACATCCTAAAGGAGGTGCATTTCTAACACTGATAATATATTGCTCAGGTACACACAAACATGGGTGTGCGGTTTAGTTTGACCTGTACCCAACTTACAGTTGATTTCTGACTCGCGCCGATCCTACTAGAATGCACCCCCTAGAAATTCCGGAAGAAACTTTTCAAAGTGACAAAAATGGTCACTTCTGCCATTGACTATTCATAAGACATGTACGAGCATGTTTCCAGAATGAATTATGCTCGCAAACCGAGGTTCCACTGTACTTGTGTTCTGTTTTGTGTGTTGTATTTACCCCATTTGTTGACACTCATTGCATGCCCAACCTACCTGGAAGTGGTTCTCTCTCTGAATTGTCTTTCCCAAGATGTTTTCCATTTTTTTCACTACTGGGCTTTTTTTGGGGGGAGTTTTATCTTGTCTTCTTAGGATATCAAGGTTGGGGGGCTGTCAAAAAACAGGGCCGGTTATAGCCCATTGAGGAATTCCTTGAGTGATTTAGGGATATACTGAAATAAACTGTTGTTGCTGTTGCTTGACTGCTTAAAGCCAATGTCACATTACACAATTTTTAGTCATATTTCATACTTGCTGACTGTGGTTACTGATCTTGTTCACAGACCATTACATAACTGAAAATTACTGGGCATATCAAATTTAACGACTGTGTACCGACCTTCCAGTACAGTCATGCTTGTCCCATTTTTGCAACAGCCAATGACGTGCTGAATGGTGTAGCTGGTGTTGAATAAAAAGGTTATCAGATTTGACAAGTTAAGCTGCAATCTCTGCCCTCTTCCCCCCCCACTCTGTTGTGGTACATAAAACATGAGACATCAGACAGAAGAGCTTCTCTTCTGTTTGTCGGGTTCTAAACATCCGAGTTCCTTATTTCTCGTTGTGGCATTATATGCGTTGTACTTCCGGATGAGCATTCATTGGTTGTCGGCTCTCATGCACACCAGCCTGCCCCTACAACTAAAGACAAAATCAAATCTGTATGATGCTGTTGGGGGGCAAGCTGTGGACTAGCTGGAGTTAGTTTGCCTGGCTTCACAGGAGCACGCCTCTGACTGCCTATAAGTGAAAATTACTGGAAAAGTTGCCTAATATGACATGGCCTTAAGACAGCTGGCTTCCCAATTGAGTTTGTGTCTTGGGGGTTCAGTAAGATAAGCCCATCAAGGATGCACCTCACAATTAATGAGAACACAGTAACACATAGAAATGGCAAAGTGTGCCAGAAGGGCAGATGGGATAACCTGTCCATTCAGGTAGCAGCTGCAAAGACAGACTCTTACTCCTTGACTCTGCTAAACAGTGCACAGACATGCCTACTGCATTATTATACCGCATTATATTACCCTCTGGTATTTTAGTTCCATCACTCTGCGTTTTATTGCATACAGCCGTGCCCTATATAATATTCACTTTAATACTGAGAGATGGTAAAAAAAAAAAAAAGCTGTTCTACATTTCATTAAAGCATTTCTTAATTATGCTAAATTATGTATAATTATGTAAAATGAAAAGCAAAAGCCTGGCAGTGTATGAACAATGTATAATTACTGAGTGAGCGGTGGGCCCCCCTATCCAAGATGGTCTAGAATCGCATTCTGTGAGGGACATGCAAGCCCTGCTGATGCTAGCCAGGAAGGCTTAGGATTTATTTTAATTGGATCACAAAGTCAAACAAAAACAAACTGAGCACGAGGAAACGTCTTAGGTCTGGCAGAATCTCATTCGATTAAAAGCTGAAATGATAGTCCTTGAGAGCAAAGAGAAGGGAAGGGGAAATGGAGGGGGAGTAGCACACCATTAAGGAAGACTCCACACAGGTCACACAGTTGTAGTGCTGCTGCCTCCTTTCAGTAAGGAGATCATGGCTTCAGGTCCCAGGTCCTCCCTGCATGGAGAGCACTTTGAGTAGTGAGGAAAGAGCTATATACAGTAAATGTAAGAATTATTATGTATTATTAAGGAAGTGTGGAGTCGGCAAAGCAGAAATCTTCAAGGAGGGCATTTGGCATTGGAAGAAGCAAAGCTGAGCACTATGTTATAATACAAATGTCTTGACAACAAATCATTGCAAGGCACTGTCTGCATGAACATCTCACAGTCGATCACACACCCATGATTGCAGCACAGGCAGACTCATTTACTTGTTAAGGATTACCATGTGAAATGGAACCAAGAAATGAACCTGTCATCTTGTGGTTGCAAGTCTTGCTCTTCAACCAGGAGGCCATGCTTCCTGCAAAACTGATCTCTCCTAGGTGAGGGATTAATTTTTAATCTTTTCATTCTTACTCTTAGTAGAACAACTGATGAACCTGCTTATTTTTCAAATTTGTTTCTTCTGAAACTGTAGCTTGCTCTGACCAGATCAGTCATAAGACAGTAAGTAACCAATCCTGGATAAGATTTCACAAATCTGCACACACCTACATTAACGTGTATTAGGCCAATTTACAGTCAACAGTTAATGCAGCACAACATATTTAAGGTCATGCTGGAGAAACCCCAAGCGAACAGTATGGAGAAAATTCTAACTCCAAAGAGAGCCAGGGAATTGAACCCAGGCCCGGAAGATGTAAGGTAGCAGAACTTAGTACTCTGAAACATCCTCATCCATCCATTTTTTCTATATTTATTACAACTGACAAAACATAAATATCAATGGAAGGCAAGCAACACAAAAGGTAACCAGAAGGTGTGGTCCACCTATAGACCAGACTCCTCAGCCTTCCAGGTAAGGTGGCAGACATGCTGGTGGAAAGAGACTGTCCAATGGTTGAGCCCAAGACACAGGAGGAACAATGTGGATTTCGTCATGGCCATGGAACAGTAGACCAACTCTTCTCCCTGGAACAGATGCAGGATGGTAGATGGGAGTATGAACACCTAGTCTACATTTATTCTGTAGATTTGGAAAAGTATATGTTTGTCACTCTGCAGGCATTGTGAGAGATGCTGCAAGAATATGGGATAACGGGGCCGCTCTTCCATGCCATTCATTACCTACTGTATATGAATGTAATGAAAGCTCTGTCTGAATACTTGTTAGGTCAAATCGGTTAACTGTGGATGTCGAACTCCTTCAAGGTTATTTCTCATCACCACTCCTGTTTGTGGTTTTCTTGGACAGAATATCAAAGTGCAGCTGAGGATGGTGAGGGTGTCCAATTAGGGTTTCTTTATTCAGGTGGCGTTGTCCTCATTGCTTCATCTGACTGTGACTTTCGGCATGCAGTAGAGCAATTCAGTGTCAAGTTTGAAGTGGCTGAGATTAGGTTCAGCCCCTCCAAGTTTGAGGACATGGCTGTCTCTTGGAAAAGAGTGGCTTGCTTTCTTCAGGTTATTTGGAGGGTTGGACAACCTCACTCAGTGTAGGAGTTCAAATATCTTGGAATTTTGTTCTGAAGAGTTGGATATGGTGAGAAGTACAGCGATTCGTTAATATCCTGAGAGTAGAGTTGTTGCACCTTCTTGAAGTGGTTTGGGAATGTCCTTAAGGACAGCTGCCACTAGAGATGCTCAGGGCATGTCCTACTGGGTGGAGACCCTGCAGCAGACCCAGGACATACTGGAGGGATGGATACCTCTCAACTGGCTTGGGGACACCTAGGCATTCCCCAGTAACAGCTGAAATCTGTAGATCGAGACAGGGAAGTCTGGGCTGAGCTGTCTGACCTGCTGCCACTGCGACACACATAAGAAAAGTGGTTTCAGAAAACGAGACAAGATGAGACTAAGCAACAACAGTCAAACTTCACTTTCAATAAACTAAGTTGAGACTGCTGGTGACTGAACACAAATTCTATTTCTGCTAAAAACCTTAAACAGACATACCTAGGAGCTCTTCTTAGTGGTATGCATCTGAAATATTTTGAGTCTTTTAAAGTTCTCATCGGTCTCTTGGTGGCCTCCCTCATTAGTCTTCTTCTTGCATGATCACACACTTTTTGTGGATGGCCTGGTCTAGGCAGATTTATAGCTCTGACATTATCTTTCCATTTTTCATAATTTATTTAACAGGACTCCAAGGGATATTCCGTGACTTGGATATTTTCTTGTCTCCACCCCCTGACTTGTGCTTTTCCATCCCCTGTGCTGGTGCTTGGAGTTTTCTATCGACTTCATTGTGTAGGTTAAGGCACCATACTGACTCACCGCAAGCTGGCCGCTTCCTACTACAATCTGTGTTAAAGTATTGTATGAAAGGTTCTTTACCATGTGACTAATGATGTCTGAAGCTTTGACCATCACTGAAGCACCTAGAGCGGTCTGTGAACCTCAAAGTTTTGTGCTAACCCTCATGCTATAAATAAAGATGTGAAACTATCAGGGAAGATATTGAAGTAAACGTTGGGTCCAGAAGTGTAGAACGTCTTTTACGACAATAAAGTAAATACGTTTGTATGCTATTCTTCGGTACTGGAGCTTATAATGTGTCGTTAATAATCTAGCCTACTGTAGGCACATTCTTTACAACCTCTTATACTGCATGTGTCCAGCTCCTGATTCAGATTCCCTAAAACCTTTTAGGATTCTCTTTGCCTCTTAATACTTTTATTCCCCAAACATCAATTGAAAAACATAAGTGTTTTACATTGCCTCACAGCAAAATTCCACTCACCCACATAATTATGAATCGGTGATGTCTTATAATGTATTGTAGAGTCACATCTGTGTTGCTGGTTCTGTGTGCCAATAGACTTTTGTTGTTTACAGTAATCCCTCGCTATATCGCACTTCGCCTTTCGCGGCTTCACTTCATCGCAGATTTTATATGTAAGCATATTTAAATATATATCGCGGATTTTTCGCTGGTTCGCGGGTTTCTGAGGACAATGGGTCTTTTAATTTCTGGTACATGCTTCCTCAGTTGGTTTGCCCAGTTGATTTCATACAAGGGACGCTATTGGCAGATGGCTGAGAAGCTACCCAGCTTACTTTTCTCTTTCTCTTGCGCTGACTTTCTCTGATCCTGACGTAGGGGAATTGAGCAGGGGGGCTGTTCGCACACCTAGACGATACGGACGCGCGTCTAAAAATGCTGAAAGATTATCTTCACGTTGCTATCTTTTGTGCAGCTGCTTCCTGAAATGACATGCTGCAGGTGCTTTGCATACTTAAAAGCTCGAAGGGCACGTATTGATTTGTGCTTGAAAAACAAACTCTGTCTCTCTCTATCTCTCTCCCTGCTCCTGACGGAGGGGGTGTGAGCTGCCACCTTCAACAGCTTTGTGCCGCGGTGCTTCGCATACTTAAGCCAAACAGCCCTATTGATTTGTTTGCTTTTCTCTCTATCTATGTGACATTCTGTGCTCCTGACACACACTCCTTTGAAGAGGAAGATATGTTTGCATTCTTTTAATTGTGAGACGGAACTGTCATCTCTGTCTTGTCATGGAGCACAGTTTAAACTTTTGAAAAAGAGACAAATGTTTGTTTTCAGTGTTTGAATAACGTTCCTGTCTCTCTACAACCTCCTGTGTTTCTGCGCAAATCTGTGACCCAAGCATGACAATATAAAAATAACCATATAAACATATGGTTTCTACTTCGCGGATTTTCTTATTTCGCGGGTGGCTCTGGAACGCAACCCCCGCGATGGAGGAGGGATTACTGTACATCACCATCATAATGGCACTTTCAAGCTGCACCCGTCTGGGGAAGAGTCAGCAACACTATTGGCTGTCACTCTGTCACACAAACCTGCAGCTTCAAAGCCGGTGACAGGGAAGCCGAGATAAACGGCAAGCCTGCCAAAGTCGCATTGAAATTAAAACTACTATGGCAACAGTGAACAATACTTCTAAGGATAGTGAGCTACCAAAAAGAGCGATGTAAACAGATGTAAAGTGTCCAGCAGCACTCAGCACAGGAGACAGAATATTCATAACAGTTGCTGTTATGGCAACAAACAAAATCTTTAGGACAACACATTTAAAAACATCATGTTATAGTAGAAAATTGTCATCCATACTAACTTAACTTACATTTATTGCAGCATATTAATGACAGCATGATTATCAAAAAATCAAAATGAACACACAGAGCATTCTTAGGATTTTACTGTACCAGTATCACAGAAACTACGCAGTCAACTTGTATGTGAGCTTCCTTCACTGGCTGTGTCAAGCTCAAGGCTGCTACGACTTCCATATACCTTCAGATGTCACTATTATCGAAGCTTATTCTGCCACAACCTGAAAGGAGCCTCAGAAGCTTCACAGGGTCTCGGCGCCCATCACTATCTATTGAAATCCCAGACAGGTGATCTCCATTTTACTAGATTTCTGACACCAGTTGGCTATCTCAGTGATGATTGAGGTGTATCACATTAAAGCGGTGAATATTTTTGAGATCGTTTAGGTTGTGTTTTATATGTGTAATTTCTTTAGACCACTTTGCAGAGATCTGTTTTTTTAGTCTTTTTTCAGTTGATCAGTGTCAAAAAAATCAAATTAAACCCACTGTGATTCAACATTGTACAACAATAAAATGTGAAAACTTCCAAGGAGTTGAATGCTTTTTATAGGCAGTATATACACTTTTTTTTTTTTTTTAGCCCAAAGTTTATAAAACTGTAACATCACAAATCCAAAATGAGCTATAAAATGTACTGAAGTACAATAGCAGTAGACAGGAATACATGCCCACAAGGACACTTCTTTGTGCATTTTACGGTCTGCGGGATTACAGACTGACAAGGTGATCTCAATGTCTGTCTTCACAAACATCTCAAATCACGGGATGGTTGACCAAGAACGACACTTGACAGAGCACAGATTGACATTAGATTCAGTAAAACTCATATGCCACGACAGCACTGTAGTTTATTAAAGGTGGCAGACACAGGGACATTTAATTTCCCCCAAACTTCATGAAATTGGAATGTGGCTGGCTGAGCACTCAAACAACATCCTAATTAGAGAAACGAAGGCAGCTCAGGCCATAATTATCTGGGTTAAGCCACCTCCGTGCAATCAGGGCATTTTCAACACTGCACTTACTAATTAGGAGGCATATCCATAACAATAAGGCAAAAACTTTAGAAGCCAGTTCCTGCATTTTCCCAAGCTGCCCCGGTTTCAGAGGTCAGCTTATAAAACCCATAGGAAAAAAAACACGACATCCTGCTTTAAAAACGAGGGAACTCTCACACAATGAGCACATCTAGGATGCGGCGGCGGCTTGATTTGAGCAAATGATTGCAGAATGTTCATGTTAATTCAGTGGCTCTAATTATGAATAGTTCAACAACAAAATGGCAGTCACAATCTGCCAATACAACACTGGCTGGGCTACATTTGTGATTATATAATGAGAAGTATTACCATTAGGAATTAAATGCTGCTTTTTTTATTGGAGTTGGTGGAGCTTTTGCCAACAGAGAGAAAAGATTAAAAAGTAAATACGTGACACTCTAAAAGTTACACTGCTTGGCCAAAAAAAAAAATAAAGTCACCACTTGGATTTAACTAAGCAGATACATAAGAGCCTTCCATTGGATAAGTACTGCAGTGATTTACCTCCTTAGAGTTACAGTTGTTCTCGAAAAAATGTGTTAAAAGTGTTGCATTTTTTTGGCTTGAAAAATGACATTTTTATTAATTCTCATCCTTCTACCGTGAAACGTGCAAAACTCTAAAAGTACAAAGTCAGAAGTGTAAGAAGTATAATATTGATGCAAATAATAATAATACTATATATACTGTGGTAAGTATTCTTTGTGTGTATATCTTGAAGCAAGGTGAAATACAATATTTTACTAACCACACTAGTGAGCACTTTGGTGGCATGTCCCAGCTGCTTTCTCCCTTTGCCTGTCCCTCACTGCCTCAAAGGCAACTCGTATACCCACTATCCACCAGCGCAGTGAGGCTCGATGGCGACCACACACTCAGGGCAGATGGACCCTAGCAGACTGGAGACATGTTTGAAGTGCCCTAAGTGCTGTATCTGCTGGTTTTATACCAGCTTTGTCCTCCTCAGACAGGTCTTGACTACCTGCGCAGGTTAACCCTCACAGGTTCAGACCCAGGTGCGCTACACTATTATTTCCACGGCACACCTGGGTAGCTCTCACAGAGTACCACTGTGCCATGGCGCACTGGGTGAACAGCACTGCCTTATCTGGGCAACAGTTGATCATGTTGGTACAGTTAATGTGGTTTGAGGAAAAAAATCTTGATTTTTTTTTAATGATTATTTTAGTTTTTTTTATTGTTAAGCATAAAATCCTCCCCTCTCTTAAGGAATGTCTAATTAGTGCCACACAAGAGCACGACTGACCCAGTCAACAACACTGATAATGTTTTTAAGGAATGACAACTAAATGACATTCCGATGATTCTTAAGGAATTTCTTAAGACGCACTGGTACTGAATAGTAACATCATCAGTACTACGGCTCTAGGAACAGTCCGTCAGGGAAAAGTGGAACGAAAAGTTTTTCACTCTTTCATTTTATGAATACAAATAGACAAGCTTTCTTGTGCCCTGTGTTGGCTGGGATTGGCTCCAGCAGACCCCTGTGTTTGGATTCAGCGGGTTGGAAAATGGATGGATGGATGCAATAAATGATGGGCAGTGCCCAGAGTTTTCATTTTTATGCCCACAGTGGCACATATAATCTATTAGGTTTGATTTACATAGCTGTACAGGTCTATGGGTTCGAAAACTAAATGTACAAAGAGGACGACAGTCAAACAGTTGCACACAATCAACAATAAAAAGGCTGCAGATTTTTACTCACTAATCTCAACACTGCAGCTTAACACATGCTAGACGCTCTGTGAGCAGATATCCAGAAAACTAAGGCTATAGGCAAAAAAACAATTCTTAGATGAACAAAAAATATTTACAGATTTTTATAAAAGTGTAATCCTTAGAATCTATTTTTTTTTTTTTTACCTACATGACAGTAATCCGTTAGTCTGCACTTTTGCTTTGATAGTCTGATATTTAATTTAACTTGAGGTACTTAAAGCAAATGGCAGGCCACAAGAAGCTACGGAGATGAACGTATTATTGCCAAATATGAAGGTCCTGTGCCTTAACAGTGGCAGCAATAGAAATTTCGCTAGATGTTTAATTTTTCCCGGAACAATATATTGTGAGAATTACTGGTGGAGATTATGGATCAATGCACCAAAATGCCCACTGATATAAAAACGAGGAAATTCTTGTTGACAGGCAGCTGGCACTATATTAATGAAGAGCAGTATTTACTGAAATGACCTTTAAAGTATAGGTTTCAGTTAAGAAATTAATATCTTCAGAGTTTTAGTTTCTTTCAGCATGTAGTGTGATCACAAACAGATAAGATTAAGAAAAATGAAAAAGGCATTAGTAATAAAAAGCACAAGTTAGAACAACAAAGATGGGTTTTTGAAACAAGAAAGAAAGGATGAAAAGAAAAAATAAAAAAATAGGCAAAACATGTAGAAGGGCCAGAAAAAAACAAAAATGATAATAAAAATACTAAGTAAGAGTCTATTAAAAAAATAAAAAACAATTAGTCATATCTGTCTATTTCATTGTTTGACGCTATAGACTGGCAACAGTAGTGTCCTAGCGAATTTCTTGGGGCTTAGGCCTCATGAATAAGGTTTATAGCTGTAATGCATATGGGACTGATAACTTCACAAGGTGGGCAATAGATGAGTGAAAATAACGATAAATCGACATGCACATCGGGAAACCAAAGCTCTGATACGGCTTGGCTAGAATCACTAAAATAGGCCAATGTGTTAGCGATCAATGCTGTATTTTCCCAGCTAAACATGTGGACTATAAAAAAGTGTAGTCAGTTTGGCAAGCGATGGCGAGAGGAAGCGGTGAAACTGGATGGCTCTATCCAAAGTGGGAAGGGAATCATGAGCAAATGGACAGCCTATGTATTAACTAAAGTAACATGAAGTCTACATTGATTACTTTGAATTCAACCCATCTTAGACGGGAACTACAACTAATTGTATATATATATATATATATTTGCTTATATAGTTAATACTCGTATAGGGACAAGAGATACACAGAGCCAATAGAATGAGATTTCAGTATTTAGATTGTATTCTTATTTTTCCAGATTGAAATTGTAAAGGTACTTCTACATGGAGGTGATTTTCTAGGTAATTACTTTTTCAAATAAATAAACATATTTGCTGAATCATTTCCAGATTTTTCCTCATCCCAGAGTATTCCCCTCGACACTGGCTGACACCATCTGTCACAGTTCAAGGGAGTAAAGACATACTGTGGGTAATCACGGCAAGTAATTTACAGAAGGCACTGCAGCCGGCCCTCAGGGGAGTGCTGCTTTCCCATCCAGGCAAAAGTGATTCACAGCTTCTATGCACGCAGTGTTTTATCTGCAATCAATTAATCAGGCAATCTATCAATGGTACGATCTGATGGGCTTATTAACGAGGCACCCGTAAATTTTCAAGATAGCCTCAACAAATCAGAGGCAAAGTCCCACTTCAAGAACAAATAAAAAAGCAAAACAAAGTGGCATCTTGCATAAGTGTATCCTGAGCTCTTGCTTTCTGGTCACTGTACAGAGAAACATTGGCGCTGTCATGACTGCAGAGAAACAGAAATAGAAAGACCACAGAATTGCTATTTCTAAAAATACTATTGTCCAGTTTTCTTGTTAAAACCAAGGAAAAGCCAAGCAAATCAAACAGTAATTTACTAGATGAATGCTGCCTGACTGCAGCCCATGAGTGATAGCAGTGCTGATGGGTAGAAGCAGCGGCACATCCATGAGACAGCAGGGCTCTTTTGATTTCCTTTTCTTAATGGTCTTGTGACCACTGGCAAATAAAGATCTGCATTATTATCCCAATTACAGAAAATAAAAAACACACCACAAACAGGATTTCTGTGAGATGATATCCGTGTATATTTGGGTAATTTTCTAGATGTTTATGGTAAAAAATGACATTTTTCTAGCAGAGTGTTGTTGAGCTTTTACTTTGAGGGCCCTCTCCTATGGCACAGTATGTAACGCATGCCATGAATAAGAATTATTTGAAGCATTAAATTTTTTTTGTTCTTTATTTCACCATATACTATAAGGTATTTTTGATATTTTATTTATTTTATAAATATTTTATATTTTATATTTGGTATTTTTAATATTTCACCTTATTGTGAATTTCCCCTTGGGATTAATAAAGTATCTATCTATCTATCTATCTATCTATCTATCTATCTATCTATCTATCTATCTATCTATCTATCTATCTATACAATTTCTTGTATTAGGAATTTGTTAGTTTTCGCATACCCCTTCGGGTCAGAGTGCAGGGTCAGCCATTGTACAGCGCCCCTAGAGCAACTGAAGGTTAAGGGCCTTGCTCAAGGGCCCAGCAGAGTAGGATCTCTTTTGGCAGTGACAGGGATTCGAACCGGCAACCTTTGGGATACCAGCACAGATCCTTAGCCTCACAGCCACCACTCCTAAGCTTGTTATCCTAAGCCCCACATCCTACTTTTTCATGAAATGTTCCCTGTCGATAAATGTTACAATATGTAGAAGTTTCATTAGTTCCTGTACTGATATTTGGGAAGTGCTTCCAGCTAGCGCTCACTTCAATAGGCCATACCTGTAATAATAAAGAATGACCAACTAAAAAGTTACAAAAGGAAATGATGTATTCAGCATACTTTTCAAAAGAAGAATGAAAATCCCATCTATTATTTATTCGGGTCATGACTTCTGCTGTAGCCAGAGCAAGAGGCCCTGGTGCTCCATGTCTCATGGAAGATCACCTGCATTAGGCTCCAATGTCATTTACACTTAATTTTCTGTTCAGCATTAGAGTTGGTGCACTGTTGTATGGTGCCTGTAAAAAGTATTCACCGCCATGGAAGTTTGTTACATTTTATTGTTATACAACATTGAATGACAGTGATCAACAGAAAAACACTCTTCAATGCCAAAGTGAAAATTGATCTCAGCCAAATGGTTTACATTAATTATAAATGTAAAACCACATAAGCATTCACTCCATTAGTATAACACACCCCTAAATCATCACTGGTGCAGTCAGTTGGTACCAGTATTTTGTTAGAATTTCGGTACCAGAAGTAAATGGTTATTTTCAAGGACCTCACACTCAGTTGTTTCATTAGCACAATGGGAACCCCATGCTCTTTGATGAAAGTTACATATTATATCAAGCTCAATTTACACCAGCGGTAAACACCCCTGCTACCCTACTCTTCAAATGAGCGCACCGAAGAGTCCAAGGGGGCCAAACTTGATTTGCAGAGTGCGGCGAGTTAGGGTGGTGCGTGATTGTGCAACAGAGCAGAGAGGCTTCTGGTGTCTCGTAATCCATTATTTGCGTCGGCACCATTTTGGCACCAGTATTAATGTTGCATTAGTACAACAATTTTGACTTGGTATTGATAGCTTTCGTACCTCAGTATGGTACAAAAACATCTCTGAAGCAAATAACTAATATCTCCAAAATCCCCTGTCTTGCTCCAGCTTCCCTGATGTGCCACGTAATTGCTCGCCTTCCTGGCTATCCACACCTTGCACGGCTTCCCTATTGAAGCTGTGAAGTCCCAATTGTGTTGTAGCAATAAAAGGGGTGTGGGTTTTCCCTCAATTGAGTCAGAACAATCGGGTGGTTCCCCCATGAAGTCCTGACCACATCATAACAAGGGAAAGGGGTGTGGACATTTACAGAAAATCCCAAAATGCTGGTACTGAACACAGAGTCAAGGCTGTAAATGCTGCCAAATACTGAAGTGAAGGGGGTGAATGCTTAATGTGATCAATTACTTTGTTTTTCTTATTTTTTAATTAATTTAGACCACTTTTCAGGGATGTTTTCTCTTTGACATTAAAGAGTCTTTTTCTTTTGAGCAGTTTCCAGAACCCCTACTCTCTCTTCTGTTTCTTTTCCCGGTTTTCTGTGCTGGCGACCTGCACCACCACCACCTAATCATAGCAACGTGATGTTCCTACATTGATGGATTAAAAGCCAGAAGTCTACATGACCATCATCATCAAGTCCTTCCATGAGAACCCTAAATACAAAGAGGACTGTTCGTTTATGTTAGGTAGAATGCCCAGAGGGGGCTGGGTGGTCTCGTGGCCTGGAACCCCTGCAGATTTTATTTTTTCTCTCCAGCCGTCTGAAGTTTTTTTTTGTTTTTTCTGTCCTCCCTGGCCATCGGACCTTACTCTTATTCTATGTTAATTAGTGTTGTCTTATTCCAATTCTTACTTTGTCTTTTATTTCTCTTTTCTTCATTATGTAAAGCACTTTGAGCTACATTATTTGTATGAAAATGTGCTATATAAATAAATGTTGTTGTGTCAAGAAGCTAAATTAAATCCAATTTAATTTAATGTTGTAGAATAACAAAATGTGAAATCTTCCAAGGGGAGCGAGTATTTACGTTTACAGGCGCTGTATATATACTGCTTTTCATGGTCTGCACTTGTGACAGAACAATTCTTATTTTGAGTAGTACCAAAAAAGACAAGAACATTTCTCAAAGCCACAACGTGAGCCAGGAATGCAGTGTGATCATGTGGTGTAGTCCACCTCCGTAAGCACTAGTCGGCTGTACCCTCAACACCCAACTTATATATCGAAGCAGACCTCTTTTCAATGTATGAATTTAGTAGTGTTGGTGGGCCGGAGTCCTTTCTGGGTAGAGTCTGCGTAGCCCTCTGCATTGCTGTGGGTTTCATTTGGTTTCTACGGACAGATGAAAGGCTTGCTATCAAAACAGTGGCCAGCTAAATTACCATGGCTAGTTTGTCAATTTGTGCCTGTGTATTTACAAGGCCTGTGGAGGTGCCACAATTAGAACAAATTGTTATTATTGAATTAAACCCATACATTCCTAACTGACATGTGCATAGGGAGCTATTTGTTTAATTATGGGGATCAGGTGTGACTCCACTCAACATCATGGCAATATAGCCACAGGGAGGACAATGGCACCGACTGCAGCCCTGACACCAGTGCGTCGGACAAAGGGCCAACAGAGCCTTTTACTCTTACAGTTTGTTCAGTCAGTGCACCACTGCTAAAGGAGAAAAGGTGGGGGATAAACCCTGGCAGCAAGCATTTATGATTTTTTTAATGCTATGATGATTAAACTAGACTAATGTCATAGACCTTAAATGAAGGCAAAATTCAATAAAAAAGGACATGTATACAGGGGTTCACAACTTACAATGGATTTGATCGGATCGGCTGCCTCTTTGGTTCCTTACAGAAAAAAAATAAAGGCAGTTGGAAACACTACAGCAATGAAAAATAATCAAAAACAAAAATCTGCATGTTGAAGTAAGCTACGCTATTATAACATGTTGACACTGTAGAACACAAAATCACCTGGGACCCCAACAGCCCCCACGACCTCCATACAAAAGAGATGGGGAGGTATTAAGCAAATAAATATTTAATGACTGAACAGCTTTTCCACTGGATTCCTTCTCTGGGGTCTTGGAATTAATCCTTAAGTCTCCACCATTGTCTGCTTTTGGGGATGGGCTTTAAAAGCTGAATAGAAACTGCCTTTGGGAAAGCACCTTTTGCCAGATGCTCCCAGCCTGCTTTGCTCCAGTGAGGGATATGTGCAGACGTCCCCCTTTGACTCCAGTTTATATACAGTGGCGTGCAAAAGTATTCAATCCCCTTGAAAGTCATTGTTATTTTCTGCATGACAAAAGATTTGTACACATTTATCCATTCAGTATTTTTAATGTGAACTCTTATGCTGTAACAATACATTTCAAAAGTCAAACTAAATCACCATCTGTAGATATTTAACTGAAGAATAAAAACTCCATAGTTAGTGTTTACTTAAGTATCCAAGCCCTACACATTAACACTTTGTCAAGAACCCTTTTGCTGCAATAACAGCTCTAGTTCTTTTGGGGTAAGTATGTACCAGTTTTGCACGTTGTTCAGTAGATATTCACTTGAATACTTTTTGCACACCACTGCACAGTGCACCCTATCTTGGCAGCCACATTCCAGGTTAATGAGTTCCTTACAACCATAATTTTAGCTTGTCTTCAAAGTATCTGTTAGCAATCTTTGTTTTTACAACTTACATCAGATTTATAATCATTTTTATTAAATAACACCTTAAACTGCCTGGGCTTCTAATATCTAGACCATTAGCATTTGTGGAAATGTACAAATGAAACAAAATATATTCAGATTATTTCAGTAGTATTTAATTTAAAATTCATGTAGAGTAGCATTTTGTTCTTCTATACTAAGTATACATACATTTATTGTTGCAAAATTTATTAATCTAATGCTTTGCAATATACAATACTTTTGGTTTTCCCCCCTGGTGCATAAATGCATAAATGTTTTTGTGTGCCTACTCTGGAGCAAGCATCATATTGTTGACCAGGGAAGAAACATGGACTTCTAACCTGAGTGACTGTCCTTGAGCCTTACATATAGTCCGAGCAAATGCAAACCGCACTGAACATTGCAGCCAAAGTGTGCAGTGGGGTGAAGCAGACAGAAGCGACAATACCCTGAATGTCACCTACTTAACGCTATGCGACATGTGTGCTTGAGGATTCTGCTGCTATGCAAGCTGATGTGTACTGATTATATTTGTGCCCGTACTTTAAGTAAAGGAGGATTCCACCAGGTGGCAGTGTGGGGAATCATCACAGTAAGAAAACAATGTCTGGTTTCACTGTGTTGCGAGTTGAGGGAAGAAAGATGGTAAAGATAAAAATTCTTTGCATTCTAATGCTGTTGTGAAAGTACAAAAAAAAAAAAAAACTGTGATACAGAAAATGGTATGTGATGTATCGCATCATTACGATGGGGATGTATTGCCTATGCCTATTTTTATATGTTACTTACACCATGTAATTGGTAAAGGATGACGAGAAAAAAAAATGTATCTCATGGTTTAGTGGATTAAATGGAGTATTGAACATTTAAACTCAACGGAACCCTGTGATGACCAGCTGTAGACAATGGAAAACGTTCATGAAATAAAGAACAAAAATGTTCACGTAACTCATGTCACATATTCCATCCATCCATTTTCCAACCCGCTGAATCCGAACACAGGGTCACGGGGGTCTGCTGGAGCCAATCCCAGCCAACACAGGGCACAAGGCAGGGAACCAATCCCGGGCAGGGTGCCAACTCATGTCACATATTCCACATGCCAATTATCCATTAGTATGGTAAAAACATTCAAAATGTTAGTATTTTAGAAAAAAAATGCACACATGTACTGTACTAATATACTAAACACAAATTAAATACCAACATGTATTTCCTAAAAACTGCACATTGAATATCAACAAGAAAGTGGTAATTACCACAGTACTGTGCACAATACTTCAGGATTGCTCCCTTGTTGATTTTTTTGTGTTTTGTGGGCCTGAATTTGGATATTTTGGATTCCTGGTTTATGACCCCCTGCATTCGTTTAAAGTACTGTCTTTGGATTCTCTATTGGATTTTTTCACTTTTAGGCAAAACCGATTTTTGCTGGCCTTGCCTTTTTGTAATTCTATTTTTCATTAAAAGAAATTCCCTATTATTAAAGAATGTTTGATTGTGTTTTCTATGGGACCAGAGCTTTAACATGTTTTCCTGTTATCTTTTTGTTGTGGATATTTGTGAAACTTAATAGCCCTAGCCCTATTTCTAGGCCATTGCAAGCTGAAGCCTCCCATTTGAGTAAGGGATAGACTGCCTAGGGTTGTGGGCCCCTAAAATTAAGGGCAACTTCGACCTTTTGTATACTTTTTTTGGGAGCCTTAGACCCCTTTTTGATACTTTTGCGTTGCAGGATCCCAAAAATACTACCCTAAAATAAACCTCTCTTAACATCTTGTAAATCTATACTAATAAAAGGCAAAGCCCTCACTGACTGACTGACTCACTCATCACTAATTGTCCAACTTCCCGTGTAGGTGGAAGGCTGAAATTTGGCAGGCTCATTCCTTACAGCTTACTTACAAAAGTTAGGCAGGTTTCATTTCGAAATTCTACGCGTAATGGTCATAACTGGAACCTCTTTTTTGTCCATATACTGTAATGGAAGGCAGCAAGATGGCCGTAGGAGACGGAGTTGCGTGTCGCGTCATCACGCCTCCCACGTAATCACGTAAACTGACTGTGAACTCAGTACGCAGAAAAGAATGAGGAACCCCAAAGAGCGCTGAAGAAAACATTCATTACACAATTGACAAGGCAGCGAAACAATAAGAAGCGAGTGAGTGACGCATACAAGCATCTTCATAAGACACGAGGTATAAAAAAGCACGGTGTAAACCGTAACCTTAAATTAACTTTATAGAAATGCTCCCGCTGCCGTTTGCAATGCCATATTCGCGAGATACAAGTTTAATGAGAAGACACGAGGTATAAACGAGAGTTTGCATCACTTTGTAACAGAGTTAAAATTGCTGTAGCGAGAAACTTTTAACTGCCGGGTCTTAGCTAACATTAAATAAACCCGTGGACATCGCAACATCACACAAGAGAGCGGCTCACGTGAAGTGACTGAACACAGCAGGAGTGATCACTTCGATGAATCAAACCTGTTCAAAAAACACATTACACAATTGATAAGGTAGGAAAAGAATATGAAACAAAGCACGGTATAAACCGTAACTTCAAATTAAGTTTATAGAAACGCTGCCGTTTGTAATACCACATTCGCCCCTGCGAAGCGCGGGGATTTTGCTATATATATTAAACTATTTCAACCATTCTATGATCTGCTTCTCGCAACTGAAAGAGGGCACCGTGACAGAAGTTAGCCGACTTGCTCACCAACCACAAGCGTTACCTGGTACGTAACCACTCATACAATCAGATTGTGAATCAGACTACGAATGCCTGCAATGTAATTACTCCGATCTACATGCTGTCAAATGAACGAACCACACGCCGTGGCACAACGTTAAGGGCTTGCCTCTAGCGCTTGACGTCCGAGGATTGATTCCCGTAAGGGAGTGCAGTGAGTGTGTACGCCTGATGAGCCCACAATTACGGCGAAACACGTGTCGCATACTATGCATCTTCAAAGCACGGTGTAAACCATAAGTTTAAATTGACTTTATAGAAACGCTCCCGCTGCTGTTTGCAATACCATATTAGATGACTTTGTCAGAGTTAAAATTGCTGGAGCGATACATTTTTAACTGCCGGGTCATGTCGCGTGTTCTCGGGTAGGTACACCAAAAAATGTATACATTTATGCATGTAATGGGCAAACAAAAAATGTACTATACCCGAAAGCACTACAGTAGTACTCAATGTATCTTTACTTCTTAAATGTTAATGTTATACTGTTTAAGAATTTATACGCTTCTTATATGTTGTTCAGATTCTTGTATCAAAATACCAGTAACAGCGCACTGCACGATAACGTGGAGTGAATACACTTGACATGAGCATTCATGCTATTTATCCTCTTTCTCTGTACGTTTACCATTCGTTTGCTCAGAGGTTGATGCGCTTGCTGCTTAATGAGCAGCTCTTCACCCTAGCGTCCCGCTGCTTCTCTTCTTTCGTCGGCATCTTTCCCCGTTAAAACTGATTTTTTTTTTTAAAACTTAGTATGTTTTCTTTAATTTTTCTGTTAAGCTGGCACTTAAGTCTTCAATCTGCCTCAAGAATGATTAGCGAAGGTGGTAGAGAATGAAAACGGCAGCCGTACGCATCCGCCACGGACGCACTGGTGCGCGCAGCTGTGAGTTGATTCTACAATAAAATAAAATAAAGATAAAAAGAATAATAACTTGCAGCACCGCTATTCAATTACACTTGCCTAACGCCTCTCCTAAGGGGAAATACTGTGGGTTCCGGGCATCCGTCAAAGCACCAATAACAGCCCTGATTAGAAAGCGGGAAGCTGTGATTTGTCGTCTCCCTCCCATGTAACAATCACAGCCCGTGTTGCAACGCACTATGTATGTATATGTATATATGTGTATGTGTGTGTATATGTATGTGTATATATATATATGTTCATATGTGTGGGAAAGCGAATAGTAGACGTGACGTAGTATATGTGTACCAAATTTCAAGTCAATAGGTAAAACGGTTTCCGAGCTACAGCTGATTTAAAATCCTGGACAGACAAACGAATAGCCACGGTAGCGTATTATAGAAGAACATTTTACTGTTAAATAATTTATATTTATATGCAATGTGCTTCTTATATATTACTTCATATTCTCATATGATAATGATGTTAATGTTGTTTATATTGATTTCTATGTTATTGTAAGTGCTCTTTATTTGTGGAAAAATAAATTTGGCAATTAACAAACTTATTTTATACATACTACATTTTATTTTTTTCTCTTGCACTCAGTGAGCGAATCCACTGGGTAATTACATATATATATGTGTATATATATGTAGATATATATGTGTGTATATATATATGTAGATATGTATATAGATATGTAGATATATATGTATATATGTGTATCTGTGTATATATATGTGTGTATGTATGTATATATGTATATGTGTGTGTATGTATGTGTATATATATGTGGATGTGTATATGTAGATATGTATATATATATATATATGTGTATATGTGTGTGTGTGTGTGTATATATATATGTGTGTGTGTGTGTGTGTATATATATATATATATATATATATATATATATATATATATATGACAGCAACACTCATAACAATAACAACACAATTACATTGACAATCATGTTACGTTATTTTTAAAGTGTTTCCTTTTCTTTATCATAACCTCTTTAACACACTACTTCTCCGCTGCGAAGCGCAGGTATTTTGCTATATATATATATATATATATATATATATATATATATATATATATATATATATATATATATATATATATAGCATCTAACATCCGCCATGTGCCCTCTTTTAATTGCGAGAAGCAGATAGATAGATAGATAGATAGATAGATACTTTATTAATCCCAATGGGAAATTCACATTCTTCAGCAGCAGCATACTGATACAATAAATAATATTAAATTAAAGAATGATAATAATACAGGTGAAAAAAACAGACAATAACTATGTATAATGTTAAATATTAACGTTTACCCCCCCTGGTGGAATTAAAGAGTCGCATAGTTTGGGGGAGGAACGATCTCCTCAATCTGTCTGTGGAGCAGGACAGTGACAGCAGTCTGTCGCTGAAGCTGCTCTTCTGTCTGGAGATGACATTATTTAATGGATGCAGTGGATTCTCCATAATTGATAGGAGCCTGCTGAGCGCCCTTCGCTCTGCCACAGATGTTAAACTGTCCAGCTCCATGCCAACAATAGAGCCTGCCTTCCTCACCAGTTTGTCCAGGCGTGAGGCGTCTTTCCTCTTAATGCTGCCTCCCCAGCACACCACTGCGTAGAAGAGGGCGCTCGCCACAACTGTTTGATAGAACATCTGCAGCATCTTATTGCAGATGTTGAAGGAAGCCAGCCTTCTAAGGTAGTATAACCGGCTTTGTCCTTTCTTGCACAGAGCATCAGTATTGGCAGTCCAGTCTAATTTATCATCCAGCTGCACTCCCAGATATTTATAGGTCTGCACCATCTGCACACAGTCACCTTTGATGATCACTGGGTCTATGAGGGGTCTGGGCCTCCTAAAATCCACCACCAGCTCCTTGGTTTTGCTGGTGTTCAGGTGTAGGTGGTTTGAGTCGGACCATTTAACAAAGTCATTGATTAGGTCCCTATACTCCTCCTCCAGCCCATTCCTGATACAGCCCACGATAGCAGTGTCATCAGCGAACTTTTGCACATGGCAGGACTCCGAGTTGTATTGGAAGTCCGATGTATATAGGCTGAACAGGACCGGAGAAAGTACAGTCCCTTGTGGCGCTCCTGTGTTGCTGACCACAATGTCAGACGTGCAGTTCCCAAGACGCACATACTGAGGTCTGTCTTTAAGATAGTCCACGATCCATGCCACTAGGTATGAATCTAATCCCATCTCTGTCAGCTTGTCCCTAAGGAGCAGAGGTTGGATTGTGTTGAAGGCGCTAGAGAAGTCTAGAAACATAATTCTTACAGCACCACTGCCTCTGTCCAAGTGAGAGAGGGATCGGTGTAGCATATAGATGATGGCATCTTCCGCTCCCACCTTCTCCTGATATGCAAACTGCAGAGGGTCAAGGGCGTGTTGAACCTGTGGCCTAAGGTGGTGAAGCAGCAGCCTCTCCATGGTCTTCATCACATGTGATGTCAGAGCAACAGGCCGAAAGTCATTCAGCTCACTAGGACGTGATACCTTTGGGACTGGGGTGATACAAGATGTTTTCCAAAGCCTCGGGACTCTCCCCTGTTCCAGGCTCAGGTTGAAGATGCGCTGTAGAGGACCCCCCAGCTCCGATGCACAGACCTTCAGCAGTCGTGGCGATACTCCATCTGGACCCGCTGCTTTGCTGGCACGAAGTCTCCTCAGCTCTCTGCTCACTTGCGCTGTTGTTATTATGGGTGGGGATGTTTTTCCTATGCTGGTATCAGCAGAAGGATGTGTGGAGGGTGCAGTACTCCGAGGTGAGAGTGAGAGTGGGTTAGGGTGGTCAAACCTGTTAAAAAAGTTGTTCATTTGGTTTGCTCTCTTCACGTCTCTCTCAATGGTGGTACCCCGCTTCGAGCTGCAGCCAGTGATGATCTTCATCCCATCCCACACTTCCTTCATGCTGTTATTCTGCAACTTCTGCTCCAGCTTTCTCCTGTACTGCTCCTTCGCCGCCCTGAGTTGGACTCGGAGTTCCTTCTGCACGCGCTTGAGCTCATGCTGATCACCGTCTTTAAAAGCCCTTTTCTTCTGGTTCAAAAGGCCCTTGATGTCACTTGTAATCCATGGCTTGTTGTTAGCATAGCAGCGTACTGTTCTTACTGGAACTACAATGTCCATACAGAAGTTGATGTAGTCAGTAGTGCAGTCAACAACTTCCTCAATGTTCTCATTATGAGATCCCTGCAGGATATCCCAGTCTGTAGTTCCAAAAAGTTCTCTCAGAGTATTCTCAGCCTCCAGGGTCCACTTCCTGAATGATCGTGTGGTTGTAGGTAGGACTCTAACTTTTGGTTTATAGTGAGGCTGAAGCTGAACCAGGTTATGATCTCCTTTCCCAAGCGCAGGCAGCGGGGTGGCGCTGTATGCGTCTTTAACGTTTGCATACAGTAAATCAATAGTCTTATTTCCCCGGGTGTTACAGTCCACATACTGGGAGAATGCAGGCAATGTTTTGTCCAGCGTCACATGGTTAAAGTCTCCAGCGATTAGCACAAGCGCCTCAGGGTGCTGCGTTTGTAACTTAGCAACAGCGGAATGGATGATGTCACTCGCTGACTCCACGTCTGCCCGAGGAGGAATGTATACAATAACAACAATGACATGTCCAAACTCTCTGGGCAAATAGTAGGGACGTAAACTTACGGCCAACAGTTCGATATCCCTGCAGCAAGTGGAGATTTTGACGTTAACATGTCCAGAGTGACACCACCGTGTATTAACATAGAGAGCGAGTCCTCCTCCTTTGTGCTTACCACAGGTACTTGCATCTCTGTCCGCTCTAACTGTGCTAAACCCGGGTAGCTCCACGTTGGCATCTGGGATGGTGTTATTTAGCCACGTTTCGCAGAAACACAACAAACTGCATTCTCTGTAGGTCCTTACATTTTTCACCAGCGCAGCCAGTTCGTCGATCTTATTTGAGATTGAGTTTACATTCCCCAGAATCACAGAAGGCACCGAAGGCTTGAAACGCCACTTTCTCGCAAGCCGCTTCTTTTTTAGCTTAGTGCCGGCTCTGCTGCCACGATATCGCCTTCTTACCTCGTCGGGTAAATATGGAACCACACCGGCACTGGCATTTGTTCTCAGCGCCCGAAGTTGAGTACTTGAATAGGCGAGTCTCGGCGTGTTAAAATCCATGCCCACGTTGTAAAAGTAAGTGTGTCCAGGGAAGGAATCCACATAAAATAAAGTGGTAGGAGTGATCAATAAATAAAAATAGAAAAATAAAAGTAGAAAAGTACACATACATATACAGTCATACACGGAGCTGCTGAAAAGGCTGCCACTCACGGCGGCGCCGGATGCATAAGTGATATATATAGATATATATAGCCAAATTCTTGCGCTTCGTTGAGGCGAAGTACTGCTTTTAATTTTTTATTAAGAAGAAAAGAAAACCTTTTTAAACGGATCGAAAATATACCAATAACAATTTGTTAAGGATCTGTTTTTTTGTGAACCTCGCTTTTCACAGCTGTCGCGCTACGGCGTGTGTTTCGTTTATTTGACAGTATGTAGATCGTGGTAATTACATTCATGGCATTCGTTTTCTGAATCACAATCTGATTGTATGGGTGGTTACCTGCCAGGTTACGCTTGTGGTTGGTCAGGAAGTCGCCTTACGTCCGCCACGTGCCCTCTTTCTGTTCCCAGAAGCAGATCATAGAATGGTTTTAATAGTTTACTTTCAAATAATGCAAAGAGTATGCGACACGTGTTTCTCCCTAATTCTGGGCTCATCAGGCGTACACACTCACTGCATCCCCTCTCGGGAATGGAATCTCTATCGTCAGCGCCAGAGTTGAAGCCCCTAACGTTGCGGTCAGCAAGTCGGCTAACATCCGCTATGTGCCGTCTTTCAGTTGCAAGAAGCAGATCATAGAATGGTTGAAATTGTTTACTTTCAAATTATGCAAAGAGTACGCGACACGTGTTTCGCCCTAATTCTGTGCTCTTTATGCGTACACACTCATTGCATCCCCTCTCGGGAATCGAATCTCGAACGTCAGCGCCAGAGGTGAAGCCCCTAACGTTGCGCTACGGCGTGTGGTTCGTTTATACCTCGTGTCTTCTCATTAAACTTTTATCTCGCGAATATGTTATTGCAATCCGCAGTGGGAGCGTTTCTATAAACTTAATTTAAACTTACGTTTTACACCGTGCTTTGTTTCCCTTATGAAGATGCTTGTATGCTTCACTCGCTCGCTTCTTATTGTTTCGCTCCCTTCTCAATTGTTTAATGAATTTTTTGTTCTTCGCTGTTTGCGGCTCTTCCTTCATTTCTCCCTACTGCGTTCAGTCTTTTCACGTGATTACGTGGGAGGCGTGATGACGTGACACTCAACTCCGCCTCCCACGGCCATCGAGCTGCCGTCCATTACAGTATATTGTCAAAAAAGAGGTTCCAGTTATGACCATTACGCGTTGAATTTCGAAATGAAACCTGCCTAACTTTTGTAAGTAAGCTGTAAGGAATCAGCCTGCCAAATTTCAGCCTTCCACCTACACGGGAAGTTGGATAATTAGTGAGTCAGTCAGTCAGTCAGTGAGGGCTTTGCCTTTTATTAATTAGTATATATATATATATATAGATACACATATATATATATATATATATATATATATATGTATATATATATATATATATATATATATGTATATATATATATATATATATATATATATATATACACATATATATATATATATATGTGTATGTGTGTATATATATATACACATATATATATATATATATGTGTATGTGTATATATATATATATGTGTATGTGTATATATATATATATGTGTATGTGTATATATATATATATATATATGTGTATGTGTATATATATATATATGTGTATGTGTATATATATATATATGTGTATGTGTATATATATATATATGTGTATGTGTATATATATATATATATATATATATATATATATATATATGTGTATGTGTATATATATATATATATATATATATATATATATGTGTGTATGTGTATATATATATATATATATATATATATATATATATATATATATATATATACGTGTGTATGTATGTATGTATGTGTGTATATGTAGATATGTATATATATGTATATATGTATATATATATTTACATAACCTCTTTAACACACTACTTCTCCGCTGCGAAGCGCGGGTATTTTGCTAGTCTGATATATAAAGCCCATCATCAACTGAAGGCTGTAAAACAATCTAGTTCAGAGGCATGGGCACACAACCAGCAAGAACATTAGATTAGTAAGACAAGGCTGGCCTTAACAAAACAGTCCAAAAACTACTTAAACCTCTTTCATATAGTGCACAGCAAAAGACCGTGAGAAACAAAGAGATTAGGAGAGTGAGAGAAGCTGAAACAAGAGAGAGCACAACGTGTAACTTTGCTGTCTGATGAGAACCCCACAGATTTGCCCAATATGAATGCCACATGGATTGCCTGGCAAGCGTATAAAAAAAAAAATCCTTCAGTCAACTGTTCATCTGTAGGCTACCAAGATATGTACATCTGGCTCTGTGTCAGTGGAAGTGTTGATTCCTGACTGTTAGCCAACTCCCAGGGCAACCAAGCTTCAACTGGAAACCCATTGTGTGAAGGTTAACATATTGGCACAAAATAAAGCTCACCCCTTTAAGTTAAGGCATCAGAGTAGTGCAGTGATGAGTGCCACTACTTTACACATCCAGTGTCCCGGACTTGAATCCCATGTCCAGCTGGTGTTCATATGAAGCTTGCTTCTTTTCCTCATCTCTGTGTGGGTTTTCCTTCAAGTACTCTGGTTTTCTCCCACTTTCCCAAAGACATGCAAGAACTGCTTATTATTTGCTTTGAGGAACAGAGCTTTGTGGTGCAGTTGGCTATCAAACGCCATTCCCTGATAAGAGTTGTACACTTCAGTATGTTTCTTTCAAGAACTATTGTTGTGCTCAAGTCATTATCTACAAAATCCTTGCCAGCTACCCATCAGTTCAGCTTCATGATAAAACCTTTGCGGTGTCAAGTGTGAAGGGCTACCCTTCCTGATACAATTGAGGCAGTGCGTTTGGCTTCCACTACCGTGCCATGTTAAAAGCCACTTAAAATCCTAAACCATGCCCATTCTCTGAAGTGGTCCCACACAAACATTCAAAATCTGTCTATCGGTTATAAATAGCAATTTGTGAACAAGGGAAACAAATACTGATGTGGGAAAAGCAGATTGATTTAATAACGTGGCCAGTCAGTCTGTTAAGGATGATGTGATCCCGCAGGGGCAAAGTGAATGTTGAGCATCCACCAGGTCTGATGGTGCCCACCTTCACCTAAAGCACCTAAAGCACGGGTGTCAAACTCCAAGCCGCAGTAGCTGCAGGTTTTCATTCTAACCCTTTTCCTCATCAGCGAACAATTTTCACTGCTAATTAACTTCTTTTCCCTTCATTTTAATAACCCTGTTTTTAAGGATTCAGTCCTCTGAATTAATTCTTTTCTTCATTAAATGACAGCTAAACAGGAATGAGATGTGAAACAAGCTAACAGTTGACAAGCTAAATTGGGGCTTCAAATGCCAACCAATTTCACTCCAACAAATCTCTT
This sequence comes from Erpetoichthys calabaricus, assembly GCF_900747795.2. NCBI lineage: Eukaryota > Metazoa > Chordata > Cladistia > Polypteriformes > Polypteridae > Erpetoichthys > Erpetoichthys calabaricus. Next base: position 63,738,832 of record NC_041411.2, on the reverse strand, counting down.
AATGAGAAGCCGATTCTTGCTGTGAATTGAACTCGTTATTTAATTCAATGGCTTGTTGCTGCCCTCATTCTGCCACAGTAGGCATTTCCAAAACTGTTGATTTTCTTTTTTGTGTAAGAACACCATCAAAATGTTTTTGTGACCTGAGAGATCAACCTTATGGAGACCTTCACCTTTCTTTATTTTCAGATATTGTGTGATGGGCACAGATGAGCTGGTCATGTGATGGCTTGGTTTGTGTCTCCTTATTGTTTGGATGATAATTAAGGAAAGAGAAACTACTAAGGTGCCGGAGTCAAGTTAATTAAAATTAAGGCAAAAGACGTTAATTAGCAGCAGAAACAGGTCACTGTTTGTGGTTAGAATGAAAACCTGCAGCCACAGCGGCCCTCCAGGACCGGAGTTTGACACCCCTGAGTCCTAAAGTGTCAATACCTTGCATTTTAGGAAAAACAATCCACTAAAAGTAACTCATATCTGTATTTGGGCAGGATGCTGTATGAAGTTCGGCTTCACAATATCTTAGTTTTGTAAGCAATGGGTCGGCTTCCTCACAGACCCAGTGCCCTAGGTTAGTGTCCAGTGTCTGGATGTTGTTTTTGTGGGGGGGGTTTACATGTTTTCTCCGCGTCTGTATGTATTTACCCAAAGACACAGTAGCTAGGTTAATTGGCGACTCCAAAATGGCCTCAATGCAAGTGTGACCATGGTGCTGGGCCCCATCCTGGTGACTGGTGCTGGCTGCAAAGCAGGAAACTGCCCTGGACAGGGAATAAATCCATTGCAATATCAATTTATATAGTTGAAAAGGGGAAATGTTAATATTGTTATGTTATTTGAATGTCACTCTAAAGATAAGCATCATGCAAGTATACGCCTGTCCATTTACTGAAGTCACTTAACCCAATTGTAGGATCACAGAGGAAGTAAGTTCCTCCTTTTAATATCAGGAGCAAGAAAGGAAGAAACCTGTTTATCAGGGGCAAGTCCATCACAGGTTACATTATCATCTCCCTAATATACTGTATCTCTGTGTATCCTGGGAAGAAAAAAAACTCTTCAGTTAAGGAAAGAAACGTAAAGATGCAACCATCACTTCCCGATTCCTCATCTAACTCTGAGGGCCTCTAACAATAAAAAACGAAGAGTGAATACAAATACATGAGAAAAGTGGCCAAACCCTTGTAATCATGTAGAGCAGTCTGAGAGCTCCTGTCCCAGCCAATCTGAACAGGCCTCAGGCGTCTTCAGCGTCACGCTCACTGTCGCAATAAAAACCATTATGCTCATCCACCCTCACCAGTATTTATTTTTTTAAGCAGCCTTTCAAGGCAATCCCCAAATTCTTTAAGTGACCGACATTAATGTTACATTTTAAAATGAATCAAGCAATACAGTGTACCAGACATTGCTGCCTTATATAGACAAAGCTCTCAGCATAATGACTTAAACTATTCTGTCTGCATTTCCTTCAATTATAAGCACTGGAGAGCTTGTGCCAAGAGAGAAGGGGCGCTCACTGAAGCAGTGCTCTGTCAGGCCACCTGTTAACCCGGCTTTGCTTTTTCGGTTTCTTAATTGTTTCCTCAACTTGCCTCAGCCATCCTTGTCACTTAACAGAGTTGTCTTTTGAGGCTTTTGACACGTCCGCATGAATAGTCAATTTCTTCTCAGGAACAAGATGCGAGTGACTGAATTACAATAAGCAGCCAATTGATAAAAACCAGGCAGCCCCTTGGGATGGAAAGGAAAACATCAGGAAGTAGATAACGTTTTCTCAGAGTTACAGAAAGCTTAAAAGAAGCATAGTGAAGTGAACTTCTGAGGCAACCGTGGCAGGCTTACAGTTTAGCTCATTCATATTCATTTAAGGTGAGGTCCTTAAGGTAGACACACACACCTTCGGAAGTGAGACAGGTCACCGTCTCCTGCATTATGCACTAGGGAGCGGCATTCTGCCCAAGGCAATTTTTGTTTTGTTCTTTCACTTTTTTGTAAGTGACGGAGTTTGTAAAGTAAATCTGGCACTAATGATTCAGACAAAGATCAGAAATGTGTGTCTAAAGGCTACAAAGGGTAAGGTAAATTTCCTGTGTGATCTTAGAAGAATATCCGGTTCTTAATAACCAAAAGAGAGAAGAGCAAGACAAGGCTGATTATGTTTCAATAAAGCAAAAGAATTACTTTATACATGCAGTTACCAAAATGGTTGAGGTGAAAATCCAGGTCCAGAAACAAAGCACCATTGAAAGACATGATATATGAACAAGTTAGAAAATGTAATCAATCATAGCACAACATTCAGGTATGTCTGAGAGCTGTGCAGGGACTGTCGGCTACAATAGGCTGGCTCTAGAACTTTCTCAGTCCATTTTATGGTTTTGGGGGCCAAAGACTCTCTCACCAGGATCGGGCAAAAGGCTGAAAACATGCCTGGGGAGGACTAGTCCATCACAGGGCCAATCCTCTGTCTGTCTGTCTCACTCACACACACACACACACACCAATTTCCAAATGCCAGTTAGCATAACCTAAATAAAACTAACAAAGTTACCTGAACTATTCTGTAACATTTTAGTAATTATGTACCGCTCTGATGATCTTTCTGATCATAAAATAGGTCATTATGATAGCAATTGACAAGAAGCATTAATAAGTAATTACAGAATTATGGTATTTGAGGGTTCCTCTAGGCACTTCTTTCTCTTGCACGATTTGGCTCAAAAACTAATCGGCACATCATCATCTCATAACAAGCTTAAGTTTTGAGTTTGGTGTTCTCCTGTTCAGCCGTTTGAGCTCCAGACCATCCTCAAGAAACTGTGACACACAGACACATACCGAAAACATCGATATCTCAATGATGGGTATCAGGGGACACTAAAACGTTGAGATCCGTCGAAAACTGGATATCTAAATTTTTGACGAATCTAAAGCTTTCGCCCCCCCACTATAGGTTATAGTAGGGGAGGAGGGCGCAAAGCAAAAAATAAAAGAGCCTTTGTAATTAATTCCTTCTTTGCTTGAGCAGGTCCGTACGTTGTAATATTTATGGAATGGGGCTTGAAAAGCTATTGAGTTATGGAAAATGTTAGGGAGTAACAGTGACACTGAGGCCAAGAATCTGTGCATATATGTGGAAGGTGGCCGGTTCAATCCCATTACTGCCAAAAGGGATCCTACTCCGTTGTCCCTTAGAGCAAGACCCTTAATCTAAAAACTGGATGCTGTGCAATGGGTGACCCTGCACTATGATCCCCAAAAGGACATGCAAAAAGATAATTTCCTTTTGGGGATTAATACTTTGTATTAAATGCAAATATATCAAAAAGTGAGAGGCAAACTTTGTTACAGTGAGTGGCCATTATGGATATCAGGTGAATGTGGCACTCTGGTGGTAAATTATAGGGTGACCAGATTTTGAAAGTCCCAAACCTGAACACTTGTGTAGCATGTATGCCCAAGTATAAAGCCTGTCCTCATCTGTTTAATGCCTGCTGTATATCACCGTCGGCAGAGAGAGATCAGGCCATGGTGGATTAAAAAAACACTTTCACAAATCAACACATCTGATTCTACACAGTGGTTGATGTGGAAACAAATAAATTGTAGCACTGTCCATTTTTGTCAGCTTTTTAAAACAGAACAATCTAGACGAGGACACACCATTCAGCCCAACAAAGCTCATCAGTCCTATGCATTTAATTCTTCCTAAATAACATCAAGTCAAATTCTGAAAGTCCCTAAAGTCCTACTGTCTACCACACTACTTGGTAGCCTATTCCATGTGCCTGTGGTTCTCTGTGAGAAGAAAAACTTTGTAATGTTTGTGCAAAATTTACCCTTAACAAGTTTCCAACTGTGTCCCCGTGTTCCTGATGAACTTATTTTAAAATAACAGTCTTGATCCAGTGGACTAATTCCCTTTATAATTTTAAACACTTCAGTCATGTCACCTCTTAATCTTCTTTTGCTTAATCTGACAAGGCTCAGCTCTTTTAGTTCTTCTTCATAATTCATCCCCTGTAGCCCTGGACTCATCCTAGTCGCTCTTCTCTGGTCCTTTTCTAGCACCGCTATGTCCTTTTTGTAGCCTGGAGACCAAAACTGCACACAGTACTCCAGATGAGGCCTCACCACAGTGTGTTATAAAGGTTGAGCAGAACCTCCTTGGACTTGTACTCCAAACACCGAGCTATATAACCTAAACTTCTGTTAGCCTTCCTTAATGGCTTCTGAACACTGTCTGCCAGTTGATAGCACAGAGTCCACTACGACTCCTAAATTCTTTTCATAAGGTGTACTTTCAATTTTCAGACCTTCCATTGTGTATTCAAACCTAACATGTTTAATTCCTGTGTGTAATACTTACGTATGCATACATTTAATTTCACCTGCCACAATTCTGCCCAAGTCTGTATGCTGTCCAAGCCCCTCTGTAGTGATTCAACAGATTCTCAATTATCTGCAAATCCACCTTGCTTTTTATCATCTGCAAACTTAATCAGGTTGATACAGTACATTCCTATTCAAATCATTTATATATATATATATAATATTCATCCATCCATTTTCCAACCCGCTGAATCTGAACACAGGGTTACGGGGGTCTGCTGGAGCCAATCCCAGCCAACACAGGGCACAAGGCAGGAACCAATCCCGGGCAGGGTGCCAACCCACCGCAGGACACACACAAACACACCCACACACCAAGCACACACTAGGGCCAATTTAGAATCGCCAATCCACCTAACCTGCATGTCTTTGGACTGTGGGAGGAAACTGGAGCGCCCGGAGGAAACCCACGCAGACACGGGGAGAACATGCAAACTCCACGCAGGGAGGACCCGGGAAGTGAACCCAGGTCCCCAGGTCTCCCAACTGCGAGGCAGCAGCGCTACCCACTGCGCCACCGTGCCGCCCATATATATTAAAAATAGCAGCAGCCCTAGGACCGACTCCTGTGGAACACACTTTTGACACTTGTCACTCCTTCCACTGCTGTTTCAATTTAACACAACTTCTTAGTCCACCTTTCCTCCTCAGGTGTTTTGACTGCACTATTACGGGTGTATCATTTTAAACTGAGGGTATAGGGTGGCATATGGACTCACCCCTTGGAGCTTCATACTCGCTATTCTAAATAGATTGCTTGTGTGGAAGTAACCCCCGAGGAAGACAGGAATAGTTCAATCAATCAGTCTTTATTCAGTCACAGATGAGTACATGGATTCATGCTTTGCAAAGCAGAAAAGCAAAGTTTTCCGGTTTCAATCGTCTTTTAATATTCATTTTCCTCCCTCCCCCTTACTTATGAAATAGCATCTAAGCATTTCATCAAATTAGCCAACTGTTACTGTTTTGTGTCAAGAGGGGCTCCAAAGAAGGAAAGGTCATCTTTCCTGCATCTAACAGACGTGTTCCTAAAGAAGGAAGTCGCCCTACTTCAGCTTACTTCACTTTATCTTATGACAGACGCCTGTATGAATAACCTGCCATTATAATAAAACAGCTTTTAATCCTTAGTAGCTTGCAAACAGTTACATTTTCTTTCACACTTGGATGTTTTGTTTCAATGCAGAAAAGGTTTATTAGATGGCCAGCCTGTTAAAACCAAGACATTCTGATATTCTTCAGTGATTTATAGGGTTGTATAACCTGAAATTAGGACTGTCCCTGTCTCCGCACTGTCTGGTCACCTTAGTAAATTATACTGACAGTGAAATAGTGAATCATTGTAAATCTGCGGATAATGGTACAGTGAGGTTAGTTTAGTGTAAGGTAAATAGATAGAGAGATAGATAGATACTTTATTAATCCCAAAGGGAAATTCACATACTCCAGCAGCAGTATAATACTCAGTAAATGTGCATATGCATGACGTGACAGGACACCATTTGTTTTCTTTGCTTGCCTTTTACGCTTGCACGGTTAATAGGATCATTTAACTTACCTGTTATGACTTAAAGCACTGAGAGGACTGAGGTGCTGATACACGGTCTCTCTTTTGCTTGCGCTCAAGCCACTAGGAAGACTTCATAAAGCACAAACAACTTGCCGATGCAGTGGGATCCCCTGCACACACCTTGCTGATGGAGAACAGCTAAACAGAGGCTGCCCCACGCATGTTCAAGCAACCAGTGACAGCAACTTCTTACTCACGCAAGCAGTCTTCTGGTGCTTCATTACCTTATAATGGGGCACTGTTTGCCCTCAGTAGCAGCTATCGGAAGGTGAAAAAATAGCCAAGAATACACAAATAAATTAGTTGGTGTGACCTCTGTCAAGGTAAAATTGAAACGGTAAACTATTGTAATTCATAGTTGAAGTCACACATTGTTTCTTTATTTTAGGATGGACGAGATCGCAAATTAAAATTTGCCAATGCATGAAATTGGGGTTTTGAAATTTTAAAATTGGATTATGCACAACGAAAATTGAACTGTCTCAACAAATTTTAGAAAAATTGCTCCACATTTCAACAAAATTCATCCATAGTTGTTTCGTGCTGATGGACATGGGCTATCGCAATAGGTGCTGTCCTGCATGTGATTCTGAACACAGACTCCTGGATTTCACTGAAGTAGAAGATAAGGTTGCCAATTAATCAAACTGTCCACTTAATTAAGCATCTTGGTTGTGGGGTCAGTTTGTGCTGAATAACTTAAAAAATAATTGTACTTTGCATTGATCCATTTTTACTTTGACAGTAAATTATTCCTGTTGATCAATGTCAAAAAAAAACCAAATTAAATCCACTGTGATTCATGCTGCATAACAATAAAATGAGAGTACCAGGGGGTGAATACTTTTTATAAGTACTGTATATATACACATACAGTATAAGCATGTACATGATGTATACTATACAGACACAAATATCATGCTGTATGTGTATACAGTATTTCTGCAGCACACAGCCAAGTTTTGCCATAATGGTAACTCATTTGGGCACATGTTGAGTGCCAACACTGGGCAGGGTACCATTCTATCACAAAAACCCTTTAGGTGTTTTGTGTAGTTCTTTAGCAAGGAAGGAAGGTCACCCTTAACAGCAAAAGACTAATGAAGGAGCAAACATTACAAACGATATGCTGAATATAAATTTCACTTAAACTTACATTAAAGATGTTGGCTTTGCCAGAAGAGGTTAAAGTGTGTTAAAAATATTATTTCATAGTTAAATACTAATGAATATACAGTATGTAACACTCTCTTCTTCAAAGTCTTGTACTTGTCATCTATTTTCCTAACCTGCTTATCCATTTCAGGGTCATAAGGTGCTGGTGCCCATCCCAGAAACACTCAGTCATACAGAGCCACGTTAGAGATACTCTGTTACCTGTAAATACACCATTAAGATGCAAGAGAAAAATCTGAGAACCTGGAGGAGACCAACACTGTGACAAAGTGAGACGTTACTTACTTACTCAATAGCCTAAGCCCAGGTTTCAAAAAACAGGATTCTGAAGGTGGCAGTGCTAATCTGTGCTCCACTGTGCTCTCCACAATCAAACCAAACTTTTTCTTTGCTATGCTTGACCACCAGCACTCTGAAAATTCCAGCAGCTACACAGGAAGCATTTTCTTGATTGGTTTAGCAAATGATTTACTAAATCATTTGGAATTGCATCTCAAGGTGAAAGAAAGCTGCATATCCAGCAACAGCTTCTGTAGAATAGGAGATGGGGCCTCATATCTCCTACACTCTGGCTGCTGGCCTCCTTGGGAAAGTGAGTGAGAGAGGAGGGGTGGGGGAGCAGGAAGGAGAACTTTTTGATGACAGGTAAGATTCTGTCCCCCCAACCAGTCATCAAATGAACAGTTAGCTATGAAATGGGACATGAAACGGCACAGTCATGGTATGCCAGTCATTTGTAAGGTATGCACATTCATATGTATACTCGCATTAAGCTGATCCAAACTCACTTAACATGTAACGGCTGACCACTTACCCAGACCGGCCACTACACTACCGAGACTATTCCTTGGATAACCTGAGGCTTCTTGATCTAGTAACAAGCCGTACTCCTTACAAGTTGTACTTTTTCCTCACATGACGAAATAACAAGCAAACAGAACATAGGAATGTAAAATCAAACACGGATATATTGTAAATGACGAAGTCAAACAAATATTCAATAATATAAATATGTGCGCACAAAACACCACTATCCCAGTGCCACCAGTGCCACCACCCTTGCCCCTAAACACTAAGTAGAAACACGGACCACCAACACAAAGCTAGTTATACACGGCAACTGAAATGTGGTGATAAATGAGTCCAAAATAAAGTCCGCCGGTTTTGATACTGGCTGTAGTGTTATTGTGCTCTTTCCTGAAAACAAAAAACGACCTCACCGTGAAAGTCCTGGCAATGGCTGGTATGAATCCGAACCCTGGGGCTTCTCGGCACTGGCTGTCGTGAAGATGAATTGGATGTTGAAATAGCAAGCAGTGGAATGATGCAATGAACGGCAGTGATGCGTTGGTAATTGAATGGGTAAATTGTCTCCTTTCTCCTCTTGATTTCTTTCCTCTCTCCTCTCTTTTTGCCTTTTGCTCCTCTTGTTAAAATGTGGAATGTCCCAGATGTAACTGGTGGATCCAATAGGTGATTTATGTCTTGGGGCTGCGTCTCCCTCCATCATCCTTCCCCTTTTTCACTTACGGGGACAACATTTACTGATGCACACATATTTACAGGATAGTAAAAGGGATGATGAAAACAAAACGCAACTCAACACAGACATAAAACACATACTTATTATGTAGCCCCACTACAAACAAACAAAATGAATTGCATTGGACTATGAGAGGAAATTTATGTGAACAACCAATACAGAAGAATCCAAATGTGCACCAGCCTTTCTTCCAACCAAACATGCTTCTTTCTGACACAGCAAGAGTAAGATGACATGCCATTGGCGTACTATCTATATTACTAAACGGCAGTTGTATATATGCACGGACGCAGGACGACGGACTCAGCGCCCCAGAGTCAAACCCAGCGGCTTCCCAGACTCAGTAGGTAGCGCCCAAACAACACAACCTGTAAACTAAACTTCAGGTCACAATACAACCGCCGCCCAAACGCGCACACCACCGCATATAAAACCTTCGTTTAGTAATGTTTACGAAGGTTGTATATATGCACGGATGCCAGACGCAACCCATGCCAAAAGCGCACATGTACTTGCACAGCGCCCAACAGTCAAACCCAGCGGCTTCCCAAAGTCAGTAAGTGGCGCCCAAACAACACAACACAACCTGTAAACTAAACTTGACGTAAAGCGTGTACGCCAACAAGTTGCCATGGTGACATATTTAAACATTGACATAGAATAACTAGACGCCTCATGACTAGCAGAATCGTACGTCAACATCACCGCCATATTGTGAGTGGCACTGCTGTGGAGTGAAGTATTGAATAATGTGCTGCTTGGGATTGTACAAACCACTGTACGCTCCAAACCAGATCCTGGTGGATTACATTTCATAGGTAAGGCTGAACAATTGTTTTGGTTATATTTGGCCGTTAGAAAATCCCGTTTTATAATCTTAACTTTAGCTAAGCCGGGCTAAGCTAGCAAAGCTATGCATTTATGTGCTCAAGTGAGCCTCCAAACAACGTTTTGGCTAAACGTATTTAGTCACTATGTAGATTGTTGGTAGCTGTTAACATGTCTCAAACTTGATGATGTTTTTTCTCAAGGAGCACATTGAGGAAACACAGTTTGAAATTGACAACCATCATTTTATGCTCATGTCTGTAGTTGTGTCTGTCTTCCACAAACTAAGGCTGCACCATATTGCCAGACTGAATACTCTCAAAGTACAAGATCTGAGTGAGCGAGAGGAGTGTAAGTGTGGAGGAGATCAGTGAGGTTGTGGAGAGCTTTAAATGTTAAGAGCGATATTTAGTATTGTATTCTGTAGTTAACAGGGAACCAGTGAAGTTGACAGAGAATAGGTGTAATATGTTCAGTGAATTTACAACAGCAGGATATTATCCTGGCAGCAGAATTTTGAAGAAGTTCTAAGCGATTGATAGGTTTTTGTGGGATGCCAGATAGAATACCATTACAGTCATCTATACGTGACGTGATTCGGGCATTAAACAATACTTCAGTACTGTGTTGCGTAAGAACAGGACAAAGTCTGGAAATGTTTCGAAGATAGAAGGCGGCAGTCCCCGAAATGTTACTTATATGGAAGGAATGGTTAATAATAATAATAATAATTATTATTATTATTTAATAATTGCCATTATTAGTGTATAAATGGATATAAATAATTGCATTTAAACGATTCGCCAAAATCTGTTGTATGTAAACGATACTGTTTTAAACGTTATTTTTTCATCAGAAAACCTGGTGTCCATGTCTACCTGTATTAGTTTAAATAGCACTTTTGCCACTCGCAATAAGGCTGACGTATCGTGTCTACTGGGAAACACAGTGAATGTGGCATCTATCTATATATGTGTATGTATTTAAACTTGAGGTAGTGGTGACTACTGACAGTGCCAGCAGTCAGCTACTCCACAGTGCCTGCGGTCAGGGGTTCAATTATGATTCCTAACAGCAAACGACTTCTAGCTAACAACACACCCATAGAAAAACAAAAACGAGACTGCATGGATAAAAACAATGAATGAAGGAGCCTACAACGCGCTTCTGAAACACCAGAACCAAACGAGTCATGACTCCAAAAAGAAACAGCTTTACTACAAATATATTTATTTCATTAAATGAAAACCTTCCCAGGACGCTCGCACCCTCCATGATCTTACATCCCTTCAAAGATTGGAGGGAACAGAAAGTAATTGCCATTCTTGCATTTGCGATTCTTTAGAGAATCGGGGTTTACTGGTATCTACTATATGAAACCTCCAAGATACAATATCAGGAAGGGGTCTGCTGACCCATGTGCGGTATTTTTGAGCAAACGTGTTCAGATTCTACTAGCTATGTCCTATTCAAGTAATGTTTCATCTCTGATTTTTGGGCTATTTGATGTTTCATCTTATTCAAGGCAGCCATAAACTGAGAGCTCATGGGTCACGCATTTTAATAACAGATTGGTTTCTTGGTGACTGTAAGTTCACTGTATGCAATTTTTCCAAAATTGTGCCTACAGCAAGATGCATTAAGGGAGCTCTGTCAGCAGGGGAAGGAAAGGTTGTGGACTTAAAGCTCAGCCACTCTCACTGCCTCTTGTGTCGAGTTGCTTGAAAACCAGACGTTTCCCATTCCAAACCCCAACAAGAAATCCATGATCTTGGCTTGGTTTGCATCCAATTGGAGAAGAGTGTGGCTCCAAGTATGGGAACCTTCATCACTGTTGGCAGCCAGCAGCGCAGGAGGAACCCTGAACCTAACCCAGGATCATGCGTCATTCTATAAGGGATCTAAAGACAATCCGAGCAACCAAATTAATCATTCAGATAGTTGTGGTAATAAATTACAATTCTACCACATCTAATTTTAAATTAAAGTATGTCATTATTGTTGTTGGAAGTGATGTAGATGTTTTGGTGGACAATTGCATGTGTGGCAATACACTCAGAGTGTACGTGTGAGGAGCTGGCCGTCTACAGCAGTGGATGTTTCCAGGCCTCAAGCAGCATCCTGTCGTCCAGGTGAAACCTCTGCTAACATATTTGTTTCCTAGTCCCAGCAATTCATTGGATTTTTACCATTCAACCACGTAGCACCACACTCTCTGTAATCTTGCATTACTTTTGGTTGTATTTCATTATTTTTCACTGTTGCTACCAACCGATTTTTAACTTCTTCACAGGATAAAATGTGAATTATCATGATCTGGTATTACCTTTTTATGGATATTTTAATTCACCCTTACAATTTGTAATTCACTTCATCTTCCCTTTGACTGTTCATTTACTTCCATCATACTGGAAGAAACTCTTCGGTGCAACTTTAACATTTCCAATAATTTTCTTCTCTACCTGCCTCTTGGCTATTCTTTCTTTCATTTTACAGTTGCTTTACATAGCAAAATCACCAATGTCAAAATCAGACCTAAAGTGCATGTATGGAGTGTTTCCACGTATGTACCTTACATGGTAGTTTAACACTAGTGAATTAGCTATGTAACTTCTTACTTTCCAACTTAGCAGCTCTCTTAAATTCCCTTTTGTTTATAAATTTTGGGATAAACTAAGGTATGGCACAGTAGAGCAGTGCTGCTACTTCACGGATCCAGTGTTCTGGGTTAGAATCGTGCATGGATGTTCTCCCTGTGTCTGCATGGATTTTCCTCACAAATCCCCAAAGACAAGCAGATTAGGCAGATCATCAGTTCCAAAGTGGCCCTGGACTAGCATCCTGTCCAAGTCTGCTTACTAGCTTGTGCCCAAATACTGTCAGGATAGGCTCCGGACCCCGAAGCCCTGACTTGGATTGAGCAGGTTTGAGAACATAATGACTTGTGTTGAGTACAACAAAACATGACTTCTCAACTGTCTTCATATCCTAAAGTTCAACATGTGTTTTCAACACAAGATTTGCACTATTTTATTTTTTGTAAACATGCTGATTAATAACATCATAAAAAATATATTCAGATCTATTGATCTGAGTGTCAAATATGGTGGTGTGTAATACTGGAGGAACCTCAGGGGACTGTCCTACACCACAGACTTCCAAGCACCATACCAGCGCTTCCCATCTACAGACATTTTCTGAGGACTCATCCATCACAGGCTGCATTAATAATGGAGACAAGTCAGAGGACAGGAAGGTTGTGGAGGAAGGACATCATGTTGTGGTGCAAGGACAACAACCTGCAACTCAACATCAGTAAGACCAAAGGAGCTGGTGGTGGATTTCCGGCATGAGACCAGTTGCCATTCAGGATGAGGACGTGGAACTGTTGCAGAGCTACAAGCACCCGGGGTTCACATAAACAACAAACTGGACTGGTCTGACAATACTGTAACGTTGTACAACAAGCGCCAGAGCAGACCGGACTTGCTAAGCAGACTCGGGTCTTTTGATGTGTGCAGCAAAGTAAGTTGTTCTATGCTGGGGTCTTCTGGGTAAGCAACCTGAGCTCAAAAGAAGCACATTGCCTAAGCAAACTTTTCAGGAAAGCCTGCTCCATCAAAAGGGCGAACCCTGGACACGATAGAAGCTGTTCTGGAAAAGGAGATGATGGCAAAATTGGATGCCATCATGACAAATCTCCACCTTCTCCTCCAGGAGGTGCTCTCTTGGAGCACTTTTATCCACAGGCTCCTTCTACCAGAGTATACTAAGAAGTGCCTTTTGGGGGTCTTTTCTGCCTACTACTATCACACAATTCAATGCTTCCACCCAATGTACAGTGGAACCTCGGGTCACGACCGTAATTCGTTCCAAAACTCTGGTCACAACCCGATTTGGTCGTGACCCTAAATAATTTCCCCCATAGGATTGTATGTAAATACAATTAATCCGTTCCGGACCATACGAGCTGTATGTAAATATATATACACTTGCTCGCTCTCTCGCTGCACAAGGAATGCATAGGGAGAGACTGAAATCATCGGCGCGTACGAACCGGAAGGGAAACTGGCTTGTTCGTCACCCGAGTGTGTGGTCGTGAACAGATGTAAAAGTTTGGCGAACTTTTCTGGTCGTAACCCGATTTGTACGTGGTCCGAGACGTTCGTGACCCGAGGTTCCACTGTACTTGTTAAGTTTAGACTGATTGATGGATTGATCGATTGATCGATTGGCTGTATTATCTATCCTGTGAGTCTGTATTCTTGTTTTGTATGTTTTTGCTGCTGTATTTATCTGATTTTCCCCTTGGGATTCATAAAGTTTATCTAATATGGTTTCTGAAATTTCAAAACTTTCCATTATTGAACCTCTCTATGTTAAAACTGTGTGTCTTCAATTATAGATTAGCATAATGTTTCAAATTTAGCTTGTGAGAGGTAATTTTAACCTGGATCTTTTGTATATTTCCCTCTTTTACATGTAGGATAGCTGCTCCTGTTAGCTACACAGATCCCCAGTATAAAATAGTGACGTGGCAACAGAGTCAATGGTGCCTGAACAAGTAGCGGCCAGGAACAGATCTACCATCAGGGCTTTTTGGGTGTGCACCCAGGGGCCCATGACGGCAATAAACTCAATCAAAGTATTCATTATCCCAGAATTGAAATGAGCAAGGGGGTCTTCCTCCTGTTTGATGATAATAGTCTACTATCCATGTACTGAAAAGACTAAAGGGGAAATACTGTGCTACATTAAATGACCCGATGTCCACGCGCTCCTTTTTTAAAAGTATGATCAGCTCTCCAAGATAAGTCAGCCAGGGTACTTAATCTGGCCTTGATAGTGGTGGCATTTAGAATGAACCCAAGCCACTTCCACTCACTCTGTTAGTGTAGGTGCAAGTGTGATGAAAGCTGTATGGCCACTGGTTGTGCAATGGGAAATAGGCCGATTGCTTGTTCACGCAAGCGTCATCTGCGAAACTACAACCCTTTGGTGCTCCATGGGTTGTTAGTGAAAGCACTTGCACCCACAAAGTATAAAAAAAGGTCAGAGTAGGACAGAGTGGGGATCGAGGAAAAAAGAAAGAAGGAGGGAAGAAAAATCAAGGAACACGGTAGAGAGAATTAAGAACAGAGATTGGGAGTGTGACCCAGTGCGGAGGACAGGAGTCAAGGCAGTCAGAAGACTCCATGGTGAGAGGAACGTCACTGCAGGGGCAGGTCGCTCTGGTTGAGCAATTGGGAGGAGCACGAGTATCCGAGGACGGCAAGGGATGGTAAGATGATGGAGCCAGACTTTAGGATTCCCAGTTAGTACCAATCAAGGTGGCTGGGACGCAAGCAATGTAATGGTTCAACGCATTTGTCGTCTCTCAGCTCAACTCAGAAGACCCAATGGGGTGCATGGGAGAGGCAAGGGAGTCAGAGAAGGAGAGACGTACTAAGGCTAATTTTAACCCTGTGTTTTATTCTTGACTTTTTAATCTATTTACTTGGATTATTTATTGATTGATTTTTATCTCTCACCAAGTTTTTATGGATTATTTGAGTCATTGGTCATTAAAGAATTTGCATTGCACAATTTAGTGGACACTGGCAGATTTGAATGAACTGCACTACAAACGTTTTGCACCTAACTTGTTATTTGTGGCTTCATTGCTTTCATTACTATCAATATCTTGAAAACAGGAAGATGGTAAGGTTGTGGGCACCTGGGGCATCACAAACTATATGAGGTTTATGTGTGGAGTTACTTAATATCAAAGTGAGTGCGGGTAAGAGGGGAGCGTTCATCTGTTTCTTAGAGGGATCACCAGATCAGGGTTGGATCTGCTGAATTACAGACAGCGAAGTGAGGACAGGATAATGATCACAACTGGCTCCGATTTACCTAAAGAGTGGAGTTCAGATTAAATAAACATGAGAAATGGAAAGTATAATGGTGACGAGTCTTTTGAATAAACAGGAGAAATAGACAAATCGTCCAAAAAATTGCTTTTGGAAATTATCTCTGCACAGCTAAGGGCTACAGAATAGGTGAATGGCTGGATTGATGCCTGAATAGATTTTAGGAGTCATTTTCAATATTCCCTGCAATTATTTGTATTTCTTTATATAATTGATTTTTGAACGTGCCACTTATGACTTTTTGACTATTCTAGAAAAACCTCACGCTATTAAAATACAGTTTGGCACTGGATATAATAAAGAACATCTTTTTGCGCTGTTTTTGTAGTGGTTGGTGTCCCTCATTCCCACACTGGGGCTCGGGTCATAAACTCCAAGATGCCCAGGATTTGATATGTGCTGGGGCAGAGGGCATGAGGCATCACATACTTAGAAGCATTTTAACTAGAAATGTTAGGAAAGTGTTTTTCCCCATCTATTGAAATAAAACTTTTGTGTGTGTTTATTTTATGCATCAGCTCTACTAAGAGAAACACATGCAGCGTGTAAGGTTCAGTTATGAGCCAATTGTTCTTTGTATTGCCATTGTGTTCACCAATCTCAAATAATGATGCTTGCACCTTATGTTGCCTAGTGCTATCCCATCATCCAAAAAAATGTTGGCAGAATCAAAACAATATCAAATATAGCATTTATTTAATTGGAGCGCTCTGAATTAATAGACCTTTGCTACAGGGGTGACCTTTTCTTCTGCTGCCCAGTGAGCTTTTATTCACCTCCCATCTTTTACCTTACTGAACAGTAGAAGGCAGCATTAGCTAGCACAGTGAGCTCATGTTCTCTTCAGTCCCTCAATTTGTGATGTTTTTATAAGGTCATCATAACCATACTGTTAGCATTCATAAAATCTTAATAAATGCCTGATGTTGCCAGAAGCCAAAAAAAAAAGGGAAACAACGAAGCACACTCACCCACATACCTGCTTTCCAGAAGCCGAACAAGCCGAGAAATCCTAGCACATACGTTTGTGTTCAAACGCTGACCTTTGACCTTTCACCTCCAACGAAGTAGAGCGGAGCGGAGCTGAGCCGAGCAGCCAACTGGAGATGTCCCTAAAATCACAAGTGGAGGAATGTTTTCTTAGCAGACAGCGACAACAACAAGGAAACCGGAGGTTAACATAAACAGAGGGTGATTAAGAGCAAATTTTTCTCCCAGCTGCAAAAGAGCCGAGTAAGCGGTCAGTGTGGGGGCCCCCCAAAATAAATAAAGCCAAGTTCATGGTATTGTTACCGACCGCGTGCTTCTGACCAGCCTGTACTCACTTTTCATCAGTTCTCATCAGAAAGCTTTGTAAGCATTACTGGCAAAGATTTGGCAGGGGTGGCAGGCTTAAGTAGAAGTGTTGAAACGAAAGGTAAAAGAAGTTGCATTAAATCATCTCAGGCACCAGAAGGGGAATTTTTGGCATTTCGATACCACCAGGGCTATGAATGAAGAGGTTATACCTGCACAGAAGGAAGCTAGAAAGGAGTATGTCAAGTGCTACTTATACGCAAATATCCTCTGTGTACTGGGCAGGGATTATCAAGAGGGAACAGACCCAGATACCCATGTGGCACACCAATGAAAGAAGGCTGCCATCCTCAGAGCTACCTAAAGGGTGAGGGCTGGGCTGTGAATGGAGAGCTGAAACCCACAGAGAGGAGCCAGAAACACCAACATTCTGGTGAGAACCAACAGATCATACTCATCAAGAGAGAGACCGGATAGGAAGCAGAGTTAGAGATGTGCGATTCAGGTAGAGGCTTAGAGATCCTGATGTTCTGAAAGTCATCTTCTGCAAAGAACGAGTCCATAGACATATCAGTGAAGCGTGCCCTCCAGACAAAAAAAAAAAAACAAAAAAAACTCATTGTTAGGCCATTTTTGGACCATATTTCATGCAGGAAATTACACCCTTATGATTAAGACTAAACCAATTGGTGTCTCCATCATAAATGATCAGAAGGACTTGAAGGTGTGCCTGTCACATCAACTGACCCCGGGGGTTCACCTCATATCAGGATATGAGGAGACAAAGTTACTCCTTTTCACAAACCTTCAAAAAAATGGGACTTAGTAATAAGAACATTTGGAGTGTTTATTATGCTCTTTTGATGTTGCTAATCACAAAAATTATACTTTTGATGTCTGCTTCTTTACTGGTGGTCCTAGCCCTCCAAAGTAATGAGAAATTTCAAAGCTAAGCATATGGGGTATCATTTTAGACTATTTCAAGGTCAAAGATTATGAATATGATGTGATTTTTGATCCTTTACTAGTGATCTAGCCCTCTATGGACCTCTATCAGAGGGAGGAAAATACATTTCTGTTACAACGGAGAAAATCTAGACTTTAAATATTTAAATTAAAAAATTGTAATATTTCAAATGTTTTACAAAATTGGCTTTGTTTATGATGTACTTTTACCTCATAAAGCAAATCATCAAAATTTTTTTTTTTTTTTTATATATTTTATTAATTTTATTGTAATCATTCCATACAAGTAGATCAAATTTTACAAAAAAATAGGATTGAAAACAAATCAAACCCCACCCCTGAGAAGGAGAGCATGGCCAAAGGAGTAATACTTAAAGCTTGTAAACATATCTAAATTGTTGAGTTTAATAGGGCAATAAAGATAAATGGAGAAGGAAAAGAAATGTGGAAATAATTATTTCTTCTTATTCTAAATTATTATTGATTAGATCCTGCCAGATTTTGAAAAAGTTCTGTACAGATCCTCTAACTGAGAATTTGATTTTTTCCAATTTCAAATAATATAAAACATCGGTTTCCCACTGACTTATCAGAGGAGAGTTAGGATTCTTCCAATTTAACAAAATAAGCCTGCGTGCCAAAAGTGTAGTGAATGCAATCACCGTTTGCTTGTCCTTCTCCACTTCAAATCCATCTGGAAGGACACCGAACACAGCTGTTAATGGGTTAGGAGGGATTGTGATACCAAGGCTGTCTGAAAGGCACTTAACAATTTTGGTCCAAAATGATGTTAGCTTGGTGCAGGCCCAAAACATGTGACCCAGTGAGGCAGGAGCTTGGTTGCAGCATTTGCAGGTTGAATCTTGCCCTGGAAATATCTTGGACAGTTTTAAGCGAGACAGATGAGCTCGATATATAATTCTGAGTTGAATAATTCTATGCTTTGCGCATATGGAGCGAGTGAATTCTCTGCATTGCTACCTTCCACTCCTTTTCTGATATATTGATTAAGAGATCTTTTTCCCAATGTCCTCTTGGATCTTTGAAAGGAAGGGACTCTAATAAAATTTTATATATTGCAGAAATGGTGTCTAAATCCTCAAAACTGAGCAGTATTTTTTCCAGCATGGTGGAGAGTACAAGATGAGGAAAATCGGGCAGGTTCTGTTTAACAAAGTTTCTAATTTGAAGATAGTGAAAGAAATGTGTAGCTGGAAGGTTAAATTTGGAATGTAATTGTTCAAAAGATGCAAATATGTTGTCTATATAAAGATCTCTGAGCAATTTAATCCCAAATCTTTTCCAGGTATTAAAAACTGGATAGGTTTGCGAGGGTTGAAAGAGGTGGTTCTCCTGCAGAGGTGCCACAGATAAAAGATTTTCCATTTTAAATTGCTTTCTAAATTGGTTCACATCACATTTCTTATGAATACCCCGAATTAGAGAAGTTACATTAATTCACAGTTTATTTTCTGAAATTCTCAATGATTTTATGCATAATTTAAACATTAATGCTCAATCTAAGTGAGTAGTGAGCAGCTTTTGTTATCAAAAATATTTGTTGAGAGATATTCTGCATTTTGGTAATTACTGGTGTGAGGGATGGCCGGCCAAACATTCCGGTCCACACCTCCAGGCCGCCACATGGAGCCCTCCCAGCAGCATGGAAGTTCCCCGAATTCCAGCAGGGCCTTATGGACATTGTAGTTTTTATAAACAGCCCTGCTGGATACCATGGGGACCACCAGGAGCCGCTGTAGGGAGGCTTGCAGAGTGCTACGTGCCCTATAACCCAGAATTGCGTCCTGGTCACATGACCGGAAGGAACGGTGTGCTTCTGGGTTGAAGAAAAGGACTTTTAATCTGACCAGGAAGTGATGAGGACTCATGGACTGCAGGGCTGGAACCACTTTCGGGTCAGGGACTATAAAGGACTCTGGGAAACCCCAGACGAGTGAGCTGAGCTGGGAGGAAGGGTGGCTAAGTGTCTGTGAGAGGAGGATTGTGTATTAATAGTATTGAGTATTGTATGAGTAGTGTGGAGTGGAGGGTGCTTGGTGCACAATATTATAATAAAAAGAACAAGTCTTGGACTTTTACCTGGTGTTTGGCGTGGTACCTGAGGGTTCAAGAGGTCGATAGGGGCCTCTACTGCTATACTGGTTATTATTTATCCCTACAAATCACCCACTTGTTTTATGTTATAAATAAGAAATTCATCCCGATTCTTCTTAAATGTTCTCAAGGCTTCCGCTTCAACTTCATGTCTTGGTAGTTTGTTCTAGATTTCCACAACTCTTTGCATAAAGAAGTGCTTTCTGAATACATTTCTCCCTAATTTCCACTGATGTCCTCGAGTACAGTATGTGAGTCACCGTTAAGCTGAAAGAATTCTGTGGGATCTACTTGTGCCTAGGATGATTTTGAAGACCTGGATTAGGTCCCCACGCAGTCCCCTTTCCTCAAGACTATACACGTTTGATTCTATAAGCCCGTCAGAGCACAACATGTCCTTAAGTCCTAGGATGCACCTGGTTGCTCTGATCTGCACGGCTTTAGATGGTGCTATGACTTTCCTAGAAATAATAATAACGCTTTACATTTACATGATGTTTTTCTCAGTGCTCCAAGCGCTTAACATAGAGACAGGGGAGCCACTTCAACCAACATCAATGTTCAGCATAAATGTGGATGATGCAATGGCAGCCATTTTGTATTAATATGCTCACCACACATTAGCTATTAGGGGGTGAACGTGTGACAGAGATAGCCAATTAGACACTGGGGATGATTAGACGGCCAGAATGGATGAGAGTGTAATGGACACTTTATCCAAGATATCTTAATAGAGGATGCCTAGGGATCTCACAACCTCTGTTTTACATCAAATCCAAAAGACGGTGCCATTTTTACAGCACAGTGTCCCCGTCAAGCTTTTTCTAGATGGTCTCCTATCCAAGTACTGGCAAGGCCTAAACTTGCTTAAGTTCCGGTGGATGACCAGTTTTGAAGTGCATGAGGTATGGTCGATGGCTTCTTGTAGCGTGGTGACCAGAACGGCACATAACACTCCAGATGTGGTCTCACTAGTGTATTATATAGTCTAAGCATAACATTATGATTTTAAATTCAACAGTTTTTACAATATAACCTAACATTTTATTTGTTGTTTTAATTGCTTCTGCACATTGTTTAGAAGGTGAAAATATATTGTCAACATAAACCCTTAAGTCATTTTCAAAGGTTGCTTCCTGTATGACAATGTCTCCCCCTCCTTGCATTTATAACTTTTGTTCACGTGAAGTACTTGGAAAATGCAGTTTAATGTAGAAAAGTGCCAAGTGTTTCTCCAATTCCGATGCTTGTCCAAGTCTTTTTGAATTCTTTTTGCTGCCTCCTCAGTATCTTCATTCCTCTGGTTTTAGTATCATCTGCAAACTTCACAAGTTTACTAACTATACCAGAACCTAAGTCATTAATGCAAATTAGAAAAAGGAAAAAGTCGAGGACAGGTCCCTGATGGGGACAGGTCGCCATGGATGACCTCACTCTACGCAAAACATTCGCCTCTTATCCATACTCTGTGTTTCCTGCCAGTTAACCATTTCACCAGTTTTTACGCTGCTTATTAACCTAACCTGAATGCCTCTAGGGTTGTGTTAAGGAAACTGGAGTTCTAGGAGGAGACGATGCAGAAGCCACATAGATAGCAGCCAGGTGTGGCATGCTGGACCCTTGAGGTAGCCATGCCACCCTCACATCACACTTTCCATGCAGACGCAGACAACATACCTAACTGCAAGTGCTTTTATGAACTAACAAGGGGGCTCCGCCCCCTGCTCGCTTCGCTCGCCAACCCCCGGTGTTGGGTAACCCGAAATACATTAATGAATGTATGGTGCTTTCGAAGCACGTTGTAGGCGCCTGCACCTTCCATACTATGTCGGGTTTGACTATGCTGTGTAGTGTGGACGTGTAGGGTTCTGTACTCTCTTGAGAGGGCTACATACAGTTGTCCATGTGTAAAGTGCTTAATATTGTATCACTGTAATGTGATTCACATATGTTGTGGAGTCCGGATCTGTGTGGTTTCTGTACCATCTCGTGTTTATGCTTGCGGTGTGTTAGAAGCGTGTTGACCACGCTGTGTAGTGTGGACGTTTAGTTCAGAAGCGCGTTGTAGGCGCCTGCGCCTTTCGTACTTTCCCGCGCCTTCTGTACTATCTTTGTGGACCTTTGGGGCCTCCGCAGCCTCTTCCGTTTGACTCTGGGGTGCAGCACAGACTCCTCTTTTTTGTGTGGCTGTGTCGTTAGTCGTTAGCTATGGGCGCGTTGTTGCTTCATGTCTTATTTACGTTAGTTGAGATCTTTCGTTTTTGGGCCGTGACTCCTTCATTCGCGGTGGATCACACTTCGCTTGCGGTTTATGAGACGCGGTTTATGAGACGCGCGCTGAAGGCGCTGTATGCCTTCCATTCTCGGTTAGTAATATGGATATTAATAATGTAAAATAACTGAGGGGTGTGGAAGACCAGAGCCTATTCTGCCATTATTGAGTGCAAATGTAAGACTTTTATGTTATTAACAAGTCTGCACTTGAACCCTGGCTGTCCAGTTACAAAAGCAATCCCTTAGGAGGCACTCTGTGTGTGGTTCCACCTGTCAGTTGAGAACTCACATTAGTGCTAAATACGAGCTACTCGGCAGAGTTATGATATGTTGCACTAAAAATAAAAACTGAATTAGTTCCAGGCCCATCAATTCTAACACAGTGGTGTAAAGCCTCCAGGATATTTTTGGCACTTGATAAGAAAATCAAAAGAAAATTGCAAGGACCACAAAGGCCTGGGCTCTGGCTCAATCTATTTCCGACTCAATAAGGCACAGCGTAATGTAGACATCTACGAACAGTTCACCCTTGCAAAGTGGGATGTCAAAAGCCACCCTTGGGGTACTCATCTCTAACTTCAAAACTCAAGAATTCACAGAAACCTTTACCCGAGGCACATGCCTCATAAATAAATAAAAAGTCCGTCATTTACTTAAAATGGCATTCTGAGCTACATACTTCTCTTTCTGAATTCCTTTAGCCAAGATGAACCCACCAGGCAGCGGAAAGTGTCTAGAAGATACCAAGCACATTGACGGAAATTAGACGGCATGCTGGGACAAATTAGAAATTTTTCAGCTTGAAAACAGGTTTAACAGATCAGAATGGGCTCCAGGAGCAGAATAATTGGTCCATAAATCCAATTTCCGAATGACCTTTTCCAGTTACTCATTCCAAGTTAATGATATTAAGTGCCTGCCTGGGGGGGTCATGCCAAACCAATCAGCAGATAATGACATTTTACTGTATGTAACAGAAGCCAGAAAAGATAAAGCATTTCCAGTAGGTGGGACATGATTTTTTTTTTTTTTTTTAATTATTTTTGTAAAAGAGATGATGTGATTTAGTAGTTAAGCTTCCACACAGGTCATCTCAGTCTGATCCACGTTTACCCAACTACACCATGTTGCAGTGCTGTATACTGAAAGCAGGAGCTTCCACACGGGGTAGTTCTTGAGTTGTAATGAAGCGGCCTCAAAATACCATGTAGGTGGATACATATAAAAATCTGTTTAATTAAAATTAAATTAAGCAGCATGGCAGCACAGTCGAGTGTATTCCGTGATTTACAGTTCTGGGTTGGAATCAAATACCCCGTCACTGGCTGTAGACTTTACACTTTTTTCCTTTGGGTATTCCAGTTTTCCTGTCCCACCTCAGAGACACACCTGTTAGGCCTGTGTCACACCATGGGACTCTGAGTTGAAGCTAATGGCACACTTACAGTAGTCATTGCCTTTTGCAGTGCTGTCAAAAGTATCAAAATATCCATAAGTATCGATTGTAATAATTGGTCATCCTTCATAGTATTCATTCTACAGCCTACATTACGATTTGCTCTGGCTTTCGAAACTTGAGCCTCATAGGCTACCAATGGGCAAGGCCCAATTCCACCCACTTACCAGTGTTAATAAGTTGGTATCTTTCAGCAGCATCTGTGTCTTCATTATCACACTTAACTGACAAAGAAGGCAGTTAGAGTGGCGTCTGGAAATACTTTTGCTTGATGGCAAACAGGGATCCAAAACCACAACATACATGCTAAAGCACGATACCAACTGAAGGGGCTAACTAAATCAATTTAGGCAAACTCTTGAAGGACAGACACACAAGTCAATGCAAAGAATTTTGTAGAGGTAGGCACAGAAGAACCCCCATGATCCACACCCTGATTAACCGAAGTTTTCGCATTATCCAAGGCAAACCTGTCAGTGTAATACACTACCTTACTTATAATTCATAAAGGCTTTGCTGTGAATATGTAAATACAGTGGAACCCCGGGTTACGAGTTTAATCCGTTCCAGAACCGAGGTCGTAACCCGATCTGCTCGTAAACCGAACAAATTTTCCCCCATTTAAAATAATGGAAATGAGATTAATCCGTTCCAGCCCTCCCAAAAAGTCCCCAAAATATCATAAATAATGGAAAAAAAACATGTTTTTAAATAAGAAACAAACATCAAAATACTGTATTAGTAAATATAGTTAAATAAAAGATAAACCAACTTAAGAAAATGTAATCTTACCTTGGCGGCAGATAACGGAGAGTTGCTGAGGAAGGAGGGAGGGAGGACTGGCTGCATTTTCGGCACCTTCACATCAAAAAAAAACTAAAATTGAACTTTCTTAACTGTACGTACGTACATGAATTGTAAAAAAATAAACTTTCTTAACTTTAAACTTAGCCTAACACTTAACATTACGTACGTATGATTTTTTTTTTATGCTAATCATCTGTTTTTGCCTTTTTGGCTGCACTTTCGGCACCTTCACGTATAGCAGTTTCAGTTTTAGTACAAAGATACCTATGCAACGACGTTTGCTTTTGCCTGCTTTTTAAAAGCTTACGGAAGTGAGCCAAGCAGGTGTCATCATAATTTGCTGCAGAACGACTAGTTGCAACTTTTTCTGGATGTTTCTTTTCAATGAAACTTGTAACCTTCTCCCACATTCCCAGCACTTCTTTAATTTCACTTGTCGAAATTTTCTCTGTCTCGACTTCCTCCTCACTACCGCTGATCTCTTGCAGAGCCTCTGTACGTTGCATGTCCTGCAGCTCAAGCAACTCCTGTGTTGAGAGTTCCTCCTCATGTTCCTCGACAAGCTCGTTGATATCACCCTCGTCAATCTGCAGACCCATCGACTTGCCGAGGGACACGATTTCATGCACTGGATCTACGTCGGGCACGTTGGTCTCGGTCTTGGTCTCGATCTCGGTCTCGGTATCAAGACCAAATCCTTCAAAGTCCCTCGCTGCAACCGCATCAGGCCATAACTTCTTCCATGCAGAATTCAGTGTTCTTCTGGTCACTTCTTTCCACGCCAGGTCAATCATGCGTAGGCATTGCACGATGTTGAAATGTTCTTTCCAAAACTCTCGGAGTGTTAGCTCCGTATTTTCTGTCACATCGAAGCATCGTTTGAACAGATGCTTCATGTAGAGCTTTTTGAAATTGGAAATGACCTGCTGATCCATCGGTTGCAGGATTGAAGTCGTGTTGGGTGGGAGGTAGAGGACTTTTATGAATTGATATTCTTCCCGGATGTTGTCTTGGAGACCGGGCGGGTGGGCTGGAGCATTGTCGAGGACGAGTAACGCTTGCAGAGGCAGTTTGTTTTCTTGAAGATACTTCTTCACCGCAGGTCCAAAGCAGAGATTTACCCAGTCGATGAAGAACTGCCGCGTAACCCATGCCTTTGGATTGGCGCGCCACATCACTTGCAGTTTTTCTTTAAGAATCCTGTGAGTCTTAAAGGCTCGAGGATTCTCTGAATGATAGACTAGCAGTGGCTTCACTTTAAAGTCACCGCTAGCATTTGCACACAATGCAAGGGTGAGGCGGTCCTTCATCGGCTTATGTCCTGGCATCTTCGTCTCCTCTGCTGTGATGTACGTCCTGCGGGGCATTTTCTTCCAAAAAAGCCCCGTCTCGTCGCAATTAAAAACTTGCTGGGGGATGTAACATTCTGCCTCGATGAGCTGCGCGAAACGTGTGATGAACTCGCCAGCTGCCTTCTGGTCTGCACTTGCTGCCTCGCCATGTCTTACGACAGAGTGAATGCCTGATCGCTTCTTAAATCTGTCGAACCATCTATGACTAGCCTTGAATTCTGGTTCTACTACATCCGTAGATGTGGATGGTTCTTTCTGCTTCAGGTCATTGTAAATGATGCGAGCTTTCTCGCTTATGACTGTTTCAGTAAGTATATCTCCTGCCAACTCTTTCTCTTTTATCCACAATAACAGCAGGTTTTCCATTTGTTCGTGGATAGCCGACCTTTGCTGTGTAATTACGGTCATGCCTTTTGCTACTTTTACACTCTTTATGGTCTCCTTTTGCTTTAGTATTGTGCATATCGTGGACGTACTGCGGTCGTAAATTTTGGCAAGTTCCATCACACGCACACCTCTCTCATGCTTTTCTATAATTTCCTGCTTCAACTCGACTGACAGCATCCTTTTCTTCTTGCTGCTGTCCTTTCCACTTCCTACCTTCTTTGAAGACATGGTTAATGCCCAATATGTATGATATGGCTCTGGGTAGAAGGGGTAGAGGTTTCCGGGTAAGAAAGGCGAAGCGGAAACTAGCAGTGACGTTTCGGAGCTCGGCTCGTAAAATGGGCAAGCCTCGTACACCGGGCAGAAATTTTGCTCGGATCGCGGCTCGTAAACCGAATTACTCGTATACCGAGCTGCTTGTAAACCGGGGTTCCACTGTAACATATTTTTAACATCAACTCTACTGAGTGAGCAGTCGTGGAGCTGGTGACTCTGGGAATGTGGGCGAGACTTACTCACCCCTCCCGCTTTTGTCAGTGTGTCGTCAGCGTTGACCACGTACGCGCGCTCTACTCTTTCATTCACTTAGGATTTTTCTGGTAATACGACGATGACGACTGTACAGAAAATGCACACAAGATTTCCCATACAGACGACCTAAATGTCATCAAAACAACGCTTTTATATGCTGAAGAGCAGGCAGACACAACACCAGTCCACATTTTCATGCTGAGGTGACTGCAGGACATTGCAGCAAAGAAGCAAGGAACATTAAATTCACTAAGCCAGGGGAGGGCAGATTCAGTCCTGGAGGGCCGCAGTGGCTGCAGGTTTTTGTTCCAACCCAATTGCTTAATAAGAAATACTAATTGCTCAAGTAACACTTCTGCTTCACTTTAGTTGTCTCGCTCATTAAGATTTTGAATGCTTATTGCTTATTTTCATCTTAAACAGCTGTATTCATTCAGTTTTTAATGGATCCTAATTAGCAATAACATGCGAATGACAAAAGAGACTAGCATTTCTCCATTTGGCTTGTTTCCATTTACACCTGTGTGTATTTATCATGCATTATTAGGTTTAATTAAATACTTGGAAGGAAAGTGAAGAGAAAAAAGTGAAGAACTGAGAATTACTCGTCTGTTTTAGACTTCAAATCATTTGGATGATATCCTTAGAATGGAAACAAAATCTAGGATATGAGAATGACTTGACATGGCAGAGTTAAAGCACTAGCAAGCCATGAAATTAAATAATTGACAAGTATTGTTTTTTAATTAAGCAACTGGGTTGTAACAAAAACCTGCAGCCACTGCGGCCCTCCAGGACTGAATCTGCCCACCCCTGCACTAAGGTATGGAAACAGGATTAAAGTCATACAGTACCATATAAACTAGCAAAATCTTTTATATCCTAAATTTGAATCTGAAATGGCCACAGGCATTCATTTTATCCAAGTTTTCAGCTATTCGTGGTAGCAGTGGTCCACATTACCCATAATATACGAGGGGGAGTCAAGATAAAGTTAGGAAATGGGATTTTTTTTTTTTTTAAATGGAACGAACCTTACCAAAACTGATAATGTCATTTCTCAATGTAGTCTCCCCCCTTCTCAATGCACTTGCGCCACCTGCCTGGCAGTGCCTGGATTCCAGCAGAATAAAAGGTTGCGTCTTCTCCTCGCAACCACTCATGCACCCGAGTTATTGTCAAACAGAAAATGCCGAGGGGTACTGCAGTCACTAGTCAAGTTACTGTGACTTGCTGGAGACCAATGTGAAGCCTGCTATTCGACCCAAGCGGCAGGGACTGCTGTCTCAAGGAGTCCTTTTGCTCCAAGACAATGACACACACTGCTAAGACCACCAAGGCTTGTCTGGAGAAAGTGATGTTTGAGGTATTGCCACATCCTCCTTAATCGCCAGATTTGGCACCGTGTGATTTCCACTTTTTTTGGACTGCTAAAAAAACATCTGGGTGGTCGTCAATTCAAGACAGATGACAACGTGAAGAAAGTGGTGCATGAGTGGTTGCGAGGACAAGACAGAACCTTTTATTCTGCTGGAATCCAGGCACTTCAGGGCGGGTGGCGCAAGTGCATTCAGAAGGGCAGAGGCTGCAGTGAGAAAATGATGTGATCAGTTTTGTTAAGGTTCGGTCCATTTTCTAATAAATCCCATTTTCTAACTTTAGCTCGACTCCCCCTCGTATATTAAAATCAGGGTGCTACTGTATCTTATTTCTAAATTATGGAAACAATCAGTCTAAGCTATAAACTGCTGCGTTTGAAGTAGCAATGTGACATTGTACATCTCCACATCGACTCTGTATCATGCATTGCGAATGCTCTTCAGTTTCGCTCACAATGTGGACTATTGGGCCTTGTAGGCTGCCAACGGGCATGGCTGGAGTTGTATCCCCATTTCTTTACACAGGTGTTAATAAGATGGCATCTTCAGCGGCCTTCATCAGCATGCTTAATTTGACAAGAGGGTATACCAACTAAAGGGTCTAATACCACCAATTTAACTAAACACTTGAAAGACTGACACATTTCAAGAGGCAGTCATCTTAAATTGCAGAACCATTAATCACTCTTACCCTTAGTTGCGTTTGCAAGATGGTAAGGTTTGCATTGGATGTGACGAGGATGGACAGGATTAGAAATGAGTACTGTAAGAGCCAATCTTAGAAAGTTAAAGTTTTGAGTTAAACTCATATTAATGTTTTCTTAATTTGAATAGAATATAATTTCTTCCATAGTCATAGACAATGGTATGGTCTTTTCCCCCTATAAGTTAGTAGGAGATGGAACCTTCTTTCTATAACTGAGAAACAGTGCGATAATAGTTCTAGTTGTGTTTAGAACAGGTCCCAGTAAACAGGGACTTGAAAGACCCATTTTCAAGTTAGAAATGGGATAAGCATGTAGTTTTCTGAACGCTTTGAAATGGTTCAGAAATGATAAGTGAATAGTAACGATTTAAGATGTAACAAGATTAAGCTTAGAACTGAACTTTTATTATTACAAATTTTTCCATTTTTTGTCTGTGGAATCATTTCTGCGCGTCAGGCTTTTGTTGAATCCCATTTTTAAAGTTGGAGCTGCTGAACTTTGGTAACCTTGGGAAAACGCAGCTACAAGTACATTAGAGGGTCATCTCAAGTTGGACCATTGGGAGACAGTCAGTGAGGCGAGATTGCGTTGGTTTGGACATGTGCAGAGGAGAGATGCTGGGTAAATTGAGAGAAGGATGTTAAGGATGGAGCTGCCAGGGAAAAGGAAAAGAGGAAAAGAGTTTGGCCTAAGAGAAGATCTATGGATGTGGTGAGAGAGGACATGCAGGTGATGGGTGTAACAGAACAAGAGGCAGAGGACAAAGATCTGGAAAAAGATGATCTGCTGTGGTGACCCCCAATGGGAGCAGCCGAAAGAAGATGACGACCCTTAGTTGTGTCTGAAGTAGGGATGTGACATTGTTACTTTCTACAGGTTAAAACTTTTTTTTGTAATCAGTTAAAAGTTTAAACACCTTAAGACAGGAGGAAGAGGAGGAGTTTGGGATCATGAACTGATAGTACATTGCCGCGCCCACCACACGGGTCTGTGATTATTTATTCAACTCTGTTCACTCACATGAACTCTGTCGCTCCCTCAGTCATGAAACCCTCATGGTAAAGTGTGCCGACATAACGTGCTACTTTCTTTAATTTTAAAGAGTTTGATTTTAAAGTTGTATTTCATCAAACTTACAATAAAATTTTAAGGCGCTCTAACTTTTCACTCCTCAATTGTATAAACAGAGGTGCTGCTCCTCCGTGTGCTCACATGCCTGGTGTTTTACAGCAGAAGTTGAATTGTGGGTTGCTGACTATAGTGAAAGTTGATCGGATTTGGCCGGCTGTGGCGGCTGCTTCATGGATGGGGTCTGCGTGAATGCAGAGTTGTGGTGGGTTGATGAGTGTCAAAAAAAAAGCTAAATGAAATCCTCTGAGATTCAAAGTTGTAAAACAACCAAATGTGAAAACTTCCAAGGGGGGGGGGGGGGGGGGGTGTGAATACTTTTTATAGGGGCTGCATCCAGCCGTTTGTCAAATCGAATAAACTTACTTCAGGAATGTGGCATTGTGGAGCCTATCCTGGCAACATCAGTCGACCAAAGCTGTCTGAGGTGCCAGTACATCACAGGACACACCTGCAGTCCCATCAGGCCACTTCAACTCACAGCATAACTTGGAGCTGTGACAATAAAACCAGTGCACCATGAAGAATGGGCCAACTCCATACAGATGGCTCACAGGTTAAGATTTGAACCTGAACTTTGTGAGACAGTAGCAGCACTACTATCCTCTGCACCACCTGCTTTGTATGTCAAGTTCCTAAAAATAAAGATAAATCAGAAACTGGAAATTTTAAACAATGTACAGAGTGAAGCAAGAATAGTGGAAGACAGAAAGATGGAGGAAACAGAAGTAGGAGTTAGAGATGGGCAGGTCCGTGACGTCTCAAAAGAGACACACCAAATGTTACCTTTACTTAATTTGACTGACGCCTTTATGCAAGGTGATTTACAACATTTATGATTCAACCAGTAACGGCACACTGCACGGAATACACTCGACTTGAGAATTCCTAGTTCTCATCCTCTTTCTCTGTACGTTTAGCATTCGTTTGCTCAGAGGTTGATGCGCTTGCTGCTTCCTGAGCAGCTCTTCTTCTCTCCACCCTAGCGGCCTGCTTCTTCTTTTCTTTCGTCAGCATCTTTTCACATTAAAACTGATTAAGTCAGTGTTTGTGTTGCAATTAATAATAATACTTTGTTACATTGATATAGCGGTGTTCTCAGTATTCAAAGCGCTATCCACACAGGGAGGCACCGGAAAGCAAACCCACAATCTTCCACAGTCTCCTTACTGCAAAGCAGCAGCACTACCACTGCGCCTACTTAGTACGTTTTCTTTAATTTTTCACTTAAGCTGGCACTTAAGTCTTCAATCTGCATTAAGAATGATTTAAGGTATGAAGAGGTAGGGGAAGTGACAGCGAAGGTGGTAGGGATGAGAACGGCGCCCGTACACATGCGCTGCACGGACACCCTGCTGCGTGCTGCCGAGAGTTGATTCTACAGTAAAATAAAAATAAAAAGAGGAATAAAAATCATCACCCCTAAAGCGGACAGTAGACGTCACATAGTATATTTGTACCAAATTTCAGGTCAAGCAGTTTGCAAGCTAGAGGTGATTTAAAATCCTGGACAGACAAACTAACAGCCACGGTAGCGTATTATATAAGAAGATTGGTTTCATTTCTTTTGGTTTTCCAATTGGAGTAGCAGCATGTCAAGTGACTTGTTCAGGGTCACATAGTGTCAGTAGTGGGATTTAAACCCAAAATCCCAGGGTTTGAAGCCTGAAGCCTTAGCCACTTCACCACACTGCCTGCCTGTTTATGCACCTAATGTCTCCCTTCTGCTGGTACACACTGCAGCCATGTGGGAAAATCCAAGTTGAGTTGCAAAAATCAGGAGTGGTCTCCCCTAGATGTCCTCATATACTCAGATATGGGGATGGATATTTGAGGAGTAAACCGCAAGACAATGATTATATGGGCCCTGAGCTTCGCAATTACGTCTATCTGTATACTTGTATATGGTTGAGATGACAATAAAGTTCACTTTGACTTTGATATTTTTAGATGATGTACATTAAAGAACCATCAACAACAAATCAAATTAATGACATATTGAACAACGATTATAAAAGTAAAGTTGAATAAATCGGACTCTGCAGCTGCATGAATAAAAAAGTACCACTTCCTGTTACCGGAAATAGCCCAAAAGTTGATAGAATTCTGTTTTGTACCAAATACTTGCATGCAAAATTTGGTTGACCTAAGTGACACACGCACACAATTCCAGAAATGGTATTTTCGGACTCAGGGAGGTCTAAAACGTCGAGATCCATCCACTTCTCGAAATGGAATTTTTAGAGGACTCCAATACTTTCCCTATACGAGAAAGTCAGGGAGGTGTAAAACATCGAGACTCATCAAAATCTCGACATCGAATCTTCCGATGATTACAATACCCTCCTTATACTTCGTATACGAGAAAGTAAAAATGAAGGATTAGAAAAAGTGGTGGTCCTGGAGAAGTGTTCAACATTTTAAATAAAACTGGAAAAAGTGCCAGGTTGCTGGGTTTCCTCCAGCAACTCAAACATTCCACCCTGTAACCTCTGAATCATCTCTCTCTGTTTTTTCTTATCCTGCCAACATGCTGCCTTGTCCATTTTGTTCCATTGCTGCACCTGGCAGAGTCGGGGGGCTCAGAGGCAGGGTGTGCCCGGCTGTGTCGGTGCCAACATGAGGTGCAGAACTCTGGGCACGGCTTCCAATGGCACCTGCATGCTTTGCATTGGGCCGTGGAGCCAAAGTGTGCGTGCGGGCGTGTGAGGGAGAAGAAGAGCATTCATGCAGGTGCTGACAAGTGCCGAGGAGACAGAGAGGTGGACAAACCGTCCGCCTACAGGCAGGTCACACATACAGCAAACACGTGCTTCATCGAGTGCTAAGCCTAGGACACGTCGGGATGAAAGTCGGAGGCCTGCCGTCTGTATTGTGTTTATTTAAAATGTTAACACACAGGAACAGCTGTCAGTTCAGAAGAGAAGGTGTCCAGGACCAGTGGGGGGGCAGATTGTGATGAAAAGTTTATATATAAAAAAAAAAGCACTGCTGCTGCATTAATTCATACAGATTACTAAAAATAAAAACACCAAGATAAAAGAAGCCACGTTGGCAGACTAGCTTGTTTATACAGGAGAGAAAGCGAGGATAATGATAATTAAATGTTAAAAGGGAAAGAACAGAAGGGCTGTTTCAGCACACTAAACGTTAACACAGTCCAGCTGTTGGCATGGCCGCAGTCCAGCGCTGGTATTTCAGGGAGTTATTTGTGAAGAATGCCGACTGTAAGTGGTGGTGCTGCCAAGGGGTGCTGCTGAGCTGCCACAGTGACCTCCACTGCGGTGGCAGCACTCTCTCAGGAAGCAAACACTGGCACGCTGTCCAGTTTTCACCCGCAGCGGTCAACAGCAATTTCCGGAAATGCAGCACACTAAATTGGGATACTCGGACATGAAAAATGGGCTCAGAGTCAATGAAAAGCAGCTACGAGGGGAGACAAACAACTAGAAATAACAGTTGCACCGAGGCGGACGTTTGGGAGGCCGTTTTTTCCCCTAAATGCATGCGACTCCCACACTCAGGAAAACAAAAGCTACTCAGTAATAGCGACACTCGGCTCTCAGGAAACTTGTTCTGTCATATTGTCATTCTTGTGGCCTAAGGACATTGGGTCAGGATGGCTGAATACCATAGGGGGTTGGGGGGGGGGGGGGCACAATTACTTCCTTTTACAATCTGGGTAAATGGTGGCTATGTTGCAATATAAGGCCATTAAAAAGTCTATAATCAACATGTCGTATCAGAAAGAAAATTCATCTACGCCAAGTTTTGGAGAGAGAGAATGCTAAAGCAATGGAGTTTACAGACGTTAACTCTCTACACCCAATTACTTCATCGTGGTGCCCATGAGCTCGGGCAAAAGAAACTAACCGGCTATGACAGAACACTGATTTGAGTTGCTTTGGTTTTATTTAATCCATTTCTGTTTCATTTTCTTAACTGAGCAAAATTAAAGATGAAGAATGAGCATACTTTGCAAGAATTTTACATCATATTAAATATAGTGCCTTTCTTAAAAAACACAGCCTAAAATAGTTGAACCAATTAATTTATATTGTCATCGCTATTATAAGGGCACCTGCTAATGTTCTACTTCAAGAAATACAATAAACACCAAAGTGCATTCATGCTGGATTAAAAAAAATCAGGAGTGGTCTCCCCTAGACTTTCTCATATACTCAGATATGGGGATGGATATTTGAGAAGTAAACCACAAGAAAATGATTATATTTTTATATTCTGTACATTAAAGAACCATCACCAACAAATCAAATTAATAATATATCGAACAATTATTATACAGTGATCTCTCGCTATATCGGGCTTCGCGGCTTCACTCCATCGCGGATTTTATATGTAAGCATATTTAAATATATATCGCGGATTTTTTGCTGGTTCGCGGATTTCTGCGGACAATGGGTCTTTTAATTTCTGGTACATGCGTCCTCAGTTGGTTTGCCCAGTTGATTTCATACAAGGGACGCTATTGGCAGATGGCTGAGAAGCTAGATTGCTTACTCTTCTCTCTCTCTTGCGCTGACTTTGTCTGATCCTGACGTAGGGGGATTGAGCAGGGGGGCTGTTCGCACACCTAGACGATACGGACGCTCGTCTAAAAATGCTGAAAGATTATCTTCACGTTGCTATCTTTTGTGCAGCTGCTTCCTGAAACGACATGCTGCACGGTGCTTCGCATACTTAAAAGCTCAAAGGGCACGTATTGATTTTTGACTGAAAAACAAATTCTGTCTCTCTCTCTCTCTCTCTCTCTCTCTCTCTCTCTCTCTCCCTGCTCCTGACGGAGGGGGTGTGAGCTGCCGCCTTCAACAGCTTTGTGCCGCGGTGCTTCGCATACTTAAAAGCCAAACAGCCCTATTGATTTGTTTGCTAGAGATTGTTTTCTCTATCGATGTGACATTCTGTGCTCCTGATGCGCACTCCTTTGAAGAGGAAGATATGTTTGCATTCTTTTAATTGTGAGATGGAACTGTCATCTCTGTCTTGTCATGGAGCACAGTTTAAACTTTTGAAAAAGAGACAAATGTTTGTTTGCAGTGTTTGAATAACGTTCCTGTCTCTCTACAACCTCCTGTGTTTCTGCGCAAATCTGTGACCCAAGCATGACAATATAAAAATAACCATATAAACATATGGTTTCTACTTTGCGGATTTTCTTATTTCGCGGGTGGCTCTGGAACGCAACCCCCGCGATGGAGGAGGGATTACTGTAAAAGTAAATTTGAATACATCAGACTCTGCAGCTGCCTGAATAAAAGGTAAAGTACCACTTCCGGTTAACAGAATTAGTCCAAAAGTTGATAGAAATAGAATATTGTACCTCATACTTGTATGCAAAATTTGGTTGACCAAAGTGAAAGCGCACTCAGGTTATTGTGTTCACACACACACACACACATAACAGACTTAATTCCAAAAATGGTATTTTCGGACTCAGGGAGGTCTAAAATGTTGAGATTCATTAGAATCTCAAAATTTAATTTTTGGAGGATTCCATACTTTCCCTGTACTTCATATATACGAGAAAGTCAGAGAGGTCTAAAATGTCAAGATTCATCAAAATCTCAACATTACATTTTTGGACGATTATAATACTCCCCCTATATTTCGTATACAAGAAAGTAAAAATACAGTAAGACGGCATTTACAAAATAAAACTCAAAAGGAAAGGCAACAATAAGATAAAATCAGCAGAACAGAAAAACACCCTGCAATATGTGCACAGTTGTGGACATGCACACAACATGTACACAATGCACATATATACTTTCGGACAATACCAGCGCTTGCTGTCAACAGAAATTTTCAGATGTCTCGTCTAGCATAGGCTGCATTAACCCTTAACTAGTCGTGCACCAATCTCAGTTATTTTTGTCCAACCTCCTTTTACTTGAACTTACTAACATCATCCGCCATCTCTCAATACAACTACCATATCACAATGGTTTCCCTCCAGTGTGCCCCCAGCCAGATTTTAGGAGCAGATGCACAATCCCAAGTTCCATATGGTGCATTTGGTTCTTACCTGTGTATGA
The DNA here is from genome assembly GCF_900747795.2 of Erpetoichthys calabaricus. Taxonomy (NCBI): domain Eukaryota; kingdom Metazoa; phylum Chordata; class Cladistia; order Polypteriformes; family Polypteridae; genus Erpetoichthys; species Erpetoichthys calabaricus. The sequence continues at coordinate 63,702,954 of NC_041411.2, read as the reverse complement.
GCATGATGAGATGTTCTTCTTGCAATGACTTTGCCTACAAGGAACATTGAACAACTGAAATGAAATGTTATCCACGTGCAAGTCCTGCAGTGAATGAAAGTGTGACTGGTGACAAATAAGCACTGGAGGAGTGGATCAGGTTTGTCTTCAGATAGTCCTAGACTGTGTCATACTATTCAGTAATATGTTATTACATTAACAAAATGTTCAATTTAAGTTTATCGTCATATTTTACATTACAGCCACAGAGTGTGCATATAAATAGCCATTTTAGCACTGGTGCATAAAGTAAACTGCGCAAGTACTTATGAGATGAGAAATGGTGCGAGTAGTTAAGAGCTAATAATGATGAGGAGTCAGAGTACAGAAAGGTTGTGGAGGACTTCATCTTGTGGGGCAGGGAGAACCTCCTGCTACTCAACAGCAGCAAAACAAAAGAGCTGGTAGCGGACTTCCAGCATGACAAGAAGCCTCTGAGACCCATCACCTTTCAGGGGGAAGACACTGAAATAGTGCAGAGCTACAAATACCTGGGCGTTCACATAAACAGCAAACTGGACTGGTCTGACAACACAGTGGTGCTACACAAGAGGGGCAGAGCAGACTGGAAGTCCTGTGGAGTCTTTTGAGATGTGCAGCAAGCCGCTGGAAATGTTCTACCCATCCATAGGAGCCAGTGGAGTGTTCTACTCTGTAGTCTCCTAGGGAAGCAACTTGAGCTCAAAAGAAGCACAATACCTGAACGAACTTATCAGGAATGCCTCCTCCATCAAAGAGTGAACCCTGGACACACTGGAAGCTGTGGTGGAAAAGAAGATGACGGTGAAATTGGACGCCACCATGAAAAGTCCCATCCATCCCCTCCAGGAGGTGTTCTCCTGGTGCACTTTTAGCCACAGATTCATACTTGTGGGCTCTGGGGCTTCTTTTCTGCCCACTGCTATCAGGCAATTTAATACTACCTCCTGACATTTCATTTTGAAATATCTGCACAATATTCATTTATTTATTTATGGATTGATTGGCTGCACCATTTCTCCTGTGAGAGTATATCCTTATATACACACAGACAAACAGACACATACACGGGCAAATCAAGAAGTAAAGGCAATTTGAAAATTGTGCAGTAAGTGCAACAGATGCAATATGCTCACAATGGCTTATGGGTAGTTCAAACACGCACAGTGCAGTGGTCTGCCATTAGTCTAGTTGAAGCCAAGGTCAAATGAACATGGACGCTCCACTGCGGGATTGCACCAATGTTGAACACCACAGCATAGTGAGATCTCTTTGGGCAGAGGGAGTGTAACCTGCTGAAATTCGCGAAATCCATTTCCTCATCTGTTTCATAGGCCAAGGGTATCAGTCTCCAAGGGTGAAGCTCATCCATTTCATATGTAGTCTTGAGGCCCCCCCTTCCACCTTCGTCAATTTCAGTAATGGATCCAACAACGTGGATCTAAAAGGGGCAATTTCTATTGGATCTCTCTTTTTGCAACCAACACATTCGAGGGGCACAATGTATCCTTAAACCGGCCCTGCTCACAAAGCACACTTACACTGGGGGCCAATTTAACGACGTCGTGTAACATAAGCTGCACGTTTTTGGGGATGTGGAAGGAAAGCTCAGCGACACAAACATTGTGCATTTTAATATGCCTCTCCCAAGAGCCATGATTGTGCTTGGGAAATAATCTACAGAAGCCTTGTCAGCCGCCATCAGCCCCTTTCATCAAAGGCTGGTCTCTTGTCAAGTGGTTATGATACACTCTTTACAATGTCATGTATGAAAACTTCGAGACAGTGCATTTGGCCTCCGCTACTTTTGCCACGTTGAAAGTCACTTCAAATCTTTAATTATACCCATGTTCTCTCTGAACACACGCTCACCATCTACTGATACCTGCCTACCTGTTATAAGCAGCATTGAGTGGACAGAGGGTAAGGCCACTGACATGAGAAGGAGAATTCAACTTAATAAAAAATGGGAGGTCAATGCTTTAGGGATGAGTTAGTATCACATTCTCAAATTAGAGGCCGTCTGGAGGCCCTTGAGTTCTGACATCTACAACGCTGACCTATCTTCTAAATTCATGCATATCCGTATCAGAGCAGGACACGGTCTAAAGCCCTGTATAAGTTTCCAACATATCATGTTGCCTCATAAATCGAGTACCCTGGAGTTCATATAACCCACATTCAGCTTTGTCCATGTAGGCTTTGCATGTTGTCCTTATGTCTGGGCACTCGTGTTTTCCTCCTTCATCCCCAAAGCCGTGCAGATTAGATTGTCTTCTCCATTTCAAATTGGCCTAGTGCAAGTGTGAATGTGTGAGAGAGTGATCTTGATCAGAGTTGTATTCCTTCTTGTGCCCACTAGGACCCAGAGCAGGATGAAGCAGAATTAAGAATGTTATTTTTTCCCCCCTCACTCAAGACATCATGATAGCATTCAACGTAACACTGCCAAATAAAATGTTTTCCGACTTGCATCCCATAGCCACAGAGATTGCAAGTGCCTCCTGGTGTGCCGGCCTCCTCACTCTGAAGTGTGAGGAGCGCTGCAGATGTGTGCTCGTGGTACAGATGTGATGGGCAGACGTTTGCCCAGCTGTGCCGCTGTCATGTCTTCCATTCTCCTCTCTCTCTTTCTCTCGCTTGCTTGCCCACTCATCCCCCTGAGGCTCCTTCACTCGAGGATTGCATCGCCAGTGAGGCGCAGCATCTTCTGCTGATAAGATAGCCCTCCTAAATGGAAAGTCTAATTGCTTTCACACAAAGGCGACCATTAATTATGCATGACAGCACCCTGCTGTGTGCCTCCGCAGCACCAACAACACATCAGAAGAGAATGGACAATGGGCTTGAAAGCAGGTCCTCTGTGCGCCCTTAAATCCCAGTGAACTCTCCTGGATGGCGAACAAGTTGTTGAAATGGGAGTTATCATCGGAGCTTCTTTAGAACTGAGCCTTTGTCTGAAATTTGAAAGCAGAAGCTGATCTATCAATAAAGTACTCCACGTGGGCCAACACAGCTCCTGTTTCATACATATATTGGTCTCTGGGGTGGCAAAGCTTCTACAATATCACAGCCACGCCAAAGGTGTTACTTTTAATACTTCTGAGAATGGCTGGCTTATAGGCCTGGAGGCGGAGTCCAAACCACACGCCCATAGCATACACATGGAGTACTATGGGTACTTCAATGGCGTTAAAAGATGCCACACAAGTCTTTGTATTCACACATTCTTTTTAAATCTGAAGACAAGGTTTTGCTACCTTCGAATCACAAACCAGCATCTGATACCCTGTGTGACAATGAGTTATGCCAACTCACCGTCTGCTTCCCTTTACAAAAAGCCCAACAGGTAATGGACAGCAACTGGTCGAGTAAACAGCAGCAGCCTCATGTCCTTCAAACTGGGGATTAGTAAATGATGGATTGGGAGCTAGTATGCGAGCTAGGTATTCCGAATTCACCTCATCTTACAATGTTCTCCCAAGATGGCTGGAAATCAGCATCCTTGCAGTCCTTTCCTCTGATCTGACAGCGTAAGAGCTGCCTGTACACAAAATAAAGAATCAGGCAATTTTTAGCAGGTGGCAGGGCACTATATTGCTGTTATGCAGTACCGAGCTTGTCATTTTAACTTCCAGATAAATCAGCCAGGTTCCTTCTACAATACAAACTGGTGAAATGTGGGCTATACATCATATTTATGCCCACTTCAACAACCACCCCCCAACCCCCCAAACCCATAGATGAGCACATTATTTGTTTCTCATTCTCTCTCTCTGCCCGCAGGAAGAAATGCTCATATTTGATAGAAACCTGCAGATGCCAACTCCCCTGAGCCTTCCAGTGATGATTTGCCTTGCAGCAGTGTTTCCCAGTTAAATTTCAAACTAACAATGCCATCCATCAACGCCGACAGGTCCGGCACAGAGCCGCTACAATTAAGATGCCTGTTTACAGACACACCGATGCAAAGGGAGATCTCGGCCACAGCCTCCTGAATTAGCTATCAGGTAACTGCTGGACAACATTACCACAACCCCCCATACCCCACACCTTTTATTATTGTGCCTCAATTGCTTTTCTCTCCAGAGATCTGTGGTGCCCTGAATTGGCAGTGGACCGCACCTGAGACATCTCCAGGGGCAGAGTTCATCCTCTGGCCATTATGTTCAAACTACCCCTCACTCAATTCCTTGACAGTTGTGGTTTAAACAGCTCACCAGCTTCCTCTCTAATGGAGACCCTCATCCCAAATGCATCTCCTCAATTAGGTGAGAAATCAGTGGAGTGAATTGGGAAGGAAAACCACCTGCCATCACACAAACGCGCACACACACAGCTTCTGTTGGTCACGTTGTTGGATTGCCGACCACTGCTCTTTAGAAGAGCACTACCCATTACTGCCATTAACTCAATTTACTGCACTCATCTATTCAAGCCCAGAACACCTTACCTATTTACAAATATGTTATAACAATATAATACATGCACAATTATTAGAGAACTCGCCATTCTGAGCTTACCATTACTTCTATGCATATTTTCCTACTCTAAACCACACACACCAGAATGCTTACGGGATGTAGTCATTTTAAGGCTATATGTAATCATTTAATGAGGCGTGACCACCTGACAATCAAAAGTTTTGTTGCGAATAGTCCGCAGGTGGCAAAAGGCATGCGAAGAAGGTGCAAATTTAATGCAAAAGAAGAAGGAGGCCAGAAAATTTGAGAATAAACAAGTTTGAGGAAAAAATGGTTGCCTAATAATTCTGCACATTAATAGTTGCCTAATGCCTGAGCACACATATTTCTCCCTATGGCAAAAGACAAAATTCACTTTTCATTGTTAAACATTTCAGTTTAACGTAAGGCAAAATTTGAGATTGACTTAGAGCATTGGATTTGTTCAATTATAAAATGAATCCTGATAATTTGTGTTAACAAAATTACATTTAATAAGAGACCATAAATATCCTGCATTACATGTATGTAAAGTAAATATTGATGCATTAATTATGAACCTTCCAAATGAAAACTTAAGGACACTGGGGGTCTTCCTGAAACATTAGACTTTGGACGGGATGCCAGCACACCATACTCATGTACATCTGTATGTGCTATAAAAGGGGTTTAGATATATAAAGATGACCAGAAGGTGTGTTCCAGCTACAAAGCACTCACATTCCTCCATCTCCCAGGTAAGGCTTATGCCAGGGTGCTGGAGACGAGACTTTGTCCAATGGTCGAGCCAAATACACAGGAGAAACAATGTGAATTCCATCCTCGTCGTGCAACAGTAGACCAGATCTTCTCCTTGGTACAATTTCTGGAAGGTGCTTGGGGTATGATAACACAGTCTACATGTGTTTTGTAGATTTGGAAGAAGCATATGATCGTGTCCCTAGGCAGGTGTTGTGGGAGATACTGCTGAATTTTGGAACAACAGGGAAACCCGTGTGTGCCATTCGCTCTCTATATGAATGCAATTAAATGTTTGAACAAATACTTCACTTTAAATCAAATTTGATCACTGCAGGTGTCAGATTCCATCAAGGCTTTGTCTCGTCACCGCTCTTGTTTGTGGTTTTCATGGACAGAATATGGATGTGAGTATGTCCAGTTTGGGAAGCCAGGGGTGTATCATTGTTGCTTTATGCAGATGGTGTGGTCTCCTTTCTCATCTGACTGTGAACTTTGGCATGGACTTGAACAACTCACTGCTGAGTGTGAAGCTGCAGAGATGAGAATCAACACCTCCAAGTCTGAGGTCATGGTTCTCTCTCGGAAAAATGTGGATTGCTCTCTCCAGGTGAGAGAACAAAACTGCCTTTAATGGGGGAGTTCATGTATCCCAGGACCCTGTTCACAGATGATGGAAAAAAAGAAATGCAAGATCGATAACCACACTGGAGTGGTGGCAGCTGTTCTGTGGGTGCTGTACTGGTCCAAGATGGAATTGGGAGCTCAATCTAAGGACAAATCGCTCGGTTGAAAGGTTGATCTACTTTCCGGTCCTAAGGTCATGAGCTGTGGGTAATGACTGAAAGAATGAGATTGCAAGTATAAGAAACAAAAATGAAGCTGTGCTGACAAGGTGAGAAGCTAAATGACTCAGGAGCGTCTCAGAGTCGAGTCACTGCTCCTCTGGTCCGAGAGAAGCTAGCTAAGGCTCCCCTGGAGGCTCTTCCAGGTATGTCCCACTGGGCAGAGACCCTGCGGCAGATCAAGGACACGCTGGACTTATTGTATCTCTTGGCTGGCTTGAGAAGGCCTAGGAACTCCTCATGAGATGTTGGAATCTGTAGCTGGGGACAGGGAAGTTTGGCCTGACATGTAACCTGTTGCCACCACAACCCTCACACCAAGAGAAGTGGTTTCAGATGAAGAGATGTGTACAATTTTTACATCCCCTTAAAATAATAATTACAGCACAACTACTGTATATTAATTTAAAGCCACCTTCTAATGTAGTGGAGCTGTGTTTCTCAACCTTTATGACCTCGAGGTCCACTGCCGATCCACAGGAAATCAGATGAAAAAGTGAAACCAGCACAATTAGAATAGTGGGTTTGGGGGGGTAGGTGTATCATGATGAAATTAGAGTGATTAGAGCGGTGGGGCTTCCCCTTGGTGAAACGAGCGCAGTTAGAAATGGGGAAAAATATCGAAAGACATGCGAGATGTTACGGCAGCTCAGTAGCTAAAAGTTTTTTTGTGACCCACCAATGGTAAATTGTCACACACTTCTGTTTGAGAATGACACAGTTGAGAAAGACTGTAATAAAGTATAAAATTCTAGTCTACACAGACTCTAGAGAAAATAAAGTCTGGCCTTTATCTGCAATCATTATCATTCAAAGTCGGCTCTCACTTCCTTTCTACTTAATCAGTATAGCAATGCCCAGCTCTTGCTGCCCCATAAAGCCCCTAACAGCTCAGCACCAAAACCCTTCTGCAGTGGGTGCTGCCGTAAGCCACCTCAACCAATCAAGGAAGTGCTGCCATGTGCATGAATTACTGTAATCCTTACTGTTATGGCTGACTCAGGATTGTAGCCCTGGCATCAGTTTACTCCTTTATTAAATGGTTTTGTTATTTTTAATTTATTATTTGCCTTTTTTATGTTGCTAATTATGTTCATGGTATGATTAGTGTTTTTTGATTTATTTAAAATAATGTTTTTCTTTGGTTTAGGTTTAGTTATTTTTTTGTTATGTTGTATGTACTGTACTTTTACGTCCCTTGAAGACCACCAAGAGGCGGAGCCACTCTGACATCACGACTGAAGGCCCGCCCTCAGATTGTATATAGTAAGGCCGAGGAGCGGATCCTTTAGTGATTGCCTGACACTCTACAACTGGTATTTTGTGTTACTTTTTTCTGGTTTCTACTTCTGTTTTGTGGATTCTGTTTGGATCACGTATTGTGACTTGTTCAATGTACATTTCCTTTTAGCAAATCCTTCTTTGCCTCTTGCCATTTTGAGCTTCTTCCTGGTCTTTAAAATAAATATTCTTATTTATAAAGATTCTAATTTGGCCTTGTCCATTCATGACAGAGATTTTTGTGGATTTGTAATATATCTGGGATGTTTAGATTCTTTTTTTACTATATCTTTTCCCTTTTTGAGCCTATGTAGGCCAAGACTGGCCTATGAAGGTGGTGGGAGAAATCAGGTTTTCTGGGGTGAGGCCTGTTCAAGGTTTTATGATTAGAAGTTTTCATTCATTTTTAGATGAATTCTAAATTTGAACTTACTTTAAACAGCGATGAATCCAAAAACGACATTAGCTTTCATTTTATAGTGCTTTGAAAAAAATGGAAAATATTTTCCATTCTGCTGCAACACCATATTTGTTTTGTTTCGGACCACCATTTTTGAGCAATCATGTTGGCCGCTGCCATTACAATCTATCCCAGAATCACCCAGGAATGTGAGCTATGTGATGCCACCTGAGCGAACAAACACAAAGGTTGTAGTGTGCATCATGTACGTATCCATGTTTTAAATAAAAACAGGGTTGGTTTGATGGAATCACAGGTATTCATTACTTCCTGCTAAGTATTGCTGTTTGTTTCCCCCTTGCCAATGCCAACGGGCTGGCTGCTGGGAGCCACCCTTCCCTTTTGTTTTGCCCCTTTGAACCCTGAGCATCTCAGGATGTTGGGGCAGCAGTAGGAATGTCTTCTTACTGCCCTAGGACCCTTGCTCACCTATTTTGCACTGTTTCTCGTAAGTCAAAGCCAGACTCTCCCTTGTTCTGCCTCCTTGGTCAATTCTTTGATCACCCTTTTTTGGCCTGGAAGCAGAAATTCCAACAATGTTCAAAAATCATTGGGTGGATGTTCAATTGAAACCTCTATAGCCAACTACTACAGGGTAGACCACTCTCTCCCACAATGCTTCCATGCACATCTCTGAAAACTCCTTATACTTCTCCCTCTTCCTCTCAAAGGCTGTCTTCATTTGTTACCTCCACGGAATGGTGAGCTTGGCCATGACCACACTCCTGGCAGGGATAGACCACAGGAACGATGTCTGGTCAGAAAGAAGTTGTAGCGATTTCAAATAGTAACTTCAACCATCAGACCAGGTCAGCTCTCAGCAAACTCCCAACTATATTTTAATCTCCTGATCCCTTCCATAAAAATCATCACTGTCTCATACTGACACAGCACACTAGGCCTGGTTTATGGGTCTTTTTCGAATATTCATAGCATTTTGTTATTTGGAGAACATTCAAATCATGACACTTGTCTTATTTTCTCCCTAATCTTTATCTGGGTGGAAAAGCCCCAAATTTAAACCGCTGCAACAGCTCAGTTTAACAATTCAGCAATGGGCACTGCCCACTGCTTGTCATTATACATATTAATCATCACATTTCAAGTCTTATTTCTCCCTTTTCATTGACAGTATGACAATCCCCAGTGCTTAATGCTCCATTGATGGTCATAGCCCAGGATCATTAAATGCTACAGGAGGTACCAACTTTAGGTTCGACACTGCCAAGTAACCACCCTTATTGTATTCATTGTCTCTGTATCCTTCTATACTTTGTCACCCTGGCCTTCCTGTCCCACATCAGCCTGCACTCAAGTAAGCCGCCTATGTTTACATAGTGGGTAGCATGTGCCCAGCCCAGAGGCCTGTAAACACTGGCCTGAGCTATCAAGTGCTATGAAATGTAGACCAATATAGCAAGAGTCACAGATAAGAACGACTGATAAGAATGCTTATCTCCAACCACTGCGCCGGCTTTCATTCCAACAGCTTATTAGTAATACTAATGTAATGTCTGGGAACATAAGAGGAAAAAAGCATGAGGCAAACAGATTTGTTGACTTCTGGCATGGTAAGAAGTGATATTACATAACATTCTCAGACTCGACTTATTACAATTTCGGGACGCTGTGGGGCTAGAGCCTATCTTGGGAGCTGAATGGCATGAGTTAGTCTCATAAACACATGCATACATACATGCAAAGGGATCCAGTTTATTAACTAAACTAATATCTCTATATCTACATCTATCTATATCTACATATATCTATATGTATCTATCTATAAATAATATACATAGATAGTCACACATGAGTGTCTGAGGTTTGCCGTATGGCCTCATCTAATGTACGTAAGCAGTACCACTTTGGGACACAAGGAGGTGCTGATGGTAACATCTCCCTTTCTCCAGTGGCCTCAAGAAACCACCTACAGAGGGAAAGTAGCTGCAGCCCCCAGCCCTCTCTCCACTATAAAACCGAAATGCTCCTGGTCTGGCCTACCTCATTCTGGAGAGAGCAGACTGATGATTGGAGCTCCTACCTGAACTTGACACGCTTAAGAAAAGATCAAGATCCTCTCATTTACTTCTTTAGTTAACATGTTTTTTGTTTTGCTCCGATTAATGCTCCATCGAAAACCAGTTTAACTTTGAGGTATATTTTGTAAATATTAAAAGAGGCAACCCGGTTAGTGCCCCTACACTTCCATCATGACCATTACGCTCTCTCGGTTGATTGCTCTGTGTATGTTTGTGTATATATACATACATACATACACATATACATGTATATATATATATATATATATATATATATATATATACATACACGCATATATACATATACACATACATACATACATACATACTGTACATATACAGTACTGTGCAAAAGTTTTAGGCAGGTGTGAAAAAATGCTGTAAACAAAGAATGCTTTCAGAAATATAAATAATGATTGTTTAATGTTATCAATTTACAAAATGCAAAGTGAGCGAACAAAAGAAAAATCTAAAATCAAATCAATATTTGGTGTTACTACCTTTAGCCTTCAAACCAGCATCAATTCTTATAGGTACACTTGCACAAAGTCAGAGATTTTGTAGGATTCTAG